>NW_024744839.1:786857-821967 GCF_018991925.1 Homarus americanus
GTTGATGTTGTGTATGATGGGTGATGTTGATGTTGTGTATGATGGGTGATGTTGATGTTGTGTATGATGGGTAATGTTGTGTATGATGGGTGATGTTGATGTTGTGTATGATGGGTGATGTTGATGTTGTGTATGATGGGTGATGTTGATGTGTATGATGGGTGATGTTGATGTTGTGTATGATGGGTGATGTTGATGTTGTGTATGATGGGTGATGTTGATGTTTTGTATGATGGGTGATGTTGGTGTGTATGATGGGTGATGTTTGTATGATGGGTGATGTTGATGTTGTATATGATGGGTGATGTTGATGTGTATGATGGGTGATGTTGTGTATGATGGGTGATGTTGATGTGTATGATGGGTGATGTTGATGTTGTGTATGATGGGTGATGTTGATGTTGTGTATGACGGGTGATGTTGATGTGTATGACGGGTGATGTGATGTTGTGTATGATGGGTGATGTTGATGTGTATGACGGGTCATGTTGATGTTGTGTATGGCGGGTGATGTTGATGTTGTGTATGATGGTGATGATGTTGTATATGATGGGTGATGTTGCTGTTATGTATGATGGGTGATTTTGATGTTGTGTATGACGGGTGATGTTGATGTGTATGACGGGTGATGTTGATGTTGTGTATGATGGGTGATGTTGATGTTGTGTATGACGGTGATGTTGTGTATGATGGGTGATGTTGATGTTGTGTATGATGGGTGATGATGTGTATGATGGGTGATGTTGTGTATGATGGGTGATGTTGATGTGTATGACGGGTGATTTTGATGTTGTGTATGACGGGTGATGTTGATGTGTATGACGGGTGATGTTGATGTGTATGATGGGTGATGTTGATGTTGTGTATGACGGGTGATGTTGTGTATGGCGGGTGATGTTGATGTTGTGTATGATGGGTGATGTTGTGTATGATGGGTGATGTTGCTGTTATGTATGATGGGTGATTTTGATGTTGTGTATGACGGGTGATGTTGATGTTGTGTATGATGGGTGATGTTGATGTTGTGTATGATGGGTGATGTTGATGTTGTGTATGATGGGTGATGTTGTGTATGATGGGTGATGTTGATGTTGTGTATGACGGGTGATTTTGATGTTGTGTATGATGGGTGATGTTGATGTTGTGTATGATGGGTGATGTTGATGTTGTGTAGATGGGTGATGTTGATGTTGTGTATGATGGGTGATGTGTATGATGGGTGATGTTGATGTTTGTATGACGGGTGATTTTGATGTTGTGTATGACGGTGATGTTGATGTTGTGTATGATGGGTGATGTTGATGTGTATGACGGTCATGTTGATGTTTGTATGGCGGTGATGTTGATGTTGTGTATGATGGGTGATGATTTTGTGTATGATGGGTGATGTTGCTGTTATGTATGATGGGTGATGTTGTGTATGGCGGGTGATGTTGATGTGTATGATGGGTGATGTTGATGTTGTGTATGGCGGGTGATGTTGATTTTATGTATGATGGGTGATGTTGATGTTGTGTATGATGGGTGATGTTGTGTATGATGGGTGATGTTGATGTTGTGTATGATGGGTGATTTATAGATGGGTGATGTTGATGTTTTGTATGATGGGTGATTTTGATGTTGTGTATGATGGGTGATGTTGATGTTGTGTATGTTGGGTGATGTTGATGTTAGATTGAATGCGTTGATGTTGTGTATGATGGGTGATGTTGATGTGTATGATGGGGTGATGTTGATGTTTTGTATGACGGTGATGTTGATGTGTGTGATGTTTGATGTTGATGTTGTAGTGATGGGTGATGTTGATGTGTATGATGGGTGATGTTGATGTTGTGTATGATGGGTGATGTTGATGTGTATGATGGGTGATGATGTTGTGTATGATGGGTGATGTTGTGTATGATGGGTGACATTGATGTTGTGTATGATGGGTGATGTTGATGTATTACGGGTGATGTTGATGTTGTGTATGACGGGTGATGTTGATGTTTTGTATGATGGGTGATGTTGATGTATGACTGGTGATGTTGATGTTGTGTATGACGGTGATTGTGATGTGTATGACGTGTTATGTTGATGTTGTGTATGATGGGTGATGTTGATGTGTATGATGGGTGATGTTATGTATGACAGGTGATGTTGATGTTGTGAATGACGGGTGATGCTGATGTTGTGTATGACGGTGATGCTGATGTTGTGTATGACGGTGATGGTTATGTTGTGTATGACGGGTGATGTTGATGTTGTGTGATGGTGATGTTGATGTTGTGTGACGACGGTGATGTTGTGTATGACGGGTGATGTTGATGTTTTGTGATCGGGTGATGTTGTGTATGACGGGTGATGTTGATGTTTTGTATGACGGGTGATGTTGATGTTTTGTATGATGGGTGATGTTGTGTATGATGGGTGATGTTGATGTTTTGTATGACGGTGATGTTGTGTATGACGGGTGATGTTGATGATGTGACGGGTAATGTTGTGTATGATGGGTGATGTTGATGTTTTGTATGATGGGTGATGTTGTGTATGATGGGTGATGTTGTGTATGATGGGTGATGTTGATGTTTTGTATGACGGGTGATGTTGTGTATGACGGGTGATGTTGATGATGTGTATGACGGGTATGTTGTTATTATGGGTGATGTTGATGTTATGTATGATGGGTGATGTTGATGTTTTGTATGATGGGTGATGTTGTGTATGTGGTGATGTTGATGATGTATGACGGGTAATGTTGTTATGATGGGTGATGTTGATGTTATGTATGATGGGTGATGTTGATGTTATGTATGATGGGTGATGTTGATGTTATGTATGATGGGTGATGTTGATGTTATGTATGATGGGTGATGTTGATGTTATGTATGATGGGTGATGTTGTGTATGACTGGTGATGTTGATCTTGTGTATAACGGGTGATGTTGATGTTTTGTATGATTGGTGATGTTGATGTTATGTATGATGGGTGATGTTGTGTATGAAGGGTGATGTTGATGTTGTGTATGATGGGTGATGGTGATGTTGTGTATGATGGGTGATGGTGATGTTATGTATGGCGGAAAATGTTGATGGTGGTGGTGTTGGTGGTGGTGATGTTGATGGTGGTGGTGGTGGTGATGGTGGTGATGGTGGTAGTGCTGATGGTGGTGGTGTTGTTGGCGGTGGTGGTGGTTGTGGTGGTGTTGATGGTGTTGGTGATGGTGGCGGTGGTGTTGATGGCGGTGGTGGTGGTTGTGGTGTTGATGGCGGTGGTGGTGGTGGTGGTGTGTTGGTGATGGTGGCGGTGGTGTTGATGGTGTTGGTGATGGTGTTGATGGTGGTGGTGATGGTGGTAGTGCTGATGGTGGTGGTGTTGTTGGCGGTGGTGGTGATGGTGGTGGTGTTGATGGTGGTGGTGTTGATGGTGGTGGTGGTGATGGTGTTGGTGATGGTGGCGGTGGTGTTGATGGCGGTGGTGGTGGTTGTGGTGGTGTTGATGGTGGTGTTGGTGATGGTGGTGGTGTTGATGGTGGTGATGGTGGTAGTGCTGATGGTGGTGGTGTTGATGGTGGTGGTGGTTGTGGTGGTGTTGATGGTGTTGGCCATAAGCTGAGAGAGGACGCCACCTGGGATATCAACCTCCTCCCTCACCCTGCCAACTCTCCTCCTCCACCACCGCCTCCCTCCCTCACCCTGCCAATACTTCCTCCTCCACCACCGCCTCCCTCACTCACCCTGCCAATACTTCCTCCACCACCGCCTCCTTCACTCACCCTGCCACACTATCACCCTATTCAAACAATGAATTTCAATGTGTTTTTTTTTTACGAGAGTTTAGCCCACCGTCACTGACCCACATCTGGGCCTGGGGGCGAAATGTAATAATAATAATAAAAAAAAAATAAATAATAATAATAATAATAATAATAATAATAAAGAACCATAAAGAAATACAAATGAAAAAAATATCAATAGTGAAATTATATACTGTAAGTACACTGTATGTTGCTTTGTCAATAGTAAGAGAAACAATTGAGACCCTGCAATTGTGTGTAAATGAGGCAGAAAGTCAGTTGGTGGTTTTTTATTGTATATAGTCAGATGGTGTTAATTTATAACCATTTTTAAAGTGATATATCATATCTCGGGAGTTACCTGTATTGTTTAAGGATGGCAAGTTCATGTTTTTACCATACATGACAGAGATGATGATACTGAACTGTATTCAAACTTGTCTCATTTAAATCTTAAGGATAGAATATCTTGAGAGTTTACAATGTTGAATTCATTAAGTAGTCAGTGGAACTTAACACTGGCATAACTGGTGTATCAAATATAAGTCTTCAACATGTAGACAAAACATGTTTGGATTTCCCAGTGATAAAGTTTTCAGTCTCCAATAGTTATCAATGTGTTTGGGAATTTTATGTGAATGTTTCTTTGTAAACTCCACAATTATTGTGTCCAGTAGCTCTCCAACTGTTCTTCCAGTCTGCTGCTGTGAAGTTAAGAGTTAGACTTTGTAATATTGGAGACAATATGAAGATGCTGTAATATCATAACTGGCATCTTGACTATTGTTCTCCTTTGTTTTCACAACATCTGTTTTACCTTCTTAAGCCAGAAGAGTACAGTACAGTATAGTCTCAATTTCACGGATTTCCTTTATGCGGTTGGTCATTTACGCAGCACCTGGCCAGACCGGCAATTATTAGTTGCGCGGTATATTCCATCACTTACGGCAGAGGAGCGGCGGGCAGAAGTGCGCTAGGTAGCCCAGTCATTACCGAGGTTTCTTCACCGCCACCCACCGCCAGCCCAAGTGATAGTGAGGATATGGACTTTGAGGGTTTGAAAGAGGCCTGCAAGCCTCTGTGGTGGATAGTGATACAGGTGATACAAGTGATACAGGTGAGGGCAATAATCTGCCCTCTGCCTCAGAACCAACCCCATCCCGTGTGCCCAGCCAATTTTTCTACTAACGTAATTGTGTGTGCATAAATTAAGATGTTATTTTTACTGTACACGCACGTGTTAGTGTCGGAAAAAGGGTAGTCTGGGGGTCGGCCCAGTCTCTATTTCATTTAATCCCATATGTTCTGTTATTTCATTCTGGCGTTTCTCGTTTCTGTGGACTCTGAGTTTAATTGACTGTATATACAGTGAGGTATATAACAGAACAACATTAAGTTAATCCGTTCAGGCCCCCAAATACAACCGCTAACACTGAAAAAATTCTGTGAAATGTAAATACGGTACTTTATCTTACCTTAGTGTTATTCAGCATGCAGGTACCTAAACACTGGCACATCACTATCACTTCCACTGGGAGTCTTGGCTTTAAGGTCCTCAAACAATTGTTTAGCCTTCTCACAAATTATAGCTTCACTAATGTTACCACCTGCCATTTCTTTCTCCTTTATCACTAAGAGTAAATTTTCCATCTCTTCAATCACATTACACCTTGCTTTGCTAAGTCTAAAGATTCCCTTAGCCACTTGCACAGTTTTTACTCTTCTTTATTCTTCAAAATTACATATAGTCGATTTAGCCATCCCATATTCATCACTAAGTTTATAATGCTTCTTCCATTCTCACGTTTCTTTATAATTTCTTTCTTAGTTTCAAGGGTTATTAGCTTTCTCACTCGCTTTGGACAACTCATTGTTACAATTGTATACTTGTATAACAAAATAGTTATACAAATAACGCGAATTTCCACATCAAAAGACGAAATTTCAACAATAACAGTGGTGCACTGGCTACACAATGAGACAAAGATGGCGCCTGACGCTCTTGTTGTGGGTCGCGGTACAACAATATTTATGCGCCAGGCGAAATAGTCCGGTATTCATCCGCGTTCGTTGTAGGAGTTGCGTTCGTTATAGCATTCTCAATTTTATAGGTAAAACCGTTCGTTTTAGGAATATTCGTAGTAGGATCCGTTCGTTATAGCATACCCCACTGTATATATACAGTGGTCCCTTAGTTAACGAACACAATTCGTTCCAGAAGGTCGTTCGTTAACCAAAAATTTCGTTAACCGAAACCATTGTTTCAATGGGGTTTTGGGTAATTGGTTCCAGCCCACCGAAAATTACATACAAAGTAAAAATAAATGCAGTAAAGTACACTTACTTTGAGGTGTGTATGTAGAAGGCTCCTGGTTGATGATGATGATGATGATGGGAATTAGAAGTGGGGGTGGAGGAGAAGGGAGAAGAGAAGGAAGTGGGGGTGGAAGAGAAATCACCCCATGCTTCATGCTGTCATTTCACCCATAAAATTTTAAGTTCACTAGGTGTAATTCAAGATTATTTTCTTTAAATCAACACTGCACTATATATTGTCAATATGTAAAATAAATTTCAGAATGACCAATAATTGTACTGTAAAAATGTAAAAATAGTTTATGTTCAAGAGAGCCACAAGCAAGAAGTTACCTCCACTGACCAGAGATACAAACTGACGCCTTGGTGGGTGAGTCAAGTGGCTAATTGGCGCACCAAAAACTAGTTTCTGTACTGCAATTATGTTAAATAAGTGTTAAAATGACTAAAAAATTTAATATAAAACTTGGAAAATTATTGAATAGTACAACCCTCTTGATATTTACTCAAATGGGAAAGAATTAAGCCCTAGAACCGATTACAGTATTGGCGGACTAATATTCTAGCTGGTGAGCAATCGAAAATATGTTGACATGATTTCATAAAAATTTTGTTAACCGAATTTTTTTTCGTTAACCGATTTGAAGATTCTTATGGAAGGTAATTCGTTAACCAAAATTTTGTTAACCGAGGCGTTCGTTAACTGAGGGATCACTGTACTGTATAGTGAAAATTTGAGTACAGGCGGTATTTTGAAAATACCTGTACATAGGTACAGTGTACTGTATTGTATATAGAGCATCTGTACAAGACATGTGTGACTTATAGTACTCCTATCATTCTTTAGATGAGAAAAGATTACATTATTTTCTTAGGTTAAAAACCCCTTAAACATGTTAGACAATGGTGGGATAAAGTCCGCTATGTTAGCTGAGCCATCAGAAAGTATTCTTGTATGGATGAAAAAAGTTGTCAGGTTGAAGGAAATGTGTACAGTACTGTATTGTAGTGTGTTTTAAAAAGAGGTATAGGTGACTGTACTGTACTGAAAGGTGGATGTTTTATTAACTGGTAAGGGACAATTATTGTGTAATTATGCTACTACAGTATCTTACCTTATCATGTAGTCTGTATGGTAATTAGTATGAGTTGACCTAACCGTTGATACATTTGCATAATATAACTTGGCCAGAGTTTTTAAGAAATGTGTGTGGCACTACAAGATATAATTTTGTTTTGCAGTTCCTTCTGACCAACTTGAGTTACAACGTTATGTACGAGGTGAAGGTTCGTGGCGGCACGTACTCGCGTTTCTTTTCCGAAAATAACAAGACGTACAAGGGAGCCTTTTCACACCCCCGCAAGATCCTCCTCTACCCTGACTGTCACAAGATGCCTAACCCAGAAACTGGACCGGTCTTTGAGATGAGTGCCGGCATCATCGCTGGCATCATATGTGCCACCTTCGCCATCTTCCTGCTGGTCATTGCTATGATCATCTGGCGGTAAGTGTAAACGGACTGGCACTGCTTTCTCTCGAGCATAGATATGAATTGCTTTAGGTTAGGTGCTACTATCACTTTACTGTATCTGTCATTAGCAGTAATTCAGAAATATATTCCTTAAATAATTTTTTTTACCAAACAGAAAGCATTCTTAACATTACTCTACAGGTTTCTTGGATACTTCGCTGTGACTTCAGAGACTATTTTGTCCTGTAATATAGTAGGTTGTACTGTACAGTACTTCTCTGGTATTTACAGTGCCATTAAAGGACTCAAAAATATAATACAGTATATTCTTTTATTTACCTGGCCCCAGCCAGGCTGGGCCAGAGGCAAGGATCCGGAAGTAGAAAAAAATCATGTGTGTGTGTGTGTGTTATGAATGGTTTGTAAAATCAACTCCTCTGTGAATTTTCAAGAGAACTTCACACAACTTGGAACAATCAATGATTGGGGTAGGTGCATGTGCCAAGGTGTTTCTATCCAACCATAAGTCTACCCAAAAGTTTGAAAAGTCACTTGTCTGTGCACTTGACACACTGCACCTGTATCATACACTATTGTAGAGTCAACAATTGTTTAATTGTGGAATGTAACTGTGGTTTATTACAAGGAATTAGAATACTGTAATTTACTTACAGCTTTTACGCTTTATAAAATTCCATATTGATGCTTAGCAGACAGGTTAAGGATTAGTTGATAAACAAAATTTTATGTAACCTACTGTACTGTAGTAGAAATGCTAAGAGGAAAGAGCAGCTTCATTATGTTTTTGATATTGGAGCCTCATCTGGCAGTGTATGGCAAAGGAAAAAATTAAAATTTTTAAATTTTCTTACACACAGTTTAAAACTTGTTAGTTACTTTATGAAGCTCAGTGGTGGCCAGGATGAGGTTTAGAAGTCGTGCATTCAAAGGCTCATTGGGTTTTGCCAGGAGAGGGGGGGGGGTCAATGTGGCCCTCTCTTAAGACATTGGTACATTTTGGGACTGCATTTATCTCTGTTTTAGGATCTGTTATCAAGCTCTGGATATGGTTATCTTATTTACTAAACTTATCTTGGGTGGGGATTCCATTGCTGGGGGTCATGTAGTGCTCTCCCTGCTGCCCAGAATATGACCAATACTTGCTAAAAAATTTCTTTGCATCATTGTAGGTGATGCCAAAAGCATCCAAATGGCACAGTATGTGTCAAACATTAAGTGAGTCAATTTAAATATTTTGGTGCCAAATCAAAAACCTGATCCTGTATGAGGTAACCCAAAGGTTCTCTCCAAAACACATGTGAGGTGGCCCGGGGGTTAGGGGTTTACATTAGATGCTTTAAGATACATTGCTTTATCTAGGACTAATGTTTTTTGGTATTCCTAATACCTAATTCACAACTATACTACTATATAAACTGTTCATAATGAACAAAAATAGCTTTTCAGAATTTAGGAATGACATGTATGATGCTCTATGTCTGATGTTCTCATTGTAGCGAAGTTGGATTAGTTTTACTTAATATAATATAAAAACTGAATTTTATGTTCCAAATTATATGTTGTTATTTGACATAGAATTGTGTAATAGAATTTGTAAATATTCTTCTAAAATGTAAAAGATTGGTATATTAAGGAGTGTGGGAAGTGTTACCATATGCTTATCTCAGCATTTGTAAGCAAATGTTGTGATAAATTCTGAAATCGTGGAGTTATCATTGATTGTTCTTTAAATCTGAAGTAACATATGAAGAAGATAGATGATCATTTTGAAATTGATGAATAATATGTGATACAGTATTCTCTTGATATGTAATGTTATCTTTTTAAATGTCAGTTGCAAGATAGATTAATGATTGTAGATCAAGATGATATGATTGATTACTTATAAATAATTCAGACTACATGCACAGTACTGTACTTCATAAATTGTGATATACATACTTACTGTAGACTGAAGGTTGACTTATACTTGTAAAATGGACAGGGTCAAATCTGGTCCACTTGATGGAGACTGCATGTGACTTGAGTATTTGAATGTGTAAGACTTGAAAATGTAACAGATTTAGGAAGAATTTTTAAGTTATAACCATTGAAATAGGTTGTAGAAAATTATAATGTGAATAAATGTGGTGAAATATCTAACATAAGTGAACAGATCTGAGACTGTAAAATATTAATTTATGTGAGATTTAATTGTAACCAGTAAAGGAACATGAGACAGAGGGAGGAGGAGATGAATCTTATTCTGTAATAAAGTATACTGGACTGGACTGGACTGGACTGGACTGGACTGGACTGGACTGGACTGTGCATATTTAGAAAAAAATAGTTATAGAAAGAAATTTGTGAAAAAAATAATATTTGGCTATGTAATAGCGGAGTAAATTGTGCATTCTGATGAGCGCGCCCGGGCTGAGTACAGATTATTCATTTTCTCTCCGGGCACAAAAGATAATTGTACATATGGAGTTATAGCACAAGGACTGCTTGTTGAAGGGCCAGACAAACTATCACTTATGCTAGAAGGGCCAGAGACACTGGGAGAGGCATCAGGAGGCACCACACTATCTCCACATGGTGTAATCTCCTTGTACTTTTTACGTTTGCCCACCCCTCTATCCTCGCCAGCAACACGAGGCCTGGTTCAAAACTATCACAACACCGTTATCAATAAACGAAATCACTGTGATGAACGAGAAATCAGCACAAGCCACGAGAAAATGTGTGGGTAATGTGGGTCAGCATTATATCCTTGGTCCTTTAAAGACCAAAGGGAGATTGATATAGTGACTTTGGAGTGTAGTCCACATACATAGTTGCCAGATCGTCTTGCATGTACACTGTACAGTATAGCATTCATACACAAATTAATATTTTTTATTATAATTGTTGACTTGATGTGCAACTTTGAGTATGAAAACCCCAAGATTGTTAAAGTGAATTATTATTTATCTAGATTAGTTAATGGAAAATACACCCTGTAATGTATTTTCTGGGGGTTTAAAGATTACAGCTGGTTTTAGTGTAACTGTGTATTGTCCAAGAGGTTCTCAAGTATTTTGAACATCTAAGTGGAAGAATGCTAAATGGAAACCTGTAACAGGACTTATGGAAACAGCCAAGTTGCTTATCATTTGTGAACATTGAAATTTTGAAAGAAGTTCACTAGTGAATATTGGTAAATATAAGAACCTAAAACTTGTGTGTATACCTAGTGAGAAATTATCACTAGACTTGCCTTAATATCATGAGTATTAATGAAAATTATAAAAGAATTTTATCCCATACATTTGTAGTGAAACTGAAATTTCATAAACTGTACTGTACTGTATTATCTTTATGTAATTGACGTTTTAATGTTAATAATTTTTCTGGATAATTTTATATACTGTATGTGTATTTAAACTAAATATTAATTTGATTCCATCTTTACTGACAAGGAATTTCTAAAATTGATAAACTCTTTGTTCTTTGAGTTAAATAAGGTAACAAATAGTTAAACATATACTGTACTGTGTGCTGGTGCTGCTAAAAACATACCAATTGTATACTGCTCCAATCATCACCTTGTCTGAATAACAGAGTAATGTAGTACAATATACTCAGATTATCTGATAATATATGTCACTACAGGTATACTGATAACTGCTGGTGTGATATTCATAGTTATACTTAGTTGCATAGCAAGTGGGCAACACCAGATTATGGGGCACTATACAATGATAACAGCAGTGGAATGTTATGAACCTCCACTGTATACATGATGACCACAGTGGGCTATAATAATCAACAGCTGTACATCTGCATCTGTTAATTCTGATATTTGTGCATTAAATTTAGTTTCATATGACAGATGGATTTTATATTTGAATAAATGTCACGCATAGGAAAGGTGTGTGGTGACCAAGTGGATACAGTGCAACCTCTTATCCGAATGGTTACTGATTCAGGCCAAGAGCATCTCCAGCTACCCAGCTGTGAATGGGAACCTTAACTGTACAGTTGGGGGAATAAAGGTGGTAGAGTGCAGTGTCAGCCACACCGCTTCCTTGTGTATGTAAAAAGGTTCAGTATGGTATCTGCACTGTCTTTAATGGGCCATTAGCCATACAGGAGCCACTTTCACTCGGGGGAACATTCAGGTGCTGTTACAGTAGCACAAGTGATTACAATACTGTACTGTATACCATCATTTTCTTTTTCCAAATGTTTATTTTAGATTATGGATGCTTTTTTTTCTTTGTTTGAATTTTTCTTATCAGTCAATTGTTACTTGTGTTTCAGGAGATTCTTCCAGGGAGCTTATTATTACCTTGATGATCCCCCCAAAGCTCCTCCAGTCCTCATGCATGACTGGGAGAATGACACAGGTGGTGAAGGCTCGTATGGACCCATTGATGTACATGACTTTGCCAAGGTGTGCTTTTTTTTTTTTACAGTTCTTTTAGGAAACATCAGATTTCTGTATATTTAAGTATGTCTCTCATGGCTAACTATTTTGTATGAGATTTTCAGTCAGTAATGCAACTTTTTGTACAGTACTGTAGTTTTTATGAAATTGATGATTTTAACTAAACAGAAAACTTTGCTTAAAAATGTTGAACTTTTTTCTTAATGAAGACTTACAATCCAGATCTACACAGCATTATTAGCGGTAATTACAAATAGCCAGTTACTATAAGAAGTTACTCATAGCTGTGACTTGTAGTGGGTCTTGGAAGAAATGCTGATGTTTATGAGTACTGTACAGTGTTTATGATATATTGTAGGTAGATGATTGAATTAATTTCAAGAAGGGAACATAAAGTATTTGGTAGTGGCGTGGTTGTCACTTACATAGGAGTATTGGACTGATTTGGATGTAGGTAAACAAAGTGAAGACCTTGTAAATAGAACAGCCAAAGTTAATAAGCATGAAGAGTGTGTACAGGTAAACCTCGATAAACGATGGGGTTAGGTTCCTGAAAAACCCATCACGAAGTGAAAAACAGTGAACCCTCACTTTACGCGGTTAATTGAACCCACGGCCGCCCGCGTAAAGTGAACAACATAACATATGGGATTAATTGAAATAGAGACCGGGCCGACCCCCAAACTCCACTTTTTCCCGACACAATACGTACGTTTTACTAAAAATGACATCTTAACTTTATGATGGTATTCACCCACATATAATATAGAAGGGAACAATCAGTAAGAGAATAATAAACTGAAGGTTAGGTTAGAAAAAAACAAGGTTGGGGTTAACACTTACATTAGTAGAAGAGATGGGTCGGCGTAGGGGAATGGAGGCTGGTTCCGAGGCAGAGGGCAGGCTACTGGCCCTCAGGTGAGTCTTCATCGGTGTCATCCACACTTACTAGTGCCTCCCTGACAAATCCCTCAAAGTCATCATCACTGTCTCTGCCTCTGTCACTATCACTGGTTTGGGCTGGCTGTGGTGGATTGCGGCGAAGAACTCTGTTATGCTTTGCTGACGGCTGGTGTTTATGTTGTCGTGATAAACCTTGATGTAGGGCTCCATAGTCTGCAACAGCTGGGTAATGAAGATTTCATACCTGTTTGCGTCAGGGTTGTCGGAAAGGAGGAGCTTAACTTTCTCAATACACTCGATGGCACCCCTTACATTACTATGGGATAAGCGGCGTTCTTCTTGGGATGACGCACCACCTGCCTCTTCACTGACGTCATCATCATCTACCATCTCGTCGGTAATCACATCAGGATCCCTTATCACCTCCAGGATGTCGTCGTTGGTGGTCTCGGAGAAGCCTGCAGCTGTAACACTCTGCGCAGCTTCTCTGGCAAGGTCCACTGCTACTGCAACAGTCTGAACCTCACCAGTCACAGATTTACTCTGCCTAACACCCGGAATGCCTTGCAACACATGTCTCCATGCGTGATGAACAATTGCTACAGACAGCTGATCCCATGCCTCCACCAAGAAGTCCACAGCTTTCTTGACGTTGAATGTTCTCCAGAATTGTTTCAAAAGTACTTCTTGCTCTGCCAACTGTTGATCCTTGTCGTCTTCGCTCTTGCTATCGGTGTTGGTGTCACTCAGGTTACGCAACTCTTCCTTGGTGTTGGTGTAGTCGTTCAGGAGGTTGAATTTTTTAGCAGAGAATGCAGCTTTTACATTACAGATCAATTCTTGGTCCATGGGCTGTATTATAGATGTAGTGTTGGGAGGAAGGAAGACCACTTTTACGTTGGGGTGACGATCTAACAGTAGGGGCGAGTGTCCTGGTGCGTTGTCAAGCAGCAACAAAATCTTGAATGGCACATTCTGTTGCTCACAGAATTTCTTCACATCGGGAATGAAACAGTCATCAAACCAGGAGAGGGACAGTGTAGAGAACATCCACGCCTTACGTGCGGTCAGCCAGTGGACATTTAGCTTGGTCATGTCCATGCTCTTGTAGGCGTGCGGCTTGCGTGCTGTGTGGATCACCGATAACTTGAGCTTACAGGTACTGGAGGCATTGGTGGTAAACAGGACGGTGATGCGCTCCTTCTGAAACTTCCGGCCCCGACACTTGCTGGCATTCTTCACAACAAAGGTCTTGGAAGGTAGCTTTTTCCAAAAAAGACCAGATTCGTCCATGTTAAACACCTGGTCATCGGTGTTCTGTTCTGTTCTTCCATAATCTCACGTAAAAACGGAGGAAATTCCCTAGCCGCAACACGGTCAGCACTAGCTTCTTCACCACCAATGTTGATATTGGTGATCTTGTTCCTCTTCTTAAACCTCTGTAACCATCCAGAGGAAGCATTAAAGGGTTTGGGCTCTGTAATTCCCTTCTTTCTTGACACTGCAGCATACAGTTCACGTGCGTACTCCTTAACTGAGCGCGTGTCCACCGCCATGTTCCGTCGCACCTGACGCACCAAGTAGCTCACAAGTAATTTTTCCGTCTTGAGAAGCACCTGGTTGTGGAAATACTTGATCATAGAAGCACCTGTAGACTTTGTGATGTTCATGTGCTCCTTTATCTTGGCTGCATCCTTCTTAATTGTCCTGATAGTTGATTCGTTAACACCATGCTGGCGCGCGAGATCAACCTGTCTTGTTCCTTTCTCCAACTCTTGTATGATCTTATATTTTATTTCGTAGCTTAAGGAACGTCGTTTCTTCTTTGGCTTAGGGCGGCTGGGTCCAGGTAATGCAAGGTTTCTTTGTGGTGGTGGTGGTGGTCCGGTGGAAGCCATTCTTATGGAACAATGGATACCGATATACACGGTGTAGCCGGGAGGGGTGTAACTGACGCGGTAGGTCAAGGGGCTTGAACGCTCCCGCGGCGGGGCATGTCATAGTACTACATTAAACCAATCACAGCTAGCAGGGAGGGAGGTAAGGATGCTTTGCCCAATCACAGTCCGCTACGTCATATGACGTCACCGATAACGCAACAAAGACATACACTGCGCAACCTACTCGCGCCGCTTACACAACATGGCGGATGGCGGGAGGTTTGGATCCAAAAATGGCGTGGCGCGAGAGGACCGCCAGCCGCTCTCCGCGTAAAGGGGTACACGCACCGTGGAAAGTGAGCATTCCGTGTTCGGCAGGGTACCGCGTAAACGTGGAAACGCGTAAAGTGGGACCGGGTAAAGCGAGGGTTGACTGTATCATAAATAGGGAGCATTATAACCAGGGATCCAATGGGATACATTCCCAGCCAGTCCACAAACACACGTGTATCTCTGACATAAAAATTTCTACACTTATTAAATCAGTAAAAAGCAATTAAATAACTCTAACCACATCATGAAGAACAAACCTGATAATCATCACATGTCCACTTTGAGGCTAAGGGGACTCATGTAGGTAGAGTGAAGACTTCACTCTGACTCCCACACAGCCTCTGGGGAGCCTCATGCCGCTTCACAATGTAAAGCTTCACCTCAAAGACACGGTTGTCTTGGATGCCTTGGCCTACTCAAACATTTTCAAAGTTACACTGCTAACTTCACAGTCACAAAAACAGAGCAAATGATGATAGCATAAAAACAATGATGGCAGCTGACACTGCTTGCACCATTTTCACAACAGAGGCAAAGCAGTTTACAGTTACAAAACAACAGAAAATATCTCTTTGCAGCCACCATAACTCAGTTCAATCTCAATGTTTGTGCTGTCCTCTTTCTATAGCTAAAAATCACCGATGATAAATACAATGTACAGTACACTCTCCGCAAAAAGTATCGGGCCCCCTGGGTCCTGATGTATTTAGAAATGAACACAATAACACATGCACAGCAATCTCGGTTCAGTTGGTATTTCTGATTGCGAGTTGCACCTTTCTTTCGTTCTTCTTGCACCTGATAATCACCATGATAACTGCAGTATACCACCCATTGTCTACCTAATGTAATGAAATAGGAAAAATTTTGATACCATCTGCAAAGCCAATAATGTCATGAATAACCCTGATGATTTATGCACCTTAGATACTATTTCAGCTCCTGGGGATGGGTTGCCAAATAGAAATATACCGTAACTATGTTTTCATGAACCGAGGCTACAATGAAATCGCTCTGAACGAAATATGAAACACTAGGATCCAATATTACTTTCATTTGCAAATATAGTAATTTCAGGTGTATTATGATGTCATCCAATTACAATGACATTATGATTTACTGTATTTCGATATTATTTCTACTTCAGTTGATAAGGTAACAATTATGAATATAACGTACCATCTCATGATTCGTGCTGGCAACGGAACATTATCTGATATGCACTATGAGACTATGTCATCAAGTCCTCCCATTGGTTTGACAGTCACTATGGAGGCATCACAGGCAACATGAGGCATTATCATCACCCTTCATGACATAGGCCTAAGCAGTAAACAGACAGCTAACAAACATTGATTCATACCTATACAGTAAACCCTTGCTATTCACGGGGGTTAGGTTCCAAGGAATGGCGCAAATTAGCAAAACCTCTAATAGCAACGTATACTACTGTATACCTATACAATACTGTGTATGAGAAACATAAGTCACCAATACTACTTACCTTCATATGTGGAAGTTTGGAGCTTGACAAAGTATACTGTACAGTAGGATGAAATATGGTTACTGAAGCATAGGGAGATCATCAGGATAACTGTTGGAAGAGGGTGATGCAGTGATGGATGGTGGAGAGGCAGGTGGTGGAGCGGTGGCAGCAGCTAACCGAGTAAGTGAGGGAGACGAATCAGCTTGGCGAGCAGCTGGTTCTTCCTTGAAAAAACATCGTGATAGATAGTTGTTTCCGCTTGGCTTTGAACTCTCTAAACATTTCACCCCACTAGCATCACTAACACTGGCACTAGGCAGTCTTTTATGGGCAAAAAAATCACACAGAAACACTAAAGTTTTCATTACACACAAGAGATGCTGTGTTGCAGGCAATGGTCAGGCACAAACAAAGGGAGAGGAGTGAGAGGAGACTCTGCAGTTGCATGGGGGTGACTCATTGTGCTACAGGCTGGCTCGCAAGCTAGCCACCATCTGCTCACCGCAAAGTCAAAATTGCGAATTGCAAAACTATGAATAGCAAGGGGTTTACTGTACTGTTATTTGGAAAGTGACATTTCACCATGTCTGTCAGTGCAAGCTGTGTTTTCCAACGAGTCTTGGGTACTAGTGTTGGTCATGGATTTCCAGCAGAAAACACCCTCAACCTCACAGATATTAGGAAGGCAGGCATACCAAAATAATGCTGGAGTCAATTAGTAATTGGAGGTATTTGTCCATTGTGACACATTGTGTGAATGAGAAAAGGGGCCGATACTTTTTTGGGCGAGTGTACAAAGAGCCAACGATGCTGAACGATAATTATGGAGCTATGTGATGGTGAGGATATGTGACTGACAAAGAACCAAGCTCAGGACTGTAGTGCACGGGTTGGCAGTGTGGTGGCGCACGGGTAGATATTATCGCGGTTGACAAGTCCAGCCAGAGATGTGTTACCTATGGTGGTGCATAGCGTTAAATATTGTTTCCTTATATTATGTCACTGACTTGACTTAGAAAAATATAATTTACATTGCTGGAATCTTCGTACGGCAGTGATTAATTGGAATACCTTATATACAACCCATAGTTTGCACTAGAGATAAAAAAATTCCAACCAATGGATATCGATTGATATCGTTAAAGCGAATTTTTTTTTTATCGTCTATAGTGAGATGGTCTTAATTCATGACATTGTTTAAGCAGATTATCACTGAACAAGACATTGTTTAAGCAGATTATCACTGGACAAGACATTGTTTAAGCAGATTATCACTGAACAAGACATTGTTTAAGCAGATATTCACTGAACAAGACATTGTTTAAGCAGATTATCACAGAACAAGACATTGTTTAAGCAGATTATCACTGAACAAGACATTGTTTAAGCAGATTATCACTGGACAAGACATTGTTTAAGCAGATTATCACTGAACAAGACATTGTTTAAGCAGATATTCACTGAACAAGACATTGTTTAAGCAGATTATCACAGAACAAGACATTGTTTAAGCAGATTATCACTGAACATGACATTGTTTAAGCAGATTATCACTGAACAAGACATTGTTTAAGCAGATTATCACTGGACATGACATTGTTTAAGCAGATTATCACTGGACAAGACATTGTTTAAGCAGATTATCACTGGACAAGACATTGTTTAAGCAGATTATCACTGGACAAGACATTGTTTAAGCAGATTATCACTGGACAAGACATTGTTTAAGCAGATTATCACTGGACAAGACATTGTTTAAGCAGATTATCACAGAACAAGACATTGTTTAAGCAGATTATCACTGAACATGACATTGTTTAAGCAGATTATCACTGGACAAGACATTGTTTAAGCAGATTATCACTGGACAAGACATTGTTTAAGCAGATTATCACTGGACAAGACATTGTTTAAGCAGATTATCACTGGACAAGACATTGTTTAAGCAGATTATCACTGAACAAGACATTGTTTAAGCAGATTATCACTGAACATGACATTGTTTAAGCAGATTATCACTGAACAAGACATTGTTTAAGCAGATTATCACTGAACATGACATTGTTTAAGCAGATTATCACAAAACAAGACATTGTTTAAGCAGATTATCACTGAACAAGACATTGTTTAAGCAGATTATCACTGGACATGACATCGTTTAAGCAGATTATCACAGAACAAGACATTGTTTAAGCAGATTATCACTGGACAAGAAATTGTTTAAGCAGATTATCACAGAACAAGACATTGTTTAAGCAGATTATCACTAAACAAGACATTGTTTAAGCAGATTATCACTGAACATGACATTGTTTAAGCAGATTATCACTGGACAAGACATTGTTTAAGCAGATTATCACTGAACAAGACATTGTTTAAGCAGATTATCACTGGACATGACATTGTTTAAGCAGATTATCACAGAACAAGACATTGTTTAAGCAGATTATCACTGGACAAGACATTGTTTAAGCAGATTATCACAGAACAAGACATTGTTTAAGCAGATTATCACTCAACATGACATTGTTTAAGCAGATTATCACAGAACAAGACATTGTTTAAGCAGATTATCACTGAACATGACATTGTTTAAGCAGATTATCACAGAACAAGACATTGTTTAAGCAGATTATCACAGAACAAGACATTGTTTAAGCAGATTATCACTGAACATGACATTGTTTAAGCAGATTATCACTGAACAAGACATTGTTTAAGCAGATTATCACTGAACATGACATTGTTTAAGCAGATTATCACTCAAGACATTGTTTAAGCAGATTATCACTACAAGACATTGTTTAAGCAGATTATTATGACAGCATTATGACATTGTTTAAGCAGATTATCACACAAGACATTGTTTAAGCAGATTATCACTGGACAAGACATTGTTTAAGCAGATTATCACTGAACAAGACATTGTTTAAGCAGATTATCACTGAACAAGACATTGTTTAAGCAGATTATCACTGAACAAGACATTGTTTAAGCAGATTATCACTGAACATGACATTGTTTAAGCAGATTATCACAGAACATGACATTGTTTAAGCAGATTATCACTGGACAAGACATTGTTTAAGCAGATTATCACTGAACAAGACATTGTTTAAGCAGATTATCACTGAACAAGACATTGTTTAAGCAGATTATCACTTGACATTGTTTAAGCAGATTATCACTGGACATGACATTGTTTAAGCAGATTATCACTGAACAAGACATTGTTTAAGCAGATTATCACTGAACAAGACATTGTTTAAGCAGATTATCACTGAACAAGACATTGTTTAAGCAGATTATCACTGGACAAGACATTGTTTAAGCAGATTATCACTGAACAAGACATTGTTTAAGCAGATTATCACTGAACAAGACAGATTACTGAACAAGACATTGTTTAAGCAGATTATCACTGGACATGACATTGTTTAAGCAGATTATCACTGAACAAGACATTGTTTAAGCAGATTATCACTGAACAAGACATTGTTTAAGCAGATTATCACTGACATTGTTTAAGCAGATTATCACTGGACATGACATTGTTTAAGCAGATTATCACTGAACAAGACATTGTTTAAGCAGATTATCACTGAACAAGACATTGTTTAAGCAGATTATCACTGGACAAGACATTGTTTAAGCAGATTATCACTGGACAAGACATTGTTTAAGCAGATTATCACTGAACAAGACATTGTTTAAGCAGATTATCACTGAACAAGACATTGTTTATCGAGGTTTACCTGTGCAATGATTGATCTCTATTGTCTGTTGAACTTCTATTCTAAAAGATTTTCCCCCCACTACAGTCCACAAGTATATGTAGTGTAGGTTCTCAAGCTCCACACTAACCTTATGGTATTACAGCACTCTTGTTCATTTTCTTAATATATTTTATCTTTCACATCTGTATTTCAGTGTCTTCCTGTTATTGCTTTTTTATTCCCCATTTATACACTGTACTGTATTCTGTATTGTATACTGTGCTGTGCTTCCTGACAACAAACTTTATTTTATATATACATAATTTTTTTTATCTCAACATAAGTGAAGGACTGCTAATTTTGCCATAGCAGAAACAGCATGTACAGTCACCCATAAAAGCCCCATCACCTCTCCTCTTGAACCATGTACCCCAAGATTCAGATTTGTCAATCTGAAGCATTTATGGACAGAACAATGCGCTCAGTGTCTACTGCTTCAGGTTCACGAGTCTGAATCTTGGGGTTCATGGTTCAAGGGAAGAGGTGACGGGGCTTTTATGGGTAACTGTACAAATTGATTGTATTGTAGTATATCAAGCATGGTTGAATTTGGTCACTTTCAGTATGTTGGTAGCTAGAATATGTGAAGCTTCTGTTATGTAAAGATTTCTCTATCCATCAAATGGACTAAGACATTCACTTTTGGATGGACTACAGCCTACCAGTCCGGTAATATTTGTGGTCCGGTAATATTTGTGGTCCGGTAATATTTGTGGTCCGGTAATATTTGTGGTCTGGTAATATTTGTGGTCTGGTAATATTTGTGGTCTGGTAATGTTTGTGGTCTGGTAATGTTTGTGGTCTGGTAATATTTGTGGTCTGGTAATATTTGTGGTATGGTAATATTTGTGGTCTGGTAATATTTGTGGTCTGGTAATATTTGTGGTCTGGTAATATTTGTGGTCTGGTAATATTTGTGGTATGGTAATATTTGTGTGGTAATATTTGTGGTGGTAATATTTGTGGTCTGGTAATATTTGTGGTCTGGTAATATTTGTGGTCTGGTAATATTTGTGGTCTGGTAATATTTGTGGTCTGGTAATGTTTGTGGTCTGGTAATATTTGTGGTCTGGTAATATTTGTGGTCTGGTAATATTTGTGGTATGGTAATATTTGTGGTCTGGTAATATTTGTGGTCTGGTAATATTTGTGGTCTGGTAATATTTGTGGTCTGGTAATATTTGTGGTATGGTAATATTTGTGGTCTGGTAATATTTGTGGTCTGGTAATATTTGTGGTCTGGTAATATTTGTGGTCTGGTAATATATGTGGTATGGTAATATATGTGGTATGGTAATATTTGTGGTTGGTAGTCTGGTAATATTTGTGGTCTGGTAATATTTGTGGTCTGGTAATATTTGTGGTCTGGTAATATTTGTGGTCTGGTAATATTTGTAGTCTGGTAATATTTGTGGTCTGGTAATATTTGTAGTCTGGTAATATTTGTGGTCTGGTATCATTAATTTGTGGCCATTTTCCACGCTTGCATGGGTTAGCCACAGTTACCTAATGGCAGAGCTACGTACTGCACAGTCTCCTGTCATTCTTGTCAGGTTCCCAATTCTAATGTCATATTCTTGCAACCTCTCCCCATGTCATTCTTGGCCCTCCCCTGGCTCTCCTCCCCTCCACATTTAGGTTCATAAACCTCTTTACCCAATTGGTCTCTCCCATTCTCTTCACATGCCCAAACAATTTCAACCTGCCTCTACACAGGAATTCACCAATGCGCTCAATACCAGCTGTCCTCTTTCAGTGTCACATTACACATCCACCTCACCATTCTCATTTCAGTTCACTCAAGTATACTTATGTCATCCTCTTTAACTGGCCATGTTTCACTCATATATCACACTTCTCACACCAGCCACTTACATTCCTCATGGCACTCGGAGGGAAGGTCTTCTTGCCGTCAATAAAGGCAGCAGACCCCCTAAACTTCCTCCAGCTACTTCTGACTCTTGTATCTGATCAGGCTTCAGCACCCCCACCAGCAATGGTTATGTCACCCAGGTAACAGAACTCACTGACACAGTCTTGGGACATATCCCCAGTGCTGAGTTTCTCCAGCTTTGCTGTGGACACATGGTTACCTGCACATACAGGATGCTTAAAGTCTGCCATCTACTTCACTGCACCTTTTGTGTACCCACCTAACACACTTTTTGTACATTATTGAGTTAAAAATTACTATTTTCATTACAATCCCTCCAGATACAATATTAAGATACAGTAATATCTCCGTTAGCCGGAATCCCTCAAACCCGGAACTCTCCGATAGCAGTACAGTAATTTAAATTTTCTCAGAAAATCTTTCCCAAATCCGTAATTTTCCAGAAAATTACGGCTTTGGGAACGATTTTTCGAGGGGCACATTTTCCGGAAAATTACAACAAAATTCTTCCAATACCCGACAAATTCCGGGGATGGGGGAATTTTTTTCCGGGTTTGAGAGATGAAAATCAGACGCAATTTCTGGAAATTCCGAACAAAATTTCCGGTCTGGAAAATTCCGGGGATGGGGGATATTTTTCCGGATTCGAGAGAAGATGTAATGGGTAATTTCTGGAACTTCTGAGAACATCTTTCCATTACCCGTAAAATTCCAGAAAATTACGGGGATGAGGGATTTTTTCCTGCTTTGAGAAAGTCGTCTTGTTACCCAGATATCTCTCATTCCCGGAAGTGCTCTCCACCAATTGTTCTGGCTAATGGAGATATCACTGTATTTAACTATTGCTCCCTGTGATGCTTAGCATGTACCAAAGATAAAACAGTGGCCACATGACAACTCACTTGTAGGTAGGTGTGCCCTCGTGATGGGACTTATAAGCTTTCCTGCCTCTTAATTGGTAGTGTGGACATTGGCTGGAATTGAAGGATAAAGTCTGAAGTCTTCTCTGCCTAACCCTGTGTGTAGAGGTCAGTGTGATGTCATGGCTGATGTCTTTCTATTTTTGATGATCACTCTCACTTGTAAAGTTCCCTTTGGAACTTGATGGTGGTGGGAAAGTATAACTAAATATTTTCAGCCACTGATATCTTAGGTTTAACCTATTTTTCCAACTCCTGTAGTTCGTGCTGTAATGATAAGTAGGGATCTTGAACCTCGAAATAAGGCTAACAAAGTACTTGGGTTCATCCTAAGGAGTGTTAGTTACAAGACTAGCGAGGTCAATTTAAAACTATATCTTGTGCTTGTGAGACCTCACTTGGATTACGCATTTCAGTTTTGGTCACCGTACTACAGAATGGATATACTGTAGAATCCTTAGAAAGAAACCAGAGGAGAGTGACTAGACTAATCCCGGGCATTAGGAATTTGAGTACGGAGACAGGTTAAAGCATCTTAATTTGCACTCCCTCGAAAGACGTAGAGTGAGGGGGCGATATGATAGAGGTGTATAAATGGAAGTCAGGGCTAAACAAAGGGGACATTACAAAGGAACTCAAACTATCCTACCAGGGGTGAACTCGTAACATTGGTTTTAAATTAGACAAATTTAGATTTAGGCGCGAAATAGGTAAACACTGGTTTGGAAATAGAGTAGTGGACGAGTGGAACAAGTTGCCAAATATCATCATTAACTGGAATACGCTGGATAGCTTCAAACATAGGTTGGATGGATATATGAGCGATAGGGGTTGGGTATAAATGGGACTGCCCAGTATGGGCCAATAGGCCTGCTGCAGTTTCCTACATTCTTATGTTCTTATGTTTTAATGCAGGTTCAGTCCTAACATGAAAATATAGATTCCTTTAATTTTCAGAATATTAATATCTCTCTTTTTATGATGCTGATGCTATTTTATTATGTTTCAGCATGTAGCAGACCTACATGCTGATGGAGACATTGCATTTTCCAAAGAATATGAGGCAATACAGGCAGCCTCTGCCCAGGAGCATCACCCAGCAGAACACTCTCAGCACCCGGACAATAAACAGAAGAATCGTTACCTCAACATAGTGGCCTGTGAGTCAAATTATTCACTATTATCTATATGCTCATATACATGTACAGTATCTCAAAGTATCTGCTAGGATGTGTCCAATGACTTCTGTAATGCTACCTGCAACTCGTGGTGGCCGGGAGGGTTGGTATGAGTGGCTCTGTGGCCCGGGAGGGTTGGTATGTGTGGCTCTGTGGCCCGGGAGGGTTGGTATGAGTGGCTCTGTGGCCCGGGAGGGTTGGTATGTGTGGCTCTGTGGCCCCGGAGGGTTGGTATGCGTGGTTCTGTGGCACACTGATGCTGCTACATTTGGTAACCGAACATCATATTAATTTCACAGAAGTAAATACACATTGCATTACTTATGTTAAACTATATAACAAATTAAATGCTTGTCCCAGTATCTATCATCTGTGGTCTCAAATTGTTTCACACAGTGTGTGGACAGATACGTTTTTGAGATAGTACAGTGCACTCTCCATAGATGCAGAAGGCACATTTTTAAATTTAGAATTCCATATACAGTACAGTATTCATATTCTTCTCTACATTCTGAACCCATATATACAGTACAGTGACCCCTCGTTTAACGAACGCCTCGGTTAACGTAATTTCGATTAACGAACCGCCTTCCATAAGGATCTTCAATTCAGTTAACAAAAAAAAATTCGGTTAACGAAGTTCTTACGAACCGACCTCAACATGTTTTCGCTTGCACTGACCGGGCAACCAGCTTTAGTATCAGTCCGCCAATACATTAATCGGTTCTAGGGCTTAAATTCCTTACTATTTTAGTAAATATCAAGAAGTTTATACTATTCAATAATTTTAAAAGTATAATATTCAATTTCTTAAGTCATTTTAACAATTATTGAACATAATTGAAGGTAAAGTGACTAGTTTAATGCGCGGCATCCAGCCTCTTAACACAGCAAACAGGAGTTAGTCTCTCTCTGTTTTCACTGGAGGTAACATCTTGCTTGAGACTCTCTTCAACTAAACGCTTTTTTTCTGTGTTTCCAAACAAATTATTGGTCATTTTGAAATATATTTTACATATTGACAATATATAATGCAGTGCAGTGTTGATTTAAAGAAAATAATCTTGAATTACACCAAGAGAGCTAAAATTTTATGGGTGAAATGGCGCCATGGGGTGACTTCTCTTCCACCCCAATGCCTTCTCTTCTTCCTTCTCCTCCACCCCTATTCTAAATCCCATCATCATCATCATCATCCAGGAGCCTTCTACATACACACCTCAAAGTAAGTGAACTTTTCTACCATTTTTGTTGAATTTAGGAAATTTTCGGTGAGCTGGAACCAATTACCCAAAAACCCATTGAAACAATGGTTTCGGTTAACGAACTTTTCGGTTAACGAACGACCTTCTGGAACGGATTGGGTTCGTTAACGGAGTGGTCACTGTATGTATATACAAGTACGTAATATTTCCGTTAGCCAAAATCCCTATTAACCGGAACTCTCCTATAGCTGGAATTGAAATTTTCTCGGAAAATCGTTCCTAAAACTGGAATTTTCCGGAAGTGCTCTGCACCAATTGTTGCAACCTATAAGTTCAACCTGGCATATAAGACAACCTTAATTATTTCAAGTGAAATTGTTGGTCTAGGCCTATACCTGATAGTTAAGTCGACCCCCTAAACTGCAATTTGATAGCTCTGTCCTCGGTGTTATCTAAACTTGCCAACATTTACATTTTAACAGCACCCACAAACAAGTTTGACCTTTCAGTGTTAACTACAGTTTTCTTTCACCCAAATGTTTCTGGGGCACATGAATGTGGTGTAAACAAATCACAACAATACAGTTCTTACAAGTGTAAAAATATAAGATACACTGTACACAAGGTTAGCAATGACAATTTACTAGTCCTTATAGTTTATTATTAAATATATTGACAATTAAAAAAGTTTTCAAGCTTAATAACTGTGGTACATAATAAGCAAAACATATTGTGCACTACAGGGTATAGTGACAGTACAGTACAGTATATGGTAGTACTCTGTACTAGCAGTATATGGCAACAAGCACACAGAATCTTGCCACTTGTGACAGTTTTGGGCATTTAGCCAAGTCATTCTTAACACTTTGTTTTGTTCTTTTCAGATGATCACACTAGAGTCCCTCTTCGACCCCTCCCTGGACAGAAGAAAGCCATCGAGTATGTTAATGCAAATTATATTGATGGTTATGACAAAGCTCGGGCATACATCGGAACCCAAGGTCCCTTACCGTCCACCTTTGACACTTTTTGGCGCATGGTGTGGGAGCAGAGGGTCCACATTATTGTCATGATCACCAACCTAGTGGAGAGAGGACGAGTAAGTCAATACGTAGTACTAGTTGATGGGCACTGACAGTCACAGCCACTGAAGGGATCAGTTGTGAAGTATAACAGCACAAGATGTTTATACCTTGAAAAGAAAGTATTGTAGATATATACTAGAGGTACAATACTGTTTTGTATTTAATGTTACATTGAAAGTATATATTTTCATATAAATATCTAGTGTACAAGAACAGTATTACTGTAATGTGCAGTGTTAGGACATCATAATTATTATTTTAGGGTTAGTCTTGTAATATTTCTGCTGGACAATACTGTACAGAATTACACTTAATGGAACATTGAGGTGTTTTCCTTGTAATTATTTCTCCCTTGTCATAATGACAAGTGAAGCTAATCTTTTCAGCTTTATGTTTTCTCACCATTTTGGACTGAAAGGTAATATTTGTTTTCTTTCCTTTTCTGCCTTTCATAGGAAACTGTTAAAAAACAGCCAAAGCTAGCTACCCAATGCCTAGAGGTATTGTATAATACACAGTGCAAAACTTCTTTATGCTAGGTGTGCACAAGGGAGACATTCGCTTGGCATGCCACTGTACACAACCAATCCTTGCCTGCTGCTGCCAACAACCCACTTGGTCCAAAGCACAACATCTGCAGCACATTCTTTATGAGTGCATTATTGTTCATGACCATCATTTCCAGTATAATATCAAACAACCTATCCAAAAACTGTAATGAATTAATTTTGCATTATTTATTTTTTGCACAGTTTTCTTATTTGACATTTGTTGACCTTTTACTGTATTATTGTTATTATTATTAGTGTTTGAGATACAGTGTAATGAAAACCACCAAGAACGGTTAGTCATAACACTGTCAAGCCTCTGTGTGCTGTACTGTATTATAGGCAGTTAATGTACAGTAATGTGATAAAAAAGTCATTTGTTTAAAGATGATGATGGCTGCTGATACATTAAGTGTTGGCCAAGTGGGGAGTGGGAGGGGACTAGCCTCTAGCTGTTCTAGTTGTGTTGTAGACCTAGAAATTAATTTTGCCATCTGGGTTGCCACCTGGAGTTGTTCAAGAGCCTAAACATGTAGGAGTTTTGCCCTTGTGGATGGTTGTATTAAATGTTGCTGCATGTAGTAAGTGAAGTGTTGTTTGTTTATTTATATTATTTTATGATGCTGAAGGCAGATGGGTTAGCTAGTGCTAAAGCTCCAAATTTAAAATTGAAATTCTGTGTCAGTTTCACAAATTTATATAAATAAATAAAATTTATGAGAACAGCCAGCCACAAGACAAAACTTCTTATTCTAACTAAAATGATGTTTAGTTTGTGTCCCTAAATCTTACAGAAAAAGTGTGACCAGTACTGGCCCAAGGAAGGAAGTGAAATATACGGGTTGATTCAAGTTCGCTTGGTTCATGAAGAAGTGCTTGCTACTTACACCATCAGAAAATTTGCTATTAGACATATGAAGGTATGTTTGTAATTTTTAATGCTCTTAACTAATTCTTCAAACATATTGATTGTTAAGCTTATTATATTCATTTATAGAACAATATTAAGTTTCATGTAGTAAATTAATGTAGGTCGGTTTTCACAAATTTATAGAATAATAATATGATTCTTATAGTAAAATGATACTGTAGGTAGTGTATATATTCTGGGTACCAAGTTCTATCTACAGGAGCGAACACAAACACCTGTAGAGTTTTTCGTAGGTTCTATTTACTGGACAAACAGATACACAAGCGAGGCGGCTCTCCCTAATCTGTCTGGGGGTCAACTGGCCTCTCAGGCGACATGTGGCAAGTGATACATTAGCAGCTTCCATATGTCGCCAGGCACATTAACTAAGCGTGTGGTGACATGGTAAATACATTGCTACACGTTGCTAGCTAGGCTGAATAAGTACTGTAATGTATATAAATGGAGTACATACATAGTTTACATACAACATACATAATATACATACAGCATACATAATATACAGTACAGTACATACAGGTAGTTTCTCATACCATAAATAAATCATTGTGATGCATTTCTCAGTAGGGAACCCAGGGGGTGTCACCATACTCATGTGACACATGCTGACGATTTAAAATTTCTTTCTCAGTTACACGTTCTAAGCTAATGGACTGTCTAATGTGGGAGTTCTCAACCTGGGTTACTTGAAGGAATCTTAGGGGGTACACAATTGATCCTCCGTGACTCATGAAAATCCATAATTTTTCTCCGACCTATTTAATAGGTCTTCCAGAAGTGATATCAGTAGTGACTATCCTGTAAAACATCCACACTTGTGGCAGCCTTTACAAGTTTCCACTCCATTGTGTGCCTTGTAATTGTTAAAAATTGTGTGGAACACGCAGTTGGACTCGGTAGGAAGCTTCAAGGAAGATTCGAAGCGTCTTTTTTACTAGAGTATAAAGTCAGTGAAATTCATGATTCAATAAACCAGAAAAAACATCAATGAAGAGTTTGGTATATGGACTGCTGAAGAGGTTGATACTGCCGATAGTGTTAGTGTGAATTCGTGTGTTCCTTGGAGGTGTAATTGACCAACACAGCGTAACAATATGCCAGCAGAACACCCCAGAAGAGTAAGTAGAGTATTTGCTATAACCTGATGAACTCACTGTGGGCTTGAAGACATAATTCATCTCAATCAGCCTAACATTAACTGCCACTCTGTACTTAGTGCCCAGCGTGCTTGTCCAACTCTTTGATTCACAATCTCTCCTGAAGGAGCCACAATCCTTCATCAGTTTTAATGCTGCTTATTTACTTAGTCTAAGAGGAACCATTGGAGAGGAAGTACAGGTATATCCGAAATCCTCCATTTTGCATAGCCGATGATTACATGTAGGGGAAATACCCCGCAAGTTTCATTTATACCCCGGAGATCCGACAATCGGGAGAGGAGTGGCAGAGCTGTTTTAAATTGGCTTGTTCCCACAATCTTTGCTCTTGTTTACACTTACTCTGTGTCTCTGACTTTGTGTTTTTTTGTTATTTCCTACTTAATGTGTTACTCAATCATGCCTAACCGTCCTGGTGATAGTCCCTCTTGTGCTGGACAGCTTGATATGATGCGATAAGGCATAATAGGGCATAATAAGAGTAGTGATGGACCAGCAATGATTGGTAGAGACTTGCTCCCCAGACTGTCTTTACCATCCTCAACACAGGTAAATAATAGTTTCAATTTATGCTTTACATTGGTTATTTAAGGCTTATTATTCTTGCTTTATAGGTCTAATTTATTTTCTTGCTTGACAGTGTGCAGGACAAAGATATATCAAGGGTAGATGGGAGTTTTTGGAGGATGGCTGGTCCCTAAGCCCCTGAATTTTGATAACTGTTGATCAGTGGCGGTCCTGACATTTTTTGGTGCCCCAGGTGAGATTATGCAAAGGTGCCCCCCCCCCCCCCTCATGTGAGTGCAGCGAGCCTGTACAGCTTTTAAAAATTTTGAAATTTGGCCAATTTCAGAGACATTTGTGGCCATGGGAGAGTGGTATTTGGAAGTATCTTAAGGTCAGTATTAAGTACTTCATCCCATTGGCTTAAGGTGTTGCTGAGTGTTTCTGATTGCTGTGTCACCTCCTCATTTGTCACATTTTGGAAGTCTGAGAGCACCCAAAACTTGTCTCTCATATCTGCCAAGGTCTGCATTCATTCCTGAAGTGATCGAGATGGCAGCATCCACTACCACATTGAAAAAGTTCACCTCCAATTTATTAAGTGCATCATTGATGGGCTCATCAGGGGACTCAAAGAAAAAGTGCCACTTTGTGGACCTCAGCCTCTTTTGCTGGAGAACAGCCTCCACATTCATGTCTTGGCACATGTCCATGGCTGAGATTTGTGTAGCCACAAAGCCTGGTGTTCTGTAAGTACTGAGAGCTGTTTCAGTCTGCCTTAGCAGATTGACAGTCACATCTAATTGCATTGATGGAGACTGGATTAGTTTGCTGACTTGCTGGATGTGGCTTAGGATGTCATACCACACCACAGTGCAGATTGCAAACCGGTATGATTGTACCTAATGGGTCTCGATCTTTACCTTTGGTCAATGGTTTGACCCCCTCACCTCAATGAGTGTCTTTCTCACTGATGCTACTTGGTACCTTACTGGCTCAATACTCTTCACCTTGTCTCTGAACATGATTTTAAACTCAAGTTGACATGGCTCTTCAGGATAGCCCATCTATGTATAAAAACCAAGAATAGGGTGCCAAAATAGCCAATGCCATCTGTGGAACTTTTATCAGCATCAGTTACCACTATATTTAAAGTATGGGCCCCACATGGCACAAATAGAGCCCTTGGATTCTTTTCCAGCAGCCTGGCTTGGACTCCCTTGTTTTTGTCCCTCATGTTGTCTCCATTATCGTAAGACTGTCTTCTGCAGTCGTCAAAGGGAATGTTTAGGTCCTCTAGTCTCTTCAAAATTAGTGATGACAAACTTTGGCCAGTGGACTCCTCTGCCTCCAGGAACCCCATGAAATGTTCCTTTACTTGGGGTTTATCATCCAGTGAAACAAAACTGATTATCACTGACAATTGTTCTGTAAGACTAACATCTGGGGTACGATCTAAAATGATAGAAAAGTACTTTGAATGCTTGATCTCCTTTACCATTGTATGAATGATCTTGGTACTGATGGAGTCAATCAATTCATTTTGAATGTGTTTGCCCAGGTGGCTGATGTGACTTGCTAACCCACTTTCCACCCTGTGAATATTATCTTTCATTGCCTGGTCAAATTTTGCCATGAGCTCAACCTCTTTTTAGAAGTACTCGTTTGATGGCGTGTGCAGTATTTTTGTGTGTCCCCTCAGTGCCATGTTCCTCACTGCTGGAGGCTATTCTATGGCAACCAGCTGCGCCAAATCATCTCTCCACTGCTTCCTCTGAGCCTCAAGGAGTGCCATCTCTTTTTTGTCAACGGTTTCCCCTTTTATAATCCGCACCTCCAATTCTTTCCATGTTCTCAAATGGTAGATTACTCCAGCATTTGCTTGCTATTACAAAGTAATACATTGATCACCCCAAAATTCTTGATTACCCTAGATTTTGCAAATGAGGCTGACTGTATATATATATATATATATATATATATATATATATATATATATATATATATATATATATATATATATATATATATATATATATATATATATATATATATATATATATATATATATATATATATATATATATATATATATAGTATTTTCTATATGTATAATATATATATATATATATATATATATATATATATATATATATATGCAGTCAACCTTCGCTTTACGCGGTCCCACATTCCGCGTTTCCACGTTTACGCGGTACCCTGCCAAAACAGGAATGCTCACATTCCGCGGTGCGTGTACCCCTTTACGCGGAGAGCGGCTGGCGAGCCGCGCCATTTTTGGATCCAAACCTCCCGCCATCCGCCATGTTGTGTAAGCGGCGCGAGCATGGTGCGCACAAGGTCGCCCAATCATCAAAACATTACCTAGTTCTGCACCCGCCACCCACCACAGCCAGCCCAAGTCAGTGATAGTGATAATTATAGTGAGGATATGGACTTATATGGACTTTGAGGGGTTTGACAAAGAGGCCCTGCAAGCCTCTGTGGTGGATAGTGATACAATTGATACAGGTGAGGGCCAATAATCTGCCCTCTGCCTCGGAACCAACCGCCCATCCCCGTGTGCCCCAGCCATCTTATCTACTAATGTAAGTGTTAAAAAACCTAATATTGATATTTCTCTTAATTATTAATTGTGTGTGCATACCATCATAAAGTTAAGATAATATTTTTACTACAACATAGTTGTGTGTCGTCAAAAAGTGGAGTTTGGGGATCGGCCCGGACTCCATTTCAATTAATCCCATATGTTATGTTATTCACTTTACGCGTTTCTCACTTTACGCGGGACCCTCCGGGTTACATTAACCGCGTAAAGTGAGGTTGACTATATATATATATATATATATATATATATATATATATATATATATATATATATATATATATATATATATATATATATATATATATATATATATATATATATATATATATATATATATATATATATATATATGAATATATAATATATATATACACACACGATTGGGTCTCATTCACAAGATTAATGTAACCGGTCGGAAAGTGAGGAACGCGTGAAGTGAACAACATAACATAGGATTAGAAATGGAGTCAGGCGATCTAACTGTTACGTAAATACATCTTAACTTTATGATATTATAAAACAAGTAATATAGAGGATTAGGTTAGGAAAGATAAAGGTTAACATAGGAAAAATGAAGGTTACCTTTAGAGGGGAAACTAAAGTTAGGTGGACACTTACGGTAGTAGAAGAATGGGTAACAGGATGGAGGCTGGTTCGGGCAGAGGTGATTACTGGCCCTCAGGTGAATCACCATTACTAGGTGAATCATCCTGTCACTTACGATCTCAGGGCTACAATAAATCCCTCAAAGTCAACCTTCACTGCTCCTACTCCACTGGCTTGGGCTGGCTGTGGTGGGTTGCAGGTGAAGAAATCTGTTATACTTTGCTGTGGCTGGCGTGATCTTAGCCAAAATGCACACTTGATGCTGCGGCTCCTGGCCTGCCAGCAGTTATGGAAGACTTCACCATGATCGCCATTATCGCTTCCCAGGGAAAGGAAAGACTTCATCTTCTCTACACCTCCATAGCACCTTAATATCCTATGACTTAAATTGTGTTCAGCCAGGAACTGCGCACCTTCTTCCTCCTCTTCACTGGTATTTCTTCTTCCAACATCTCGTCGGCAGTCACTTCAGGATTCCTGATCACCTCCAGGATGCTGTGGTGTTGGTGGTCTCGGGAAGCCTGGAACTGTAACAGTCTCGCAGCTTCTCTGTGGAGTCCACTGCTACCAGCAGTCTGAACCTCACCAGTCACAGATTGGCTCCTCCTCTCACCTGGTATTCCATACCTTTTAATGTCTCATCGTGTGGTGTAGCAATAGGCAGCTGATCCCTTGACTCACCAAGATGTCACAGCTTTCTTGATGTTAAATACTCTCCAGGGGTGTTTGAAGGAAGTATTTTTTGCTGTTCTAACGTTGTTCCTCTTCTTAAATACGCTCTTGCTTTTCTCGGTGGTGGTGTCACTCCAGGTCACGCAACTCTTCCCTGAGTGTTGGTGTAGTCGTTCAGGGCTGGAATTTTTGTTGAGAATAAAGCTTTCACATTGCAAATCAACTCCTGGTCCATGGGCTGGATTAAAGGCGTAGTGTTGGGAGGAGAACCACTTTTACGTTGGGGTAGCCCGATCTAACAGTAGAGGCCGGAGTGTCTGGTCGTTGTCCAGCAGCAACAAAATATTAAATACAGGACATTCTGTTGCTCACAGAATTTCTTTACGCCGGAACAAAACAGTCATAAACCAGGAGGGACAGTGTAGAGAACATCCATGCCTTCGTGCTGTCAGCCAGTGGACATTTAAGCAGTCATGTCCATGCTCTTATGAAGCGTCTTGCGGCTTCTGCGGGCTGTGTGGATCACCGATAACCGGGCTTACAGGTGCGGAGGCATTGGTGGTAAACAGGGCGGTGATCGCGTTCACCTGCATTTTCCGGTTGAATCCTGCTGGCATACTTCACAGCGATAGGACTTGGAAGGTAGTTTTTCCGAAAGACCGGATTCGTCCATGTTAAACACCTGGTCGTCACTGTACTGTCCTTCCTCCACAATCCTCACGTAAGCGGAGAATTTCGAACGCTGACACGATCGGCTTTTCCTTCTTCACCACCAATGCTATATTGTTGGTGATCTTGTTCAGATCTTAAACCTCTGCGGCTTCACCAGAAACGGTAAAGGTTTGGGCTCTGAGTTTCCATCTTTGGTGCCACTGCCATGTACAGTTCGCGTCGTAATCCTTCTGAAGTAGCGTAATAGGCCGCCCATGTTCGTCGCGCCTGGCACCAAGTACCTCACAAGTAATTTTTTCTGTCTTGAGAAGCGCCTGGATTTGTGAAAATGCTTGATCATAAAGCGCCTGCAGACTTTGTAGTCTTCATGTGCTCCTTTATCTTGGCACAGATCCTTCTTTATAGTCGGTCGTGGGTCGTTCCGCCATGCTGGTAGCGCCGTCAACCTGCCTTGTTCCTTTCTCAACTCTTGGATGATGTGCTCACTTCACCTCGTAACCAAGGAGCGTCGTGTTTTCTTTGGTTTAGTGCGTAGGTCAGGTAAGGAAGGTTTTCTCTGGGGTGGTGGTCGGTAAAGGAGGCCATTTTACAGAACAATGGATGCGGTTGCGGAGTGGCCTGGGAGGATAGAAACTGCCGCTGACTGAGTCAGCGTAAATCTCTCCTCCTCCCTCCCTCCCGGGTGGACCGTCATAATACTTTAAGCCAATTACAGCTAGCAGGGGGGTAGGGATGCAT
>NW_024744839.1:822067-844283 GCF_018991925.1 Homarus americanus
CCAATACATTAATCGGTTCTAGGGCTTAAATTCCTTACTATTTTAGTAAATATTAAGAAGTTTATACTATTCAATAATTTTAAAAGTTTAATATTCAATTTCTTAAGTCATTTTAACAATTATTGAACATAATTGAAGGTAAAGTGACTAGTTTAATGCACGGCATCCAGCTTCTTTACACAGCAAACAGGAGTTAGTCTCTCTCTGTTTTCACTGGAGGTAACATCTTGCTTGAGACTCTTCAACTAAATGCTTTTTTTCTGTGTTTCCAAGCAAATTATTGGTCATTTTGAAATATTTTTTACATATTGACAATATATAATGCAGTGCAGTGTTGATTTAAAGAAAATAATCTTGAATTACACCAAGAGAGCTAAAATTTTATGGGTGAAATGGCGCCATGGGGTGACTTCTCTTCCACCCCAATGCCTTCTTTTCTTCCTTCTCCTCCACCCCTATTCTAAATCCCATCATCATCATCATCATCCAGGAGCCTTCTACATACACACCTCAAAGTAAGTGAACTTTTCTACCATTTTTGTTGAATTTAGGAAATTTTCGGTGAGCTGGAACCAATTACCCAAAAACCCATTGAAACAATGGTTTCGGTTAACGAACTTTTCGGTTAACGAACGACCTTCTGGAACGGATTGGGTTCGTTAACGGAGTGGTCACTGTATGTATATACAAGTACGTAATATTTCCGTTAGCCAAAATCCCTATTAACCGGAACTCTCCTATAGCTGGAATTGAAATTTTCTCGGAAAATCGTTCCTAAAACTGGAATTTTCCGGAAGTGCTCTGCACCAATTGTTGCAACCTATAAGTTCAACCTGGCATATAAGACAACCTTAATTATTTCAAGTGAAATTGTTGGTCTAGGCCTATACCTGATAGTTAAGTCGACCCCCTAAACTGCAATTTGATAGCTCTGTCCTCGGTGTTATCTAAACTTGCCAACATTTACATTTTAACAGCACCCACAAACAAGTTTGACCTTTCAGTGTTAACTACAGTTTTCTTTCACCCAAATGTTTCTGGGGCACATGAATGTGGTGTAAACAAATCACAACAATACAGTTCTTACAAGTGTAAAAATATAAGATACACTGTACACAAGGTTAGCAATGACAATTTACTAGTCCTTATAGTTTATTATTAAATATATTGACAATTAAAAAAGTTTTCAAGCTTAATAACTGTGGTACATAATAAGCAAAACATATTGTGCACTACAGGGTATAGTGACAGTACAGTACAGTATATGGTAGTACTCTGTACTAGCAGTATATGGCAACAAGCACACAGAATCTTGCCACTTGTGACAGTTTTGGGCATTTAGCCAAGTCATTCTTAACACTTTGTTTTGTTCTTTTCAGATGATCACACTAGAGTCCCTCTTCGACCCCTCCCTGGACAGAAGAAAGCCATCGAGTATGTTAATGCAAATTATATTGATGGTTATGACAAAGCTCGGGCATACATCGGAACCCAAGGTCCCTTACCGTCCACCTTTGACACTTTTTGGCGCATGGTGTGGGAGCAGAGGGTCCACATTATTGTCATGATCACCAACCTAGTGGAGAGAGGACGAGTAAGTCAATACGTAGTACTAGTTGATGGGCACTGACAGTCACAGCCACTGAAGGGATCAGTTGTGAAGTATAACAGCACAAGATGTTTATACCTTGAAAAGAAAGTATTGTAGATATATACTAGAGGTACAATACTGTTTTGTATTTAATGTTACATTGAAAGTATATATTTTCATATAAATATCTAGTGTACAAGAACAGTATTACTGTAATGTGCAGTGTTAGGACATCATAATTATTATTTTAGGGTTAGTCTTGTAATATTTCTGCTGGACAATACTGTACAGAATTACACTTAATGGAACATTGAGGTGTTTTCCTTGTAATTATTTCTCCCTTGTCATAATGACAAGTGAAGCTAATCTTTTCAGCTTTATGTTTTCTCACCATTTTGGACTGAAAGGTAATATTTGTTTTCTTTCCTTTTCTGCCTTTCATAGGAAACTGTTAAAAAACAGCCAAAGCTAGCTACCCAATGCCTAGAGGTATTGTATAATACACAGTGCAAAACTTCTTTATGCTAGGTGTGCACAAGGGAGACATTCGCTTGGCATGCCACTGTACACAACCAATCCTTGCCTGCTGCTGCCAACAACCCACTTGGTCCAAAGCACAACATCTGCAGCACATTCTTTATGAGTGCATTATTGTTCATGACCATCATTTCCAGTATAATATCAAACAACCTATCCAAAAACTGTAATGAATTAATTTTGCATTATTTATTTTTTGCACAGTTTTCTTATTTGACATTTGTTGACCTTTTACTGTATTATTGTTATTATTATTAGTGTTTGAGATACAGTGTAATGAAAACCACCAAGAACGGTTAGTCATAACACTGTCAAGCCTCTGTGTGCTGTACTGTATTATAGGCAGTTAATGTACAGTAATGTGATAAAAAAGTCATTTGTTTAAAGATGATGATGGCTGCTGATACATTAAGTGTTGGCCAAGTGGGGAGTGGGAGGGGACTAGCCTCTAGCTGTTCTAGTTGTGTTGTAGACCTAGAAATTAATTTTGCCATCTGGGTTGCCACCTGGAGTTGTTCAAGAGCCTAAACATGTAGGAGTTTTGCCCTTGTGGATGGTTGTATTAAATGTTGCTGCATGTAGTAAGTGAAGTGTTGTTTGTTTATTTATATTATTTTATGATGCTGAAGGCAGATGGGTTAGCTAGTGCTAAAGCTCCAAATTTAAAATTGAAATTCTGTGTCAGTTTCACAAATTTATATAAATAAATAAAATTTATGAGAACAGCCAGCCACAAGACAAAACTTCTTATTCTAACTAAAATGATGTTTAGTTTGTGTCCCTAAATCTTACAGAAAAAGTGTGACCAGTACTGGCCCAAGGAAGGAAGTGAAATATACGGGTTGATTCAAGTTCGCTTGGTTCATGAAGAAGTGCTTGCTACTTACACCATCAGAAAATTTGCTATTAGACATATGAAGGTATGTTTGTAATTTTTAATGCTCTTAACTAATTCTTCAAACATATTGATTGTTAAGCTTATTATATTCATTTATAGAACAATATTAAGTTTCATGTAGTAAATTAATGTAGGTCGGTTTTCACAAATTTATAGAATAATAATATGATTCTTATAGTAAAATGATACTGTAGGTAGTGTATATATTCTGGGTACCAAGTTCTATCTACAGGAGCGAACACAAACACCTGTAGAGTTTTTCGTAGGTTCTATTTACTGGACAAACAGATACACAAGCGAGGCGGCTCTCCCTAATCTCTCTGGGGGTCAACTGGCCTCTCAGGCGACATGTGGCAAGTGATACATTAGCAGCTTCCATATGTCGCCAGGCACATTAACTAAGCGTGTGGTGACATGGTAAATACATTGCTACACGCTGCTAACTAGGCTGAATAAGTACTGTAATGTATATAAATGGAGTACATACATAGTTTACATACAACATACATAATATACATACAGCATACATAATATACAGTACAGTACATACAGGTAGTTTCTCATACCATAAATAAATCATTGTGATGCATTTCTCAGTAGGGAACCCAGGGGGTGTCACCATACTCATGTGACACATGCTGACGATTTAAAATTTCTTTCTCAGTTACACGTTCTAAGCTAATGGACTGTCTAATGTGGGAGTTCTCAACCTGGGTTACTTGAAGGAATCTTAGGGGGTACACAATTGATCCTCCGTGACTCATGAAAATCCATAATTTTTCTCCGACCTATTTAATAGGTCTTCCAGAAGTGATATCAGTAGTGACTATCCTGTAAAACATCCACACTTGTGGCAGCCTTTACAAGTTTCCACTCCATTGTGTGCCTTGTAATTGTTAAAAATTGTGTGGAACACGCAGTTGGACTCGGTAGGAAGCTTCAAGGAAGATTCGAAGCGTCTTTTTTACTAGAGTATAAAGTCAGTGAAATTCATGATTCAATAAACCAGAAAAAACATCAATGAAGAGTTTGGTATATGGACTGCTGAAGAGGTTGATACTGCCGATAGTGTTTGTGTGAATTCGTGTGTTCCTTGGAGGTGTAATTGACCAACACAGCGTAACAATATGCCAGCAGAACACCCCAGAAGAGTAAGTAGAGTATTTGCTATAACCTGATGAACTCACTGTGGGCTTGAAGACATAATTCATCTCAATCAGCCTAACATTAACTGCCACTCTGTACTTAGTGCCCAGCGTGCTTGTCCAACTCTTTGATTCACAATCTCTCCTGAAGGAGCCACAATCCTTCATCAGTTTTAATGCTGCTTATTTACTTAGTCTAAGAGGAACCATTGGAGAGGAAGTACAGGTATATCCGAAAACCTCCATTTTGCATAGCCGATGATTACATGTAGGGGAAATACCCCGCAAGTTTCATTTATACCCCGGAGATCCGACAATCGGGAGAGGAGTGGCAGAGCTGTTTTAAATTGGCTTGTTCCCACAATCTTTGCTCTTGTTTACACTTACTCTGTGTCTCTGACTTTGTGTTTTTTTGTTATTTCCTACTTAATGTGTTACTCAATCATGCCTAACCGTCCTGGTGATAGTCCCTCTTGTGCTGGACAGCTTGATATGATGCGATAAGGCATAATAGGGCATAATAAGAGTAGTGATGGACCAGCAATGATTGGTAGAGACTTGCTCCCCAGACTGTCTTTACCATCCTCAACACAGGTAAATAATAGTTTCAATTTATGCTTTACATTGGTTATTTAAGGCTTATTATTCTTGCTTTATAGGTCTAATTTATTTTCTTGCTTGACAGTGTGCAGGACAAAGATATATCAAGGGTAGATGGGAGTTTTTGGAGGATGGCTGGTCCCTAAGCCCCTGAATTTTGATAACTGTTGATCAGTGGCGGTCCTGACATTTTTTGGTGCCCCAGGTGAGATTATGCAAAGGTGCCCCCCCCCCCCCCTCATGTGAGTGCAGCGAGCCTGTACAGCTTTTAAAAATTTTGAAATTTGGCCAATTTCAGAGACATTTGTGGCCATGGGAGAGTGGTATTTGGAAGTATCTTAAGGTCAGTATTAAGTACTTCATCCCATTGGCTTAAGGTGTTGCTGAGTGTTTCTGATTGCTGTGTCACCTCCTCATTTGTCACATTTTGGAAGTCTGAGAGCACCCAAAACTTGTCTCTCATATCTGCCAAGGTCTGCATTCATTCCTGAAGTGATCGAGATGGCAGCATCCACTACCACATTGAAAAAGTTCACCTCCAATTTATTAAGTGCATCATTGATGGGCTCATCAGGGGACTCAAAGAAAAAGTGCCACTTTGTGGACCTCAGCCTCTTTTGCTGGAGAACAGCCTCCACATTCATGTCTTGGCACATGTCCATGGCTGAGATTTGTGTAGCCACAAAGCCTGGTGTTCTGTAAGTACTGAGAGCTGTTTCAGTCTGCCTTAGCAGATTGACAGTCACATCTAATTGCATTGATGGAGACTGGATTAGTTTGCTGACTTGCTGGATGTGGCTTAGGATGTCATACCACACCACAGTGCAGATTGCAAACCGGTATGATTGTACCTAATGGGTCTCGATCTTTACCTTTGGTCAATGGTTTGACCCCCTCACCTCAATGAGTGTCTTTCTCACTGATGCTACTTGGTACCTTACTGGCTCAATAATCTTCACCTTATCTCTGAACATGATTTTAAACTCAAGTTGACATGGCTCTTCAGGATAGCCCATCTATGTATAAAAACCAAGAATAGGGTGTCTAGCTTCTGCAAGATGCCAAAATAGCCAATGCCATCTGTGGAACTTTTATCAGCATCAGTTACCACTATATTTAAAGTATGGGCCCCACATGGCACAAATAGAGCCCTTGGATTATTTTCCAGCAGCCTGGCTTGGACTCCCTTGTTTTTGTCCCTCATGTTGTCTCCATTATCGTAAGACTGTCTTCTGCAGTCGTCAAAGGGAATGTTTAGGTCCTCTAGTCTCTTCAAAATTAGTGATGACAAACTTTGGCCAGTGGACTCCTCTGCCTCCAGGAACCCCATGAAATGTTCCTTTACTTGGGGTTTATCATCCAGTGAAACAAAACTGATTATCACTGACAATTGTTCTGTAAGACTAACATCTGGGGTACGATCTAAAATGATAGAAAAGTACTTTGAATGCTTGATCTCCTTTACCATTGTATGAATGATCTTGGTACTGATGGAGTCAATCAATTCATTTTGAATGTGTTTGCCCAGGTGGCTGATGTGACTTGCTAACCCACTTTCCACCCTGTGAATATTATCTTTCATTGCCTGGTCAAATTTTGCCATGAGCTCAACCTCTTTTTAGAAGTACTCGTTTGATGGCGTGTGCAGTATTTTTGTGTGTCCCCTCAGTGCCATGTTCCTCACTGCTGGAGGCTATTCTATGGCAACCAGCTGCGCCAAATCATCTCTCCACTGCTTCCTCTGAGCCTCAAGGAGTGCCATCTCTTTTTTGTCAACGGTTTCCCCTTTTATAATCCGCACCTCCAATTCTTTCCATGTTCTCAAATGGTAGATTACTCCAGCATTTGCTTGCTATTACAAAGTAATACATTGATCACCCCAAAATTCTTGATTACCCTAGATTTTGCAAAATGAGGGTTGATCTGTGTGTATATATATATATATATATATATATATATATATATATATATATATATATATATATATATATATATATATATATATATATATATATATATATGCTGTATATATATATATATATATATATATATATATATATATATATATATATATATATATATATATATATATACAGTCAACCCTCACTTTACGCTGTCCCACATTCCGCGTTTCCACGTTTAAGCGGTGCCCTTCCGGAACCTAACATGCTCACATTCCGCGGTGCGTGTACCCCATTACACGGAGAGCGGCTGGCGAGCCGCGCCATTTTTGGATCCAAACCTCCCGCCATCCGCCATGTTGTGTAAGCGGCGCGAACATGGTGCGCACAAGGTCGCCCAGTCATCAAAACATTACCAGTTCTTCACCCGCCACCCACCACAGCCGGCCCAAGTCAGTGATAGTGATAATTATGGTGAGGATATGGACTTATAAGGACTTTGGGGAGTTTGACAAAGAGGCCCTGCAAGCCTCTGTGGTGGATAGTGATACAATTGATACAAGTGACACAGGTGAGGGCCAATAATCTGCCCTCTGCCTCGGAACCAACCGCCCATCCCCGTGTGCCCAGCCATTTTTTCTACTAATGTAAGTGTTAAAAACCTAATATTATTGATATTTCTCTTAATTATCATGTTATGTTATTCTCAGGGACCCTCCGGTTACATTAACCGCTGCAAAGTGAGGGTTAACTGTATATATATATATATATATATATATATATATATATATATATATATATATATATATATATATATATATATATATATATATATATATATATATATATATATATGTCAATAACATGCTGGGTCTCACATTACGCGGTTAATGTAACCCGGAGGGTCCCGCGGAAAGTGAGGAACGCGTAAAGTGAACAACATAACATATGGGATTAATTGAAATGGAGTCCAGGCCGATCCCCAAACTCCACTTTTTGACGACACATAACTATGTTGCAGTAAAAATTTTATCTTAACTTTATGATGGTATGAAAAAACAAGTAATATAGAAGAGGTTAGGTTAGGAAAGATAAAGGTTAACATAGGAAAAATGAAGGTTACCTTAGAGAAACTAAAAGTTAGGTGGAACACTTACGGTAGTAGAAGAGATGGGTCGGCATACGGGGATGGAGGCTGGTTCCGAGGTAGAGGGCAGATTACTGGCCCTCAGGTGAATCACCATTACTAGGTGAATCATCATCACTGTCACTTACAGTTGTCAGGGCTTCCCTGACAAATCCCTCAAAGTCAACTTCACTGTCACTCTCACTGGCTTGGGCTGGCTGTGGTGGGTTGCGGGTGAAGAAATCTGTTATGCTTTGCTGACGGCTGGCGTTGATGTTGTTGTGATACACCTTGATGTACGGCTCCATAGCCTGCACCAGCCGGTTATGGAAGACTTCATAGCGGTCATCGTCATTGTCACGGGAAAGGAAGGACTTCATCTTCTCTGCACACTCCATGGCACCTTTAATATCACTATGACTTAAATTGTGTTCTTCGGAGACTGCCGCACCTTCTTCCTCCCCTTCACTGGCGTGTTCTTCTTCCAACATCTCGTCGGCAGTCACTTCAGGATTTCTGATCACCTCCAGGATGTCGTCGTCGGTAGTCTCGGAGAAGCCTGGAACTGTAACAGTCTGCGCAGCTTCTCTGGCAAGGTCCACTGCTACTGCAACATTCTGAACCTCACCAGTCACAGATTGACTCCTCCTCTCACCTGGTATTCCATGCAACACATGTCTCCATGCGTGACGAATTGTAGCAATAGACAGCTGATCCCATGACTCCACCAAGATGTCCACAGCTTTCTTGATGTTAAATACTCTCCAGAATTGTTTGAAGAGTATTTTTTGCTGTTCTAACCGTTGTTCCTCATCTTCGTCGCTCTTGCTATCGGTGGTGGTGTCACTCAGGTCACGCAACTCTTCCCTGGTGTTGGTGTAGTCGTTCAGGAGCTGGAATTTTTTTGTTGAGAATGCAGCTTTCACATTGCAAATCAACTCCTGGTCCATGGGCTGGATTAAAGACGTAGTGTTGGGAGGAAGGAAGACCACTTTTACGTTGGGGTGACGATCTAACAGTAGGGGCGAGTGTCCTGGTGCGTTGTCCAGCAGCAACAAAATATTAAATGGGACATTCTGTTGCTCACAGAATTTCTTTACATCGGGAACAAAACAGTCATCAAACCAGGAGAGGGACAGTGTAGAGAACATCCATGCCTTACGTGCTGTCAGCCAGTGGACATTTAGCTTGGTCATGTCCATGGTTTTGTAGGCGTGCGGCTTGCGGGCTGTGTGGATCACCGATAACTTGAGCTTACAGGTACCGGAGGCATTGGTGGCAAACAGGACGGTGATGCGTTCCTTCTGCATTTTCCGGCCCCGAATCCTGCTGGCATTCTTCACAATGTAGGACTTGGAAGGTAGTTTTCTCCAGAAAAGACCAGATTCGTCCATGTTAAACACCTGGTCGTCACTGTACTGTCCTTCCTCCATAATCTCACGTAAAAACGGAGGAAATTCCCGAGCCGCAGCACGATCAGCACTCGCTTCTTCACCACCAATGTTTATATTGGTGATCTTGTTCCGGATCTTAAACCTCTGTAACCACCCAGAGGAAGCATTAAAGGGTTTGGGCTCTGTAATTCCCATCTTTCGTGCCACTGCCATGTATAGTTCACGTGCGTAGTCCTTCACAGAGCGCGTGTCGACCGCCATGTTCCGTCGCGCCTGACGCACCAAGTACCTCACAAGTAATTTTTCTGTCTTGAGAAGCACCTGGTTGTGAAAATACTTGATCATAGAAGCACCTGTAGACTTTGTGATCTTCATGTGCTCCTTTATCTTGGCTGAATCCTTCTTTATAGTCCGGATCGTAGATTCGTTCATGCCATGCTGGCGCACCAAATCAACCTGCCTTGTTCCTTTCTCCAACTCTTGGATGATGGTATACTTCACCTCGTAGCTTAAGGAACGTCGTGTCTTCTTTGGTTTAGTGCCGCTGGGTCCAGGTAAGGAAAGGTTTTTCTCTGGGGATGGTGGTCCGGCGGAAGCCATTTTACGGAACAATAGATGCGCGTTAACACGGAGTGGCCTTGAGGGATGAAACTGCCGCGGCTAGGTCAAGCGTCCTCTTTCCTCCCTCCCTCCCTCCCCCGGGTGGACACGTCATAATACTTTAAGCCAATTACAGCTAGCAGCAGAGGAGGGTAGGGATGCATGGCCAATCACAGGTCTTGTACGTCATATGACGTCAGTGATAACGCAACAAAGACACACTGCGCAACCTTACCGCGCCGCTTGCCCAAGCGGAGGGAGGACGAGGGAGAGGCAGGCAGGCGGGCGGGCGGGTGGCGCGTGGGGAAAATCTAAAAATAGAGTCGCGCCGGACACTCTCCGCGTAATGGCGTTTGCGACCGCGGAATGTAAGAATGCTAGGTTCTGGCAAGGCACCGCGTTAACGGTGAAACGCGGAATGCGGGACTGCGTAATATGAGGACCAACTGTATATATATATATATATATATATATATATATATATATATATATATATATATATATATATATATATATATATATATATATATATATATATATATATATATATATATAGTGGGGTATGCTATAACGAACGGATCCTACTACGAATATTCCTATAACGAACGGTTTTACCTATAAAACTGAGAATGCTATAACGAACGAAACTCCTACAACGAACATTATTTTATTTTTTTTTTTTTACTAATTTATTGTTTTTTTATTACAAGTATTAATGATATTGGTTATTTCAGGGGTTTAGATGCATATTTATGCACTTTTTTAAAATTTTTACAATTTTATATTATATTTTTCAGTGTTAAGTGGTTGTATTTGGGGGCCTGGAACAGATTAATCCTATAACGAACGAATGCTATAACGAACGAGGTTCTAGAACCAATTAGATTCGTTATAGCATACCCCACTGTATGTATGTGTGTATGTATATATATATATAATATATATATATATATATATATATATATATATATATATATATATATATATATATATATATATATATATATATATATATATATATATATATATATATATATATATATATATATATATATATGGTCGCCACTTTAAAATGGGCAATCAAACTGTGACAACATACCGTACATACTCGTCTATAACCCCCCCTCGTTATCAGTCGACCCTGATTTTTTGACCAAGAAATCGTTAATTTATGATATTCCTGGTTTATAGTTCCACCCACGTTTTGAGGGTAATGGAACAACAAAACCACTAAAAACGCTCTACATCCTATAAACTGAGGCTCGCCGTGCATGAAACACAAGTGCTGAAGGCAAATTGTTTACCATTTATTATTACGACACTTTACACTGAAACCCGGGTAATTTCACCAAAAATATTGTATATTTCCATTCAAGTATTTATTCAAGTCAATTAGGAGGGAATATTATTGAAATACAACAGTTTTTAAACTAAACCATTCGAAAAGCGATTACGGTAACATCTTTTGAACGAAAGAAAGCGAGTCATTGTTTTCGTCATGATTTTATCCCACTTTCCACTGTAATACGTATGTAATTTCAGGAAAAATATTACATTTCCGTGAATGTATTATATCAAGCACAGTATGAATAGAGAATATCATTGTAATATATCAGAATTTTAACCAAAAACTATTAAAAAAACGAGTAACGTCTCAAGAACATCGGAAGCTTAGGTAAAGTCTTTTGTTTTCGTCATGTATTTTATCCTATTTTACATTGAAATACGTCACGTTTCCACAAAACTACTATTTATCTCCGAGAATATATTCATTCAGGCGCAGTTTAGGTAAAATAGACGAGTGATGTAATAGTTTTTTAACTGAAAACGATTCGAAAAACACGTACCCTCTAGCCCTGTTCAAAGAGAGGACTGGGAGAAGCTGTTTGGTGCTGCAGACGATGACAAGGAAAATGATTTTGATGGATTTTAATGAAAATATTCAGAAATATGGTATCGTAGTATTTATTCAAGTCAATTAGGATAGAATATTATTGTAATACAACAGTTTTTGAACTGAAAACCATTCAAAAAGCGATTACGGTAACATCTTTTGAACGAAAGAAAGCGAAAGTCATTGTTTTCATCACGATTTTATCCCACTTTCCACTGTAATACGTACGTTCAGCAAAAATATTACATTTCCGTGAATGCATTATATCAAGCACAGTATGAATAGAATACCATTGTAATATAACAATATTTTGAGTCCTACTCTTTCCATTTACAGAGTACTGTACAAGCCCATAATAATGGCTCCGAAAGTAGATAAACTTCGTTGTGTGAAGAGAAAGAAGAACACATTGAAATTGAGTGACAAACTTGAAATAATTAAGAAACTAGATCGTGGTGTGAGCAATACTGTTCTAATGGAAACATACGACATTGGAAAGTCTACAATTTATGATATATAAAAGGCAAAGAATAAAATTTAGAATTCACAGTTTTTTCATTAAAACTGCTCGTTTTGATAAATGAAGCATGCTATATTTGCAAATGAATAAACTATCAAAATGTACCTGTTCATTTCTTCTTTTCTTTATTCCTCCTTAAATTTGAATTTTAAAAGTACTGCCTGAGAATCCGGAAAATCCGAAAATCCGGACCAACCCAATCCCCAAACAGTCCGGATTTTTGGACTTCTACTGTAGATGGATAGAAAGTTTCCTGTTTGGTTGATAACTTTATTGTGCATTTTTTCCCAGGTTGCAGCTACTGAGGAGAAAACCATTTTGGAGGAAGCACAGAGAAGTGCAGCAAGTGAAAGAAAAGCAAAGTGTGAAGAATGGGTGCCAATACATTTTGCTCAGGTATGTACTTCAATAAGTTATAGGTTGTGAAAAGATAAAATAAATTCTGACTGTTGTCTAGTTTACACCATCTACTTTCATGCTCTGGTTAGCTATGTATAGATGATATACACCCATATATATATATATATATATATATATATATATATATATATATATATATATATATATATATATATATATATATATATATATATATATATATATATATATATATATATATATATATATTATAATAATAATAAAAAATAAATATTGAAGTGATAACCGTGGTAACATTATGAGATGTTCTTATTACCACCATGTTATTGTACTATTCTGGATAATACTAAATGTTACATAATATTTCCTTGAGATAAATGTATAGTATATATCAGGTGCAGCTCAGGTTCTCAACTGGCTCAGCCATGTTAATACTGTTATTATTATCCACTCTATATCTGTGTTTTTCTGGCTAAATAAACTGTTACAATTCAATTCAATGACCACCTCTAGTGGGCGGCCATTAGGTTAATTTTGAGTCAAGTTTAAGCAATAACTAATCTTGACATTTGTTTTTTATACCTGATGTTACACAACTGCTTGTATACTTAACACTAACACTTTTACACTAAACCACATTCAAATATTTATACAAAACACACACACACTTTTAAACAAACACAAGTGCATATAAACACACACTTTCAGAGGAATACACGATTGTGTATTTTAAATCTATATTCTTAATCAGCATATAAAAGAGCATCTTTGTATGAAATTTAAACAAAATCTATGCCATGCCCTCATGTACTCAAACACAAGATAAGGGGTCAGCAATTTTGATTGGGAATACTGTTACTGGATGTTTTCTTTTCTGGAAAGTGAACGATAAAATGCTTAAATTATAAAGTTAGCCGATATTCTTGAGAAAAGGCATATAAAGAGGATTTATAATTTACGGGCACAGCGTAATTTATGTTTTAAATACTACAGTACTGTACAGTACATAAACACAAGCATTAGACAACATGATGTTAAGTAACAGAATACCTGTATAAGTCTCACCTCCCACAGGTCAGAGGTGTTTCATCAGTTGCTGTTGATGGCATCACATATGAGCCTGTCCCACAGGTCAGAGGTGTTTCATCAGTTTGTATAGTCGAGTCTTAGCTTGTCATACCGAGATGTGTTGTTGGTCCTTGAAACTTCCTGGAAATAAGAAAAATAACTATACGTACTGTATAATACACAACACTGCACTATAAAACTATTATATTATAACCACAGGTTATTTGACTGGGATTTAAAATACATAAAACAGTACTTTTGGCTACAGAAAATTCTACAAATTATTTTATTTATAATTTCCAAGTATTAGAAACAAATTGATAAAATAGAAATAACATGGTAGAGGTGGAGGAGACAGTTAGCACCAGAATGTGTTTATATACGTAATTCACAGTTATACTTTGGATGATATTGCATTAACTAATAAAACTGATAACTTTATTATATTATAAATACAGTACTGTATAGTCTGGGTTTACGCGGATATTTTATACACGGCACCTGTCCAGAAGCGATAATTATTATTTACGCGGTAAATGCCATCATATACGCAGCGGGGCAAGGTGCTGACGTCAGACTCATGCCGACGAAGTCACGGACTGTGATTGGGCCACGTATCCTTACCACCCACGCACCCCTTCCACGGTGCGCTGTGATTGGTCTATTTAACCTTGCCAACCCCTGCCACCCTCACTCTTGACCATAGCCGCACCAGTCTGACTGTTCCCGCGTATACTCACTCGTGCCCGGGAACCGTTATTTTTTCTTTCTACACAAAGACTTCCGCCGGACCCCCACCACCCCTGAGAAACCCTGAACTACCTGGCCCAAGCCGCCCCAAGCCCAAGAAGGTGCGACTCGCTTTAAGCTATGAGGTTAAGTACAAGATCGTTCAGGAGTTAGAAAAAGGCACGAGGCAGGTGGATCTGGCCAGACAATATGGAGTGAATGAAATCGACGATCCGCACGATCAAGAAGGATGCCGGCAAAATCAATGAACACATGAAGTCTGTCGGTGCCTCTCTGGTGAAATATTGCCACAATATGTTGCTGCTGAAGACCGAGAGTTTGTTGGTAAGCTACATTATTCATCAATCAAGAAGGAACATGGCGGTCGACACTCGGGCCCTGCAGGACTACGCCCAAGAACTCTATGCAGCAGTAGCAAGAAAAATAGGGGTCGCAGAGCCCAAGCCCTTCAGTGCTTCCCCTGGGTGGCTGCAAGGTTTTAAATAACGCAACAAGATAACGAATATTGTGAAAGTCGGAGAAGGAGCAAGTGCCGACCGGGCTGCCGCCATGAATTTTCCCCCATTCTTACGGAAAATTATGGAGGAAGGACAGTGCACGGACGACCAAGTGTTCAATATGGATGAATCAGGGTTGTACTAGAAGAAATTGCCATCCAAGACCTTCATAGACAAGTCTGCTAGCAAGTGTCGGGGAGGCAAAATGCAGAAGGAGCGCATCACAGTACAGTACTGTTCACCACCAATGCCTCAGGCACTGCTAAGCTGAAGTTGTCTGTGATCCACAAAGCCAGCAAGCCTCATGCATACAAGAATATGGACATGAGCAAGTTAAATGTCCACTGGCTAACCTCAGGGAAGGCGTGGATGTTCTCTGGTCTATCCCTCTCCTGGTTTGACAACTGTCTCATTCCTGATATCAAGAAATTCTGCGTGGAAATTAATGTGCCATTCAACATTTTCTTGCTCCTCAACAACGCACCAGGACACTCGCCCCTTTTGCTGGATCGCCACCCCAACGTAAAAGTGGTCTTCCTTCCCCCTAACACTACGTCGTTAATCCAGCCCATGGATCAGGAGTCGATTTGCAACATGAGGGCTGCTTTCTCCGCCAAGAAGTTTCGGCTCCTGAACGACTTCACCAACACCAAGGATGAACTGCAGAACCTAGAGAGTGGCACCGATAGCGAGAAACATGAACAAGATTTGGCGGACCATGAAGTGTGGGTCAAACAGTTCTGGAAGCTGTTTAATGTGAAGAAGGCTGTTGATTTCTTGGTGGAGGCATGGGGGCAGCTATCTGTGGCAACTATTCAGCACGCGTGGTGGCATGTGTTGGAGGGTATCCCAGGTGGGAGGCAGAGGCAAGTGGTGTCTGGTGAGGCTCAGTCTGTTGCTGTGGCATTGGAGAATGCAAGAGAGGCTGCGCAAAGTGTTAGAGCTGCAGGCTTCTCCAAGACCACCAACAACGACATCCTGGAGGTAATCAAGCAACCCGAGGTGACTGCTGACGAGATGTTGGAAGATGATGATGTCAGTGAGCAGCCAGGTGTTACAGAAGAACAAGAGCAGAAACTAACACATGCTGATGTGAAGGAAATCATCAAGTTTGCAGAGAGAATGAAGCTCCTCCTTGCCAAAGAACCAGTCAATCATCGCTGCGAAGTGTCGAATAACCATCTGTTGAAATACCAGGAGCCCTATGTGAAGCTGTATCAAGACCACATCAATGCTAGACGTCAACAAAACATCACCGAGTTCTTCACCCACCACAGCCAGCCCAAGTCAGTGATAGTGAGGGTATGGACTTCGAGGGGTTTGACGCAGAGGCCCTGCTAGCCTCTGTGGTGGATAGAGATACAGATGAGGGCCAATAATCTGCCCTCTGCCTCGGAACCAACCCCCCCTCCCCATGTACCTTGCCATCTTTTCTACTAACGTAAGTGTTAAAAAACCTAATATTATTGATATTTCTCTTAAATATTAATTGTGTGTGCATACCATCATAAAATTAAGATATTTTTACTACAAGGTACAGTATTGTGTTGGTGATAACCAAAAAAGGGTAGTCTGGTGGTCAGCCCAGTCTCTATTTCAATTAATCCCATATGTTCTGTTATTATATTTACGCGTTTTGCTTTATACGCGGACCTCCACGGGTTTAATTAACCTCGTAAAACCAGACAATACTGTATATATTTTTTCTATATCTATGATCATAAATTGCCAATAGTAGGCAGGGCATGAATGATGAGTAAAAGCCCATGCACTGTTACAAGATAACCCCTCAAATCAAGTTACTTCAAATGTTCATAACCAAAGCATCAGCAGGTGTTCAGTTTTCTGGGTTAGGCAGTACAGTACTGCCACTAAGGCAACAATGAAGAATAGATTTCATAGAGAGCCATGGTCAGCTATACAAGAGGAGGAAGGGTGTGACTATACATTCCTGTGCAGAAACCAGAGTCTTGTAAAAATTTATGGCTTCTGTGTCAATTATTTTGATAAATCAGTTAGTAACAGAGATCGTTCACAGTCTACAGCACCAAAATCAATTCCAAGAAGTTCTTCTAAAAGTAAAAAAACATGAGTAACAACTTCAACTGTCAGAGCTAAAATGGACATATACCTGACATTATAGTTGCTGGAATCCTTTAGATGAGTTGAAAACCATTAAGAACATATTTGCAACATTCCTTACAAACAAACAGCTTTCTTCTCCACCATCATCAGTGGAAAGTGAAATATTATTCATCAATGGTGGTAATGCATACACTCCACATGCTAACACTGCCAAGACATTCAAGTTTGTAAAATACAATATGATTATTTTCAACTTTGATTACTGAATAGTTATGTCATTCAAGTTCTTGTAATTGTTAGAAATATTTAATTCCAATCTCGGCTTGTGTGTTGAAAGGTCAAAGAAAATGTAGCTGCATATTATATTAAAAGCTACTGGTAGTCCACTACTGTACAGTATATTGTATTGCATTCTTCAATAATTAGCCAACATGGAATATTTTATAAGATTTTCTGGTTCAAATACTTGTACCGAACTCCTAGTCTACAACTGTACTGTATATTGCTTTCAATAATTTGCTAAAATGGATGAAGATTTTAAAATAATTTACTTTTCAAACTTGGTACAGTGTATCCTTATATAAGTTAGTACAGTAATAAGGTTAATTGAGTGTGTTCAGTTAGCTAGGTGTATAAAGCCTTTGTATCAGTTATGTAGGTCCATGTACTGTATGTATATTTTATGTACCGCATATACTCGCGTTTAGTTCGAGTTTTTAAAACCAAATTTTTAGGCAAAAAATTGAGGGTCGACCTCTACATGGGTAATAGTTTTGTTAGGTTGAATCCGTGCATGATGGGAAGGGCGAGGAGCAACTTTTAGCTTCAGACATGAAAAATATATACCATTTACTGCCAGTAAACAATGAAAACATAAAATATGTACCAATTAGTAATGAAAAGCTGTGCAGTTCCTTCAGCAGTTGAAGCGCAGCAACAATAGGCTAAATTACCTAACAGCGTGCTTTCAGTAGTCTATGTTGAAGTTCTTAGCACAGGCTAACTTATCATATCATATACGGTATCACAGTATGTACTCATTGATCTACAAAAAATACCGGTAATAAAGACCTTTTTGATATTTCAACTTAATATAATACCCGTTAATCCACCTCAACCTCATATTGTATGCACGACCAGCTGTTGAGTATCAGCTAGACGTTACACGTGTTTTTTTTAATCGTTTTCAGTTAAAAAAACTGTTACATCACACGTATATTTTACCTTAACTGTGTCTGAATGAATATATTCTCGGAAATAAATAGTAGTTTTGCTGAAACGTGATGTATTTTAATGTAAAATAGGATAAAATACATGACGAAAACAAAAGACTTTACCTAACCTTCCGATGGTCAAGAGATGTTACTCGTTTTTTAATAGTTTTTGGTTAAAATACTGTTATATTACATTGATATTCTATTCATACTGTGCTTGATATAATGCATTCATGGAAATGTAATATTTTTGCTGAAATGACGTACGTATTACATAGGAAAGTGGGATAAAATCACGAAGAAAACAATCGACTTCCGCTTTCTTTCGTTGTTAAAAAGATGTTACCATAATTGCTTTTTGAATGATTTTCAGTTAAAAAAAACTGTTGTATTACAATAATATTCCCTCCTAATTGACTTGAATACTTGAATGGAAATATACAATATTTTTGCTGAAACTACCCGCGTTTCAGTGTAAAGTGTCGTAATAATGGTAAACAATTTGTCTTCGGCGCTCGGTGTTGCAGGCACGGCGACCCTCAGTTTATAGGACGTAGTGTTTATAGTGAAGGTTTTGCTGTTCCATTACCCTCAAAAACTTGGGTCGACCTATAAATGTGGCATATCATAAATTAATGATTTCTTGGTCAAAAATTCAGAGTCGACCTATAAACGAGGTAGAATTATAGACAAGTATATACGTATGTGCTGTTACCATTATTTGTATTGTCCAACACCTGGCAAACTACAGCGCCACCCAAACTACCATTAGTAGTATCAGTACAGTGCACGAAACAGACATGTGCTCTGTCTGGACAGATTGGTAAGACTGTCGGGTGAGCCGTTAGATCTACCAATATTGATGTGGTTTACTACCCCAATGGTAGTTTGAAGGGCACGGTAGTTTGCCAGGTATTGGACAATATAACGATACCAAAAAAGAAAAGAACTTGTGATACAAGTACAAACTAAAAATTTACAAACCTTACAAAAAATTAGACCTAAATTGTATAGGCGTTCAATAACCTACTGCTGTCGAAGAGCCCGTTGAAAGATTATGAACTAGACCAAATATACTGGCCCACTCACAGACAAACTTGCTGCCCTTGCTGCTTCAAAGCAAAATTCTAAACTTAAATTCTGATAAAAAACACAACAATGACTCAGAATAAAAACCTTCTAATATATCCTTACTCTATTGTTCTGAGAGAGCTGCAAATACTTATTTATAATGCTACAATACAAACCTCGACCATACAGTAGTCCAGGGGTGGGCAAAGCACGGCCCGCGGGCCACATTTGGCCCGCCAAATTTTTTCTGCGGCCCGCCATTGCACTTGGCAATCAGATTTTTTTTTTTTTATTAATTACAGAAAGGACAATTTTGGAAGTTGGGTGGACATAGCAGCAATACTGGCTCGTCACTGTTAACTTGATAGTGAGAACACCTGCATTAGGTACAGGTGTGGTATGGGAATCCATTAATTATAACTATTAGGTCAAGGGAGACTAAACCTTTTACCTGAGAACCCATCTTTGACCTCATGGGAATTCTCAACGTGTCTTTCTTCTCCAGAGGAACTGTTGCACCCACACCTCACCATCGTGACCTGACTCAGACGTCCAGCGCAGCAGCAACACTAATCGCATTCTCCTTTGTGCTGCTGACTGACACCACCCTACCTCCAGTACCCTAAGGAAGGAAGAGATGAGAACATCTGGACAGAAGTGGAATTTCAGCCATCAAAATCGATTCTGTCCAAATAATGTTGAAGCAATTAGTGCTAATTGCATTGCATTTTAACTATATTAGTATTAATAGTAGTATTAATATTAGTACATATCATAATAAATTATATTAGCTCAGATATGTGTTTATTTACCCACATTTTCACTATGTACTTTTTATCTTATCTTATTTCCTGTATTTACAAATACAAGGTTTTACTTTGTGTTAATAAAATACATTTGTATCTACATTAAGTGTGTGGCCCGCGAAGTGTGCCACCATTCATGAAGTGGCCCTCCATCAAAAATAATTGCCCACCCCTGCAGTAGTCCCTGACGCCGGTGCTTTATAACCTAAGTGCAGTATGGCTCAACTCAACCTGGTACAGATATAAACCAAATAGATGCCACGAACACCACCCAACCTACACAATCTATAGTTTACGCTTATAATATTTAATAAATAGCCCACTAAGGCGCCCAGAAGCCCCAAGGCCAATATCTTAAAAGTAAGACAAATCCCGATTGACTCAGGAAGATAACCCAGGACAAGAAGGCCCCACACCACCAATTGTTAGCCTCATTATCGACCTAGTCATAGCGACTCTCTTATCGTTAACCTGACTTATCCACCTTGAGTTAAATAAACCCATTAAGCTACAAGTACCTACAAGCAAGGCAGCCAGAAAAAGGAACACAAACCAGGGACTAGGCTCATAGATTACGTGGAGGAAATTTATGATGCGGTGGAAGCATACGGCCGTGTAAGACGCACCCCCACCCCCCCCCATTTTACCAGGGAGTATTTAAGAAAAAACTAATGTATCCACAGTACCAGTAAATGTGAGGAATATATAAAAATAATACCAATAAAGATACAGCAAAAATACTCTATTGCCAAACCAGTAAATAAAAGCTTTATGGCAGTTTAACACAGTCAACATACTGTACTCCCTGTTTACCATAGTTGCTATGGTCGGTTCCCTACCAACACACCACCACCAGCCATCCTCCAGCTCCCCCACTGAGCCAGCTAACTAGTGTACAGTATATTCCTTTTATGTGTTTGTCCTTAAAACAATTATTTCTTTTATTTCTTTTCACTGTATGTATGTAGGATGGTGTGTGCATGTATATCGGTAAATGCAAATGAAAAAAGCTGCGTATACTATATCTACCTGAAAATACCAGTTGAAAAACAACAGCTTGGCCCACTAGCCTGTTGCCTACAATGCCGCCACCAATGTTAACAGATGTAATGGTGAAAAGAGAGTTATCTGTAAATTTTCATTTGTATCAGGTCTTTGTAGATTTTAAAATAAATGTGGCAGGTATGGCATTAATAGATAGTAATGCTTGTTCATAAATGGTTACTGCTTAGCTGCCTCTCAAGAGTTGGGCATACAGACGTTAATTATCTCGGGTTATCATCAGTACAGTAATTATAAATCCGGCTTTTATTTTTACGATACGTAATTATCTTTTAATTAATTAAAAATAATGTGTAAAGTAAGCAAAACCATTTTTAATTGTGGAGTTAGGTTAGGTAGAATTTAGCCTTCTGGAGACAGCAACTGGGGGAATTCATTAGCTTACGGGAGACAACTTCACAAATAGGACGCAGGCTGATTTTTTAGCCCCCTTTCAGACAAAATAGTGTGTCTTATATGCCATAAAATATTGTACTCCTAGGGCTCTGCTATTAGCGCCCATAACCAGTTCTAAGGTACAACCCTACCACAGGAACCAAACCCAAAAAGGCACCTTTTTGCAAAATCTGCATCCATCCTCAAATGGGTTCGTCAAGCGTACAAATTGTAAAATTCTTTAGATTCTTCGACACGTGGTGAATCCGATGCACAGTTCCTGGAAGGACTGGCTTCCACAAGTAGCAGAATCCATCAATGGATCTATCAATAGCTTTTCAGGAAAATAGCCATACTACATAATTTATGGTGCCAATAGATGCTTGCTCTATGATCAACTAGCAGGAACCCCACAACCTGTATGCAACATGGATGACCATGCCAAGAAGCAAATCAATGTTTTCACAGCATTCATGAAAAAGTACAAAAGCATTTAACAGCCTCACGTGCTGAAATGATCTGCAAGCAACATAAAAACCCAAGCCTGTAACTCCAAAAATAGGAGACGCAGTAACGACAAAAGCACCGGAACGTACATCAAAACTTTTGCCTAAATTCACAGGTCCCTACCTGATTAAAGGAAAAGAACATGGAAACAAATTTCATGTAGTTGACCCAACGACAAATGTCACTGACATAGTTCA
>NW_024744839.1:844383-925457 GCF_018991925.1 Homarus americanus
GTCACTCTTTCTTCTGAACCATGAACCTCAAGTTCAGATTTGTCAACCCCAGCGATGGCAAACAATGCGCTCAGTATCTACTGCTTCAGCGATGAGTCTGAATCTTAAAATTCATGGTTCCAAGGAAGAGGTGACGGGCTTATGGGTAACTGTACAAATTGATTATAGTATATCAAGCATACTTAAATTTGGTCACTTTCAGATGTTGGTAGCTAGAATATAGAAGCTTCTGTTATGTAAAGATTTCTCTATCCATCAAATGGACTAAGACATTCACTTTTGATGGACTACAGCCTACCAATCCGGTAACATTTGTGGTCCGCAATATTTCTGGTCTAGTAATATATGTGGTCTAGTAATATTTGTGGTCTAGTAATATTTGTGGTCTAGTAATGTTGTGGTCTGGTAATGTTTGTGGTCTGGCAATATTTGTGGTCTGGTAATATTTGTGGTCTGGGTAATATTTGTGTCTGCAATATTTGTGGTATGGTAATAATTGTGTGCGTAATAATTTCAGGTATGGTAATATTTGTGTCTGGTAAATGTGTTCTGGGTAATATGGTAGTCTGGTAATATTTGTGGTCTCGTAATATTTTGTAGTCTGGAAATATTTGTGGTCTGGTAATATTGTAGTGTAATCTGGTAATATTTGTGGTCTGTGTCCTTTGTAGGTCTGGTAATATTTGTATCTGCAGGCCCTGGTAATATTGTGTATCTAGTAATATATGTGGTCTGGTAATATTTGGTCTGGTAATGTTTGTGGTCTGGTAATATTTAGGGTCTGGTAATATTTGTATTCAATATTTGTGGTCTGGCAATATTTGTGGTCTGGGTAATATTTGTGGTCTGGTAATATTTGTGGTATGGTAATATTTGTGGTATGGTAATAATTGTGGTATGGTACACTGTGGTCTGAAATATTAGGTCTGGTAATATTTAGTCTGGTAAAATTTTAGCCTGGTAATATTTGTAGTCTGGCAATATTTGTAATCTGGTAATATTGTGGTCTGGCAATATTTGTGGTCTGGTATATTTCGTGTCTGGTATTTGTGGTCTGGTATATTTATAGGTCTGGTAATATTTGTAATCTAAATATTTGTGGTCTGGTATTTGTGGTTGGTAATATTTGTAATCTGGTAATATTGTGTCTGGTAATATTTGTAGTCTGGAATATTTGTAATCTGGTAATATTTGTAGTCTGGTAATATTTGTGGTCTGGTAATATTTGTGGTCTGGTAATATTTGTGGTCTGGTAATATTTGTGGTCTGGTAATATTTGTAATCTGGTAATATTTGTGGTCTGGTAATATTTGTGGTCTGGCAATATTTGTGGTCTGGTAATATTTTGGTCTGGTAATATTTGTAGTCTGGTAATATTAATCTGTAATATTTGTAGCCTGGTAATATTTGTGGTCTGGTAATATTTGTGGTCTGGTAATATTTGTGGTCTGAGTCAATATTTGCTGAGCCGGTAATATTTGTGGTCTGGTAATATTTGTGGTCTGGTAATATTTGTGGTCTGTAATATTTGTGGTCTGGCAATATTTAGTCAGTCTGGTAATACTGTGGTCTGCAATATTTGTGGTCTGGTACATGGTCTGGTAATATTTGTAGTCTGGTAATATTTGTGGTCTGGTAATATTTGTGGTCTGGTAATATTTGTGGTCTGGTAATATTTGTGGTCTGGTAATACAGTCTGGTAATATTTGTGGTCTGGTAATATTTGTGGTCTGGTAATATTTGTGGTCTGGTATTTTGTAGTCTGGTAATATTTGTGGTCTGGTAATATCAGGCCGGTAATATTTGTGGTCTGGTAATATTTAGCTGCATTATTTGTAGGTCTGCTAATATTTGTAATCTGGCAATATTTGTAGTCTGGGTAATATTTCTGGCAATATTTGTAATCGCCTGCAGTCTGAACATTTTGTCTGCTATTTGTGGTCTGGTAATATTTGTGGTCTGGAAGTCGTAGTATTCTGGTATTGCAGAATATCGATTCAATGGCCAGGTCTGCAATATTTGTGGTCGCATATTTGTAGTCTGTAATATTGTGGTATGGTAATATTTGCGGTCTGGTAATAATGCGGTATGGTAATATTTAGGCAGATGTGGTCTGGTAATATTTGTGGTCTGGTAATATTTGTGGTCTGGTAATATTTGTGGCTGGTGCAATATTTGTGGTCGTAATATTTGTGGTCTGGTAATATTTGTAGTCTGGTAATATTTGTGGTCTGGAAATAATAATTTGGCCATTTTCCGCTTGCATGGGTTAGCCACAGTTACCTAATGCGAGCTGGCAGACTGCACAATCTCCTGTCATTCTTGTCAGGTCCCCAATTCTAATGTCATATTCTTACAACCTCTCCCCATGTCATTCTTGGCCTCCCTGGCTCTCCTCCCTCCACATTTAGGTTCATAAACCTCTTTACCCAATTGGTTCTCCCATTCTCTCTTACATGCCCAAACAATTTCAACCTGCCTCTACAGCAGGAATCACCAATGCGCCAATACCAGCTGTCCTTTCAGTGTCACATTACACATCCACCTCACCATTTTCCAGTTCACTCAAGTATACTTATGTCATCCCTTTAACTGGCCATGTTTCACCTATATATCACACTTCTCACACCAGCCACTTACATTCTTCATGGCACTGAGGGAAGGTCTTCTTGTCAACAAAAAGGCAGCAGACCCCTAAACTTCTCCAGCTACTTCTGACTTTGTATCTGATCAGTTTCAGCACCCCCACCAGCATATATGTCACCCAGGTAACAGAACTCACTGACACAGTCTTGGGACATATCCCTCAGTGCTGAGTTTCTCCAGCTTTGCTGTGGACACATGGTTACCTGCACATACAGGATGCTTAAAGTCTGCCATCTACTACTGCACCTTTTGTGTGCACCACCCAACAACATTTTTGTACATGAGTGCTAAAAATTACTATTTTCATTACAACCTCCAGATACAATATAAGATACAGTAATATCTCCTTGAGTCGAACTCTTCAAACCCGAACTGATAGCAGTAATTTAAATTTTCTGAAATTTTTCCAACCGTAATTTTCCAGAAAATTACGCTTTGGGAACGATTTTCGAGGGAATATTTTCCGGAAAATTACAACAAAATTCTTCCAATACCCGACAAATTCCCGGATGAATTTTTTCCGGGTTTGAGAGATGAAAATCAGATCTATCTAAATCAAAAAATTTCCGTCTGGAAAATTCGGGATGGGGGATATTTTTCGATTCGAGAAGATGTAATGGGTAATTTCTGGAACTTCTGAGAATACCTTCCATTACCCGTAAAATTCCAGAAAATTACGGATGAGGATTTTTCGCTTTTGAAAGTCGTCTTGTTACCCAGATATCTCTCATTCCGGAAGTGCTCTCCACCAATTGTTCTGGCTAATGGAGATATCACTGTATTTAACTATTGCTCCCTGTGATGTTTAGCATGTACCAAAAGATAAAACAGTGGCCACATGACAACTCACTTGTAGGTAGGTGTGCCCTCGTGATGGGACTTATAAGCTTTCCTGCCTCTTAATTGGTAGTGTGGACATTGGCTGAATTGAAGGATAAAGTCTGAAGTCTCTGCTCCAACCCTGTGTGTAGAGGTCAGTGATGTCATGGCTGATGTCTTATTTGATGATCACTCACTTGTAAAGTTCCCTTGAACTGATGGTAAAGTATAACTAAATATTTTCAGCCACTGATATCTTAGGTTTAACCTATTTTTCCAACTCCTGTAGTTCGTGCTGTAATGATAAGTAGGATCTTGAACCCTCGAAATAAGGCTAACAATACATCGGTTCATCCTAGGAGTGTCAAGTTACAAGACTAGCAGGTCACACTTAAAACTATCTTGTAAGAACTCACTTGGATTATTCATTTCTTATCACCGCATTCACAGAATGGATATACTGTAGAATCCTTAGAAAGAAACCAGAGGAGAATGACAATTTAAACTAATATTAGGAATTTGAGTACGAGAGGTTAAAGATCTTAATTTGCACCCCCTGAAAGACGAGTGAGGGGCGATATGATAGAAGCAATCAAGTCAGGCCAAAACAAAGGACATTACAAAAGGAACTCAAACTATCCTACCAGGGGTGAACTGTAATATTGGTTTTAAATTAGACAAATTTAGATTTAGGGCGCTAAATAGGTAAACACTGGTTTGGAAATAGAGTAGTGGACGGAGGAACAAGTTGCCAAATATCATCATTAACTGGAATACGCTGGATAGCTCAAACATAGGTTATGGATATATGAGCTAGGGGTTAGTATAAATGGGACTGCCCAGTATGGGCCAATAGGGCGAGTTTCCTACATTCTTATGTTCTTATGTTTTAATGCAGGTTCAGTCCTAACATGAAAATATAGATTCCTTTTAATTTTCAGAATATTCATATCTCTTTTATGATGCTGATGCTATTTTATTATGTTTCAGCATGTAGCAGACCTACATGCTGATGGAGACATTGCATTTTCTCCAAAGAATATGAGGCAATACAGCAGCCCTCTGCCCAGGAGAATCACCCAGCATCATCAGCACCCGACAATAAACAGAAGCAATCAAATTCCCAACATAGTGCCTGTGAGCCAAATTATTCACTATACCTATATGCTCAACATGCACAGTATCTCAGCATTCAAGGATAAACCAATGACTGTACGCTACCTGCAACTCGTGGTGGCCGGGAGGGCTGGACGAGTGGCTCTGGGCGGGAGGCTATGTGGCTCAGCCCGGAAGGTTGCTGGCGTGGCCTGTGGCCCGGGAGGCTTGCACGTGGCTCTCAGGCCCCGAGGGAGCTGGCATGCGCCTGTGGCCCCCGAAGGGTATGCGGGTTCCTGTGCCCACCGATCCTGCCACATTTGCAAACCAACATCATATTAATCACAGAAGTAAATAAACACCGCATCACTTAAACAAAACTATATAAAGCAAATAAATGCTGTCCAAGCATTCATCATCTGTGGTTAAATTGCTTCACACAGTATGCAGACACGCTTTGAGATAGTACAAAGTGCACTCTCCATAGATGCAGAAGGCACATTTTTAAATTTAGAATCCATATACAGTAAAATATTCATATTCTTCATTCTGAACCCATATATATGCAGTATAAAGACTGCTTAATCTTAACTACCGTTAAATTTAGTTCGATTAACTAACTGGGCGTCTATGTTGATCTTCAATTCAGCACAGTGGCCTGTTAACGGTTCCAAATAACTGACTAACATGTTGGGCCAATTTGATCGGGCAACCAGTTTTAGTATCAGTCCAACATATTAATCGGTTTAGGGCTTAAATTCTTTAATATTTTAGTAAATATCAAGAAGTTTATACTTATCTGTAATAATTTTAAAAGTATAATATTCAATTTCTTAAGTCATTTGAACAATTATTGAACATAATTGAAGGTAAAGTGACTAGTTTAATGCGCATGCATCCAGCCTCTTAACACAGCAACAGGAAAGTTAGTCTCTTTGTTTTCACTGGAGGCAACATCTGCTTGAGACTCTTCAACTAAATCATTGTGCTTCCAAAACAAATTATTGGTCATTTTGAAATATATTTTTACATATTGACAATATATAAATGGTGCAGTGTTGATTTAAAGAAAACAATCTTGAATACACCAAGAGAGCTAAAATTTATGGTGAATGTACCATGGGTGACTTCTCCAATCTCAATGCCTTCTTCCTTCTTCTCCTCCACCCCTATTCTAAATCCCATCATCATCATCATCATCCAGGAGCCTCTACATACACACCTCAAAGTAAGTGAACTTTCTACCATTTGCCGAATGAGAAATTTTCGTAGCTGAACCAATAATTAAAAACCCATTAAATATCAGTTAACGAATTCGTTAACGAATCAATCTTCTGAACTGATTGAGTTCGTTAACGGAGGGGTCACTGTATATATAGCACGCATTTCAAGTATTAAAATCCTCTTAACCGAACTCTCCTATAGCTGAATTGAAATTTTCTCGAAAATCGTTCCTAAACTGAATTTTCCGAAGTGTTTGCACCACTGTTGCAACTCATAAGTCAACCCGTATATACATCAAATCTTTTAATTATTTCAAGTGAAATTGTTGGTCTAGGCCTATACCCGATAGTGTTAAGTCGACTCTAAAATCCGTAATTTGATAGCTCTGTCCTCGGTGTTATCTAAACTACAACATTTACATTTTAACAGCACCTTACAAACAAGTCAATCTTCAGTATATAGTTTTCTTACACCCAAATGTTTCTGAGGCATATGAATGTGGTGTAAAACAAATCACAAATAATACAGTTCTTACAAGTGTAAAAAATATAAGATATTAATTGATACAAGGTTAGCACGACAATTTATTTAGTCCTTATAGTTTATTATTAAATATATTGACACTAAAAAGCTTAAGCTTAGTGTCAATAGGTACATAATAAGCAAAACATATTGTGCACTAAGAGTATAGTAAGACAGCACAGTACAGTATATGGTAGTACTCTGTACTAGCAGTATATGGCAACAAGCACAGAATCTTGCCACTGAAAGATAGCTGAAGTATTTAGCCGTCATTCTAACACTTTTGTTTTGTTCTCAGATGATCACACTAGAGTCCCTCTTCTCGACCTCCTCCCTGGACAGAAGAAAGCTATCGAGTATGTTAATAAATGGTATTGATGGTTATGACAAGCTCGGGCATACTGAACCTTATATCCCCATCATCTAATTTTGACACTTTTGCCATGGTGTGGGAGCAGAGGGTCCATTATTGTCACAGATCACCAACCTAGTGGAGAGAGATCGGTAAGTCAATATTTAGTAATTAGTTGATCAGTCAGAAGCATAACAGCACAAGATGTTTATACCTTGAAAAGAAAGTATTGTAGATATATACTAGAAAACAATACTGTTTTTAGATGCATGAAAGTATATATTTTATAATATTCTAGTGTGGCCAAGAACAGTATTACTTGTAATGCAGTGTAAGGACACTTATACTATTATTTAGGGTTAGTCTTGTAATATTTCTGCTGGACAATACTGTACAGAATTGCTACACTAATGGAACATTGAGGTGTTTTCCTTGTGGTTTATTTTCCCTTGTCAAATAATAAAGTGAAGCTAATCTTTTTCAGCTTTATGTTTCACCATTTTGGACCGAAAGGTAATATTTGTTTTCTTTCCTTTTCTTGCCTTCATAGGAAAACTGTTAAAAACAGCCAAAGCTAGCTACCCAATGCCTAGAAAATAAGTATGCAGTGCAAACTTTATGCTAGGTGTGTACAAGGAGACATTCGCTATATGCCACTGCACACACAACCAATCTCATTTTGCTGTTGCTAACAACTCCATTTTGGTCCAAAAGCAACATTCAGCAGTAATATTCTTTTTATATGTACATGTCGATGCACTATTTCAGTATAATATTTAACAACCTATCCAAAACTGTAATGAATTACTTGGTACTATTACAGTTTTTATTTGACATTTGTTGACCTTTTACTGTATTATTGTTATTATTATTAGTACAGATACAGTGTACTTCAAAACCACCAAGAAACGCAATATAACACCGTCGCTTCCTGTGTGCTGTACTGTATTATAGGCAGTTAATGTACAGTAATGTGATAAAAAGTTGGCTTGTTTAGCAGATGATGATGGCTGCTGATACATTAAGTGTTGGCTAAGTGGGAGGGAGGACTAGCCTCAGCTAAGTCTGGCCGTGTTGTGAATCTCAGGTACCACTTTAAGCGCATCTGCTGCCACCTGGAGTTGTCTAAGAGCCCAAACATGTAGAGTTTTGCCCTTGTGGATGGTTGTATTAATGTTGCTGCATGTAGTAAGTGAAGTATGTTTGTTTATTTATATTATTTTAAGGATGCTGAAGGCAGATGGGTTAGCTATGCTGGTAAAGCTCCAAATTTAAAATTGAAATTTGTGGGTCAGTTTCACAATGGTATAAATAAATGTACCATGGAACAGCCAAAAATACAAGACAAAACTTCTTATTCTAACTAAAATGATAAGTTTAGCTTGTGTCCCCAATTTACAGAAAAAGTGTGACCGTACTGGGCCTACAGAAGCTACAAATATACTGCTGACTTAAGTTCGCTTTGGTTCATGAAATAGCGCTACTTACAATTCATCGAAAATTATTATTATATATATGAAGTATGTTTGTAATTTTAATGCTCTAACTAATTCTTCAAACATATACATTGTTGCTTATTATACCATTTATAGAACAATATTAAGTTTCAGAAATAATGTAGGTCGGTTTTCACAAATTTATAGAATATATTACATCTTTATAGTAAAATGGATTAATGTAGGTAGTGTATATATTCTAAGTAATAAGTTCTATCTACAGAGCGTAACACAAACACTCTGTAGAGTTAGGTTCTATTTACTGACAAACAGATGTTATATGCTCTCCCTAATCTGTTCAGCCAACTGCCTCTCAGGCCACATGTATGGTGATACATTAGCAGCTTCCATATGTCGCCAGGCACATTAACGTTATAGGAAGATGGTAAATACATTGCTACACGCTGTTGGGGCTAGGCTGAATATACTGTAATGTATATAAAATGGAGTACATACATAGTTTACATACAACATACATAATATACATACAGTATACATAATATACAGTATGGTAGTACATACAGGTAGTTTCATACCATAACAAACTGTTGTGATGCATTTTCAGGAACCCAGGGGGTGTCACCATACCATGTGACACATGCCGGACGCATTTAAAATTTCTTCTCAGGCTACATCGCTCCTAAGCTAATGGACTGTCTAATGTGGGAGTTCTCAACCTGGGTTACTTGAAGGAATCTTAGGGGTACACACTGATCCTCCGCGGACTCATGAAAATCCATAATTTTCTCCCACCTATTTAATAGGTCTTCCAGAAGTGATATCAGTAGTGACTATCCTGTAAAACATCCACATCTCTAGGTAGCCTTACAAGTTTCCACCCATTGTGTGCCTTGTAATTGTTAAAATTGTGTGAACTCCAGCAGTTGGGATTCCTCGGGTAGAAGTCATGAAGGATCTGGGTTACTTTATACTAGAATATAAAGTCAGAAATTATGACCACACAAACCAGAAAACATCAATGAAGAGTTTGGTATATGGACTGCTGAAGAGGTTGATACTGCCGATATGTTGAGTGTGAATTCGTGTGTTCCCTTAAGTTGTAACTTCGACCAAACATGAACGTAACAATATGCCAAGAACAATCTCTGAAGAGTGGTTTAAGACATAATCATCTCAATCAGCCTAACATTAACTGCCACTTGTTACAAATTGCCCAGCGTGCTTGTCCAACTCTGATTCACAATCTCCGAAAGAGCCACAATCCTTCATCAGTTTTAATGCTATTTTTAATCTAAAAGAACCATTGGAAGAAGTACAGGTATAACCGAAAACCCATTTTGCAATAGCCGATGATTACATCAGAAATACCCCACAAGTTTCATTTATACCCCCGGAATCCCACACACCGGAGAGAGTAGCAGAGCTGTTTTAAATTGGAATTCCCCACAACCTTTGCTCTTATTTACACACCTCCTGTGTCTCTGACTTTGTGTTTTTGTTATTTCCTACTTAATGGTATCAATCATCTAACCAGCCTGGTGATAGTCCCTCAGTTGACAGCTTGAATGATGCGATAAGGCATAATAGGGCACAATAAGAGTAGTGATGGACCAGCAATGATTAAGAGAGATTGCTCCCAGACTGTTCCCACAGGTAAATAATAGTCGAACTTACATACATTGGCTATTTAAGCATTATTCTTGCTTTATAAGTCTAATTTATTTTGCTTGACAGTGTGCAGGACAAAGATATATAGGCGTGATGGAGTTTTGGAGGATGGCTGGTCCCTGCCCTGAATTTTGATAACTGTTGATCAGTGGCGGTCCTGACATTTTTTGCACTCCCAGTGAGATTATACCAACAATCCCCTCTCATGTAGTGCAGCAGCATGTACAGCTTTAAACATTGAAATGCACACTTCAGAGACATTTGTACCATGGAAAGTGGTATTTGGAAGTATTAATGTCAGTATAAGTATCATCCCATTGGCTTAAGATGTTTCTGAGTCATTGATTACAATAACCACTCTCATTTATCACATTGGAAGTCTGAGAGCACCCAAAACTTGTCTCTCATATCTGCCAAGGTCTGCATTCATTCCTGAAGTGATCGAGATGGCAGCATCCACTACCACATTGAAAAAGTTCACCTCCAATTTATTAAGTGCATCATTGATGGGCTCATCAGGGGACTCAAGAAAAAGTGCCACTTTGTGGACCTCAGCCTCTTTGCTGGAGAACAGCCTCCACATTCATGTCTTGGCACATGTCCATGGCTGAGATTTGAGTAGCCACAAAGCCTGGTGTTCTGTAAGTACTGAGAGCTGTTTAGTCAGTCTTAGCAGATTGACAGTCACATCTAATTGCATTGATGGAGACTGATTAGTTTGTTGACTTGCTGGATGTGGCTTAGATGTCATACCACACCACAGTGCAGATTGCAAACCTGCATGATTGTACCCTAATGGGTCTTAGATCTTTACTTTTGGTCAATGGTTTGACCCCCTCACCTCAATGAGTGTCTTTCTCACTGATGCTACTTGGTACCTTAATGGCTCAATACTTCAACCTTGTCTCTGAACATGATTTTAAACTCAAGTTGACATGGCTCTTCAGATGCCCATTATGTATAAAACCAAGAATAGGGTGTCTAGCTTCTGCAAGATGCCAAAAATAGCTAATGCCATCTGTGAACTTTATCAGCATCAGTTACCACTATATTTAAAGTATAAATTTATTATTAAAAGAGTTTTGATTCTTTTTTCCAGAGCCCGTATTGGACTCCTTTGTTTTGTCCTCATGTTGTCTCCCGTATCTAAGACTGTCTTCTGCAGTCGCCAAAGGAATTTGGTCTCACTCTTCAAAATTAGTGATGACAAACTTGGCCAGAATCCTCTGCCTCCAGGAACCCCATGAAATGTCTTTACTTGGGGTTTATCATCCAGTGAAACAAAAAACTGATTATCACTGACAATTGTTCTGTGACTAACATCTGGGGTACGATCTAAATGATAGAAAAGTACTTTGAATGCTTGATCTCCTTTACCATTGTGCATGAATGATCTTGGTACTGATGGAGTCAATCAATTCATTTTGAATGAGCTTGCCCAGGTGGCTGATGTGACTTGTTAACCCACTTTCCACCCTATGAATATTATCTTTCATTGCCTGGTCAAATTTTGCCATGAGCTCAACTCTTTAGAAGTACTATGCTTATGGCGTAGTAGTATTTTTTGTCCCTCAGTGCCATGTTCTCACTGCTGGAGGCTATTCTATGGCAAACCAGCTGCGCCCAAATCATCTCTCCATCTTCCTCTGAGCCTCAAGGAGTGCCATCTCTTTTGTCAACGGTTTCCTTTATAATCCGCGACCTCCACCTCCTTTCCATGTTCTCAAATGGTAGATTACTCCAGCATTTGCTTGCTGATTACAAAGAAATACATTGATCACCCCAAAATTTTTGATTACCTAGATTTTGCAAATGAGGGTTGACTGTGTGTATATATATATATATATATATATATATATATATATATATATATATATATATATATATATATATATATATATATATATATATATATATATATATATATATATATATATATATATATATATATATATATATATATATATATATATATATATATATATATATACAGTCAACCTCACTTACACGCTGTCCCACATTCCGCTGGCTTCACGCGTGCCTCAGGATGCTCACATTCTCATGTGTACTTTCACCAGAGTGGCACGAAATGTTTTGGATCCAAATCCTTTCCTGCCGTAGTAAGCGAAGCGAACATAAAAGAGACAAGGCTCTAGTCATCAAAACATTACCAGTTCTAACGCCACCCACCACAGCCGCCCCAAGCCAGTGATAGTGATAATTATGGTGCGGATATGGACTTATATGGACTTTGGAGGAGTTTGACAAAGAGGCCCTGCAAGCCTCTGTAGGATAGTGATACAACTGATACAAGTGATAGAGAGGCTATCTGCCCTCTGCCTCGAACCTTCCGCCCATCCCCTGTGCCCAGCCATTTTTTTCTACTAATGTAAGTGTTAAAACCCAATATTATTGATATTTCTCTTAATTATCATGTTATGTTATTCTCAGCGACCCTCCGGTTACATTAACCGCGCAAAGTGAGGTTAACTGTATATATATATATATATATATATATATATATATATATATATATATATATATATATATATATATATATATATATATATATATATATATATATATATATATATATCAATAACATATGGGTCTCACATTACGTTGTTAATGTAAATCCGGAGCTCACAGGAAAGTGAGGAATTCCAAAGTGAACAACATAACATATGGGATTAATTGAAATGGAGTCCAGGCCGATCCCAAACTCACTTTTTGACGACATACTAACTATGTTGCAGTAAAAATTATCCTTAACTTATGATGAAAAAAAACAAGTAATATAGAAGAGGTTAGGTTAGGAAAGATAAAGGTTAACATAGGAAAATGAAGGTTACCTTAGAGAAACAAAAGTTAGTACACCACGTAGTAGAAGAGATGGGTCGGCATACGGGATGGAGGCTGAGTCCGAGGCAGAGGGCAGATTACTGGCCCTCAGGTGAATCACACCATTACTAGGTGAATCATCATCACTGTCATTTGTTGTCAGGGCTTCCCTGACAAATCCTCAAAGTCAACTTCACTGTCACTATCACTCGGCTTGGGCTGGCTGTAGGGTTGCGGGTGAAGAAATTGTTGCGTTTGCTGATGCCTTGATGTTAACGACACCTGATGTACGGCCCATAGCCCGCACCAGCCGGTTATGGAAGACTTCATAGCAGTCATCGCCATTGTCGCGGAAAGAAAGACTTCATCTTCTGCACACCATAGCACCCTTAATATCACTATGATCGAGACCGCACCTTCTTCCCTCCTTCGACGTGTTCTTCTTCCAACATCCGCCGGCAGTCACGGATTCTGATCACCTCAGGATCGTCGCTGCTGTGGTCTCGAGAAGCCTGGAACTGTAACAGTCTACAGCTTCTCTGGCAAGGTCCACGCTACTGCACAGCCTGAACCTCACCAGTCACAGATTGACCTCCTCTCACCTGGTATTCCATGCAACAATGTTCCATGCTAACAGGCAATAGGCAGCTGATCCCATGACTCACCAAAGATGTCCACAGCTTTCTTGATGTTAAATACTCTCCAGAATTGTTTGAAGAGTATTTTTGTTCTAACCGTTGTTCCTCATTCGCCGCCTTTGCTATCGGTGGTGGTGTACACCAGGTCACGCAACTCTTCCCTGGTGTTGGTGTAGTCGCTCAGAGCTGGAATTTTTGTTGAGAATGCTTTCACATTGCAAATCAACTCCTGGTCCATGGCTGGATTAAAGACGAAAGTGTTGGGAAAGGAAGAATGACTTTTACTAGTAATATCTAACAGTAGGGCGAAACTGGTGCGTTGTCCAGCAGCAACAAAATATTAAATAATTTATACAATTTTTTACCGAAACAAACAGTCATCAAAAACCAGAGAGGGACAGTGTAGAGAACATCCATGCCTTTACGTGCTGTCAGCCAGTGGACATTTAGCGGTCATGTCCATGCTCTTGTAGGCGCAAGGGTTTGCGGGCTGTGGATCACCGATAACTTGAGCTTACGGTACCGGAGGCATTGGTGGTAAACAGGACGGCGATGCCTTCTGCATTTTCCGCCCCGAATCCTGCTGGCATACTTCACACCGATCTGGAAGGTATCAGAAAAGACCGATTCGTCCATGTTAAACACCTGGTCGCCACTGTACTGTCCTTCCTCCACAATCTCAATGAAAACGAGGAATTCCAGCCGCAGAACCATCAGCATAGCTTCTTCACACCAATGTTTATATTGGTGATCTGATTGATCTTAAACCCTGTAACCACCCAGAGTAGCGGTTTGGGCTCTGAAGTTCCCATCTTCGTGCCACTGCCATGTTCACGCTGCGAGTCCTTCACAGAGCGCTGTCGACCGCCATGTTCGCCGCTTCGGACGACAAGCACCTCACAAGTAATTTCTGTCTTGAGAAGCAATTAGTGAAAAATATTGATCATAAAAGCACCTGTAGACTTTGTGACTTCTTATGTGCCCCTTTATCTTACTGAATCCTTTATAGTCCGGATCGTAGATTCGTTCACGCCATGCTGGCGCCAAATCAACCTGCCTTGTTCCTTTCTCCAACTCTTGATGATGGTATACTTCACCTCGTAGCTAAGGAATCTGTTTTTTGGTTGGTGCTGGGTCCAGGAAAGTTTCTTTTGGGTGGTGAACCGGAAGGAAGCCACAGAACATGGATGCATTAACGGAGGGCCTGAGGATTAAACTGCCCTGCTAGGGTCAGCGTTCTCTTCCTCCCTCCCTCCCGGTGACAATACATATTTAAGCCAATTACAGCTAGCAGCAGAGGGGGATGCATGGCCAATCACAGGTCTGAACGCCATATGACGCCACTGATAACGCGAACAAAGACACACACTGCCAACCTTACTGCCACGCTGCCCGCCGCAGGGGAGGAGGAGGAGAGGCAGGCGAGCGGTGGGCTGCCGCGGGGCAAATCTAAAATAGGTCACAGGACACTTCCGCTGTAATGGCGCTCACACAACCATGAATGTAGCATGTTAGGTTCTGGCAAGGCAATCACAACGTGAAAAGCAGGAATGGACGCCATATATATATATATATATATATATATATATATATATATATATATATATATATATATATATATATATATATATATATATATATATATATATATACAGTGGGTATGCTATAACTAAACTAGATCCTACTACGAATATTCTATAAATAAACTTTTTTTACCTATAAAATTGAGAATGCTATAACGAAATCCAACATTATTTAATTTTTTTTTTTTTTACTAATTTATTGTTTTTTATTATGCTATTAATGATATTGGTTATTTCAGGTTTAGATGCATATTTATGCACTTTTTCACAATTTTTACAATTTTATATTATATTTTTCAGTGTTAAGTGGTTGTATTTGGGGGCCTGGAACAGATTAATCCTATATCGAATCATTATAACGAACAAGGTTCTAGAACCACTAGATTCGTTATAGCATACCCCACTGTAAAAGTCCAAAAATCTGATGCCAGAAATCCGACCACCCGAGAATCCGGACTTTTCAAAAACGATTTTTTTAAGTGGCATTTGTGTGCATGTGTGTAGCGTGAGCGCCTACAGCTGCACTAGCGACAAGCGACCACGTGGTCGCCACTTTAAAATGGGCAATCAAACTGTGACAACATACCGATATACCGCCTATAACCCCTGCATTAGCCGACCCTGATTTTGACCAAGAACTGCACTTATGATATATTCCTCGCTTATAGTTCCACCCACATTTTAGGTAATGAACAACAAAACCACTAAAACGCTTACGCCCCTATAAACTGAGTGTCGCTATGAAACACAAATGCTGAATGCAAAGTTTACCATTTATTATTACGACACTTTACACTGAAACCCGGTAGTTTCGCAATAAAATATTGTATATTTCCATTCAAGTATTTATTCAAGTCAATTAGAGGAATATTATTGAAATACAACAGTTTTAACTAAACCATTCAAAAGTTTATTACGTAACATCTTTTGAACGAAAGAAAGCAAAGTCATTGAGCCACATGATTTATCACTTTCCATAATATCGATGTAATTTCAGGAAAATATTACATTTCCGTGAATGTATTATATCAAGCACAGTATGAATAGAATATCATTGTAATATATCAGAATTTTAACCAAACTATTAAAAACGAGTAACATCTCAAGAACATCGAAGCTTAGGTAAAGTCTTTTGTTTTCGCTACGTATTTTTTATCCTATTTACATTGAAATACGTCACATTTCCACAAACTACTATTTATCACGAGAATATATTCATTCAGGCCAGTTTAGGTAAAATAGGACGAGTGATGTAATAGTTTTTAACTGAAAACGATTCAAAACATGTACCTCTAGCCCTGTTCAAAGAGAGAGAGGACTGGGAGAAGCTGTTTGTGCTGCAGACGACGACAAGGGAAAATGATTTGATGGATTTTAATGAAAAATATTAGAAATCATGGGTATCGGTATTTATTCAAGCAATTAGGATAGAATATTATTGTAATACAACAGTTTTTAAACTGAAACCATTCGAAGCGATTACGGTAACATCTTGAACGAAAGAAAGCAAAGTCATTGTTTTCATCACGATTTTATCCCACTTTCCACTGTAATACGACGCTCAGCAAAAATATTACATCGCGGAATGCATTATATCAACACAGTATGAATAGAATACCATTGTAATAACAACAATATTTTGAGTCTCTACTTTTCCATTTACAGAGTACTGCAAGCCCACATAATAATGGCTCTAAAGTAGATAAACTTCATGTAAGAGAAAGAAAAACACATTGAAATTGAGTGACAACTGAAATAATTAAGAAACTGATCGGTGTGAGCAATACTGTTCTAAGTTGATAACGACATTGGAAAGTCTACAATTTATGATATATAAAAGGCAAAGAATAAAATTTAGAATCACAGTTCATTAAAACTGCTCATTTTGATAAATGAAGACAAGCATTTGTAAAATGAATAAACCGTCAAAAATGTACCTGTTCATTTCTTTCTTAATTCTTCATTAAATGAATTTTAGTACTGCCTGACAACTGAAAATCAAAATCCGGACCCACCCAACCTCAAGCAGTCCGATGGGACTTACTGTGTGTATATATATATATATATATATATATATATATATATATATATATATATATATATATATATATATATATATATATATATATTAAAAATTTCACTTAACTCGGTCAATTGAACCCAGAGGTCCCTCATATGAATCTTAAGTGAACAACAGAACATATGGGAAATTCCAATAGAACCGGCCCGAATCCCAAACTCCACTTTTTGAAGGCACATACCTATGTTAGTAGAAAAAATAACATCTTAATTTTATGATGGTACATGCAATACAATTAATAACTTAAGAGAAATAGAGAAATACAGTCGCCAAGTTAATGTCCATTCAAATAATGACCCGACCCCTCCGCCCTCACACAACACAAGCTGAGCACAGATGGTCGGTCAGTCCCTCCCTCCCCCTCACCCCCACCAACCGTCCCAAGGAGATGTGTGGGATAACCTCAAACTAAAGTTAGAAAATATAATTGACATTGCTGATTCTCAAGACCAGGAATATTTTGAATATAAATGTCATATTTTGGACAAAAGATAACAGTTACCTAGAGAAAATTTTATCAAAAATTGTAAGTTAAAGCAATATGATGTTTAATTCAATGATCACCAAATTATAAGAATTCAGCAAATTATATTTTGACCGGTAATTTGTATGAATTTTATGAGCTAAAACAAATATCTTCAGTTAATAAAAAAAATAATCATCATGACACTATCTGTCAATCAAAAGTACCTCTTCCAACCACGCGGTTCAGTCCCAACCTCCCCAACCCCCACCAATCCTTTTCCAGAGTTTTTAACATTTAGTATTTAATCACCTCAGATTAAATAGGATAATATAATTGACATTGCTGGATTCCTTGTAATACCAGAATATTTTGAATATAAATGTCATATATTTGGACAAAAGATACCATAGTTACTCAGAGAAAATTTTTATTAAAAATTGTAAGTTTAAAGCAAAATATATGATGTTTATATTCAAAATGATCACCAATTATAAGAAATTCCAGCAATGCAAAATTATATTCTGACCGGTAATTTGTATGAATTTTATGAGCTAAAAACAATATCTTCAGTTAAAAAAAAAAATAATTCTTCACAGGGTAACAGATGGTTGAGTCGGTCCTCCTCCCCACCCCCCACCAACCGTCCCAAGGAGATGTGTGGGATAACCACTAAATTTTAATAAATAATACCTCAAACTAAAGTTAGATAATATAATTGACATTGCTGGATTCCTTGTAAGACCCGGAATATTTTGAATATAAAATATATTTTGGACAAAGATACCATAGTTACCTTAGAGAAAATTTTATCTAAAATTGTAAGTTTAAAAGCAAAATATATGATGTTTATATTCAAAATGATCACCAAATTATAAGAATTCCAGCAATGTAAATTATATTCTGGCCTGGTAATTTGTATGAATTTTATGAGCTAAAACAGGCAGTGAAGAGGGTGGATGGGGGCAAATCTAAAATAGTTCGGACACTCACCGCGATGCGTGAAAACCCACGTTAAGTGAAAGTTCGCTATAAGGCACTGCCACAGCGCGCAAAAAGCTCGGCGTAGCGCCCCGGGTAAAACAATAGCAGGCGGCGGCGCGGCGGCGGCGGCGGCGGCGGCGGCGGCGGCGGCGGCGGCGGCGGCGGCGGCGCGGCGGCGGCGGCGGCGGCGGCAGCAGCAGGCGGCGGCGGCGGCGCGGCGGCGGCGGCGCGCGGCGGCGGCGGCGGCAGGCGGCGGCGCATATATGGCGGGCGTTAGTGAGTACCCCACTTAACGCCGGCCAACGAACCCAGAGGGTCCCGCTGGCGAAAACCGCGTTATGAATAACAGAACATAGGATTAATTCCAATAGAACCCAGCCCGACCCCAACCCCACTTTTGACGACAATAACTATGTTGTAGTAAAAATAACATCTTAATTTTATGATGGTACATGCACACAATTAATACTTAAGAGAAATAGAAATACAGTCAAGTTAATGTCCATTCAAATAATGGACTCAACTCCCCCTCTCACACTACAGCACACAGCTAACAGATGGTCGGTCGGTCCCTCCCTCCCCACCCCCACCAACCGTCCCAGAGATGTGTGGGATAACCTCAAACTAAAGTTAGAAAATATAATGATATTGTTGACCCTTGTAAGACCAGGAATATTTGAATATAAATGTCATATTTTTTCACAAAAGATAACATACTTACTCAGATTAAACATTTTATCTAAAAATTGTATGTTTAATAAAAAATATGTTGTTTATATTCAAAATGATCACCAAATTATAAGAATTCCACAATGTAAATTATATTCTGGCGGATAATTGTATGAATTTTATGAGCTAAAAACAAATATCTACAGTTAATAAAAAAAAAATATATTCTTCAACACTATCTGTCAATCAAAATTCCCCACCTGTTTTCTTCCAACTGCAAGCGGTCAGTCCCAACCTCCCCACCACCACAATCCTCCATTCAAGAGTTTTAACATTTAGTATTAAATAATAACCTCAGATTAAAGTTAGATAATATAATTGACATTGTTGATTCCTTTGTAAGACCAGGAATATTTGAATATAAATGTCATATATTTGGACAAAAGATAACATACTTACTCAGATTAAACATTTTATCTAAAAATTGTATGTTTAATGCAAAAATATGTTGTTTATATTCAAAATGATCACCAAATTATAAGAATTCCAGCAATGTAAACTATATTCTGGCTGGGTAATTTGTATGAATTTTATGGCTAAAACAGGCAAGGGAGTGGCCCAAATTGAGTGATTATCTCTTGGCGTTAAGTGAAATGATTAAATATATATATGTATATATATATATATATATATATATATATATATATATATATATATATATATATATATATATATATATATATATATATATATATATATATATATATATATATATATATATATATATATATATATATATATATATATATATATATATATATATATATATATATATATATAAGTAAATCACTGTAGTGGCGTGATCTGTATATTATAACCGGAAAAGAAACACGAAGTTCAGCTTTCGTGTAATTCACATCTTCAGGGGTGAGTGGTACTCACCCTGAAGATGTGAATACTGTTTCTTTTATATATATATATATATATATATATATATATATATATATATATATATATATATATATATATATATATATATATATATACATACATACATACATACATACATACATACACATACATACATACATACATACATACATATAGTCAACCCTCACTTTACGCGGTTAATGTAACCCACAGGTGCACGGGAAAGTGAAGCAGTAAAGTGAATAACATAACATATGGGATTAAATGAAATAGAGACCAGCTGACCCCAAACTCACTTTTTCCGACACAATACCTATGTTCTATTAAAAATAACATCTTAATTTTTATGATGGTACATGCACACAATTAATACTTTAGAAATACAGTAAGCCAAGTTAATGTCCATTCAAATAATGGACTCAACTCCCTCCCCTCTTCTCACAGTACACTTCGCTGGTTCTTCCATCTGAGAAATTTTGGGGAAAACCAGGTATAGTAATAAATAATTCTCAAACTAAAGTTAGGATAATATAATTGACATTGCTGGATTCCTTGTAAGACCAGAAATATTTTGAATATAAATGTCATATATTTTCACAAAAGATAACATATTTACTCGAGTAAACATTACATCTAAAATTTGTATGTCTAATGCAAAATCTATGATGTTTATATTCAAAATGATCATCATATTGTAAGAATTCCAGCAATGTAAATTATATTCTGGCCGGGTAATTTGTATGAATTTTATAGGCTAAATAAAAAAAAAATAAAAAATTATACTTCACCGCGTATATGAGTAGATGCACCGCTGAAAGTGAAAGTCCGGTTCTGGCAAGGTACCGCGTAAATGAGAAATTGCGGAAAGTGAAACCGTGTAAAGCGGGGTAATACTGAAAAAAAAATTTATTAAATTTTTTCACTCAGAGTATGAGAGACGACCTAGTGAAAGTGAATCTCAATCTCATGAGAGTTGGCTAGATTTTTGCTTTCATAAAGGCTGTCCTAATAAGTGACTATGAGGTTCGACTTGACCACCAGAAATCATTGACAGAGGAACACCGTGCCAGCAGACTTTTCTTGGTTTGTCGTCATTAGGCACTGGACTTATGGACTTGGTTTCACTGACGTAAATTCTTCACTTTAGTATCCTGCCCACCCACCTTCTTTGTTGATAACGGCATTACACCTACACGTCATTAGCAACTACTTGTCAGTATCTTTAGTAGTACCCTACCACTAGAATCGCCATATTATAACGATAAGTGTAAAGAGGTCATTTTGGTTTATCCAGTGCGAGGCCAGGTCGAAACGTGGCTTACAACAGTATATGGTTTCATTATTTTCTATTAATGCTTTTAGGAAATATAATGTGCATGTAAGAGCAGTTGAATCACCTAAAAATGTTTATCGGCTTAAAGTAAAAGTCGGATTTGGAAAATAATTAATAACCAAGAAATTGGTCAACATAAATCATTGACTGGCACCTGTTTTCCCATACTGTCCTTACCCGAGGAAGGGCAGCAGTAAAGGGAGGTAAAGGTTAAGCTTCTTGGCTTTGGAGCCTTAGATTAGAGATAGCCAATTACACCCCAATAAATCAAACAACGTAATGCTACTGTAAATATGTATCCCTATGCCATAATCACCTCTTCCACTTCCATCACTCTTTGTGTGCAAATAATATATGATTATATATTAGTAATATACTCCCCATCTTTCCCTCCATACACAAAAAGACACACACACGCTATCATAATTTACTTACTTACTTACTTACTTAGTGGCTCGAGAAAAATAATCATTATCACAATTTTTTTTTATTTAATTTATGTACCCTTTCATTTATTTGTGTATCATTATATTTAAGTACAAGTGTATCATTCTGAATCATAATCCGAGAATGAATCATAATCCTGCCTCCACACTACCTACTGAAAATCACTTCTGGTAATTTTCACAAATGCTCACACTACTTGGTCCCAAAGTATTTGGGTTTTTACCCTTGAGTGTACAGCTGCTCCACATGTAACTGATCATGTTAAGAATTTCTAGGATACTGTACATAGTTACAACTCATGGAGAGGAACTAAGAATTGAAAACTTTTTATGTTCCTGTCCATCCACGATAACATGAACAAATAGTAAAATATTTTGACTAAACTTTGTCTGTTGTGTAATGTATATTACAACAAGCTCTCAAGTAAGTTTGAGGATCAGTAAATACTGTACTGTACTGCCATTATTGCCTATACAGAGTACAGTACAGCAGGGGTTGATCTGGGGGGGGGATCCAAACTCTCCCTTTTCATCAGAAAATAACAAATACTTTTTCTTTAATACAATATCTCCGTTAACCAGAACAATTGGTGTAGAGCACCGAATGAGACGACTTTCTCAAAGCCGGGAAGAAATCCCTCATCCCCGGAATTTTCCTAATTTCGAGAAATGGAAAATATTTTCGGAATTTTCCAGCTGGAAAATCCTCTCAAATTTTCCAGAAAATTCAGGCTTTGAGAACGATTTTACAAATAAATTTTAATTCTGGCTATCAAAGAGTTCTGGATTTTAGGGATTACTAACAGAGATATTACTACTGTACTCAGACATTTTGTATAAAAGTAATTACTATTGATGAATATCTCCTAATATCAAGTGCACATGGCTTCAAAATTGCCTCAAAATGCCCATAATATTGGTCAGATTTAAAAAAAAAATCTGAGGGCCACAGCCCTCCTCCCCCCCCTCCCCCTAAATACCCCAAGCCATGTTCTCTCACCCACAACTTATTGGACCACCCCTTTTGATATCCTGGATCTGTGCCTGACAGTACAGTACTGGCACCTTGTATTGTGGTGGAGGAATAATTCACCTTTATGGCTTGCTTGTTATGTCCTGGTTAAATCATCACCTAATGTGAAATTTTCATTTCTAATGAAGTTTCTATTTCTGATTTATTATTTTTATTATTTTCATCCTTAACATAGTCGACATAATTACTACATTTTATCAGTGTTGACATTGTATTTGCCATTAGTAATTCTTATAGCTGACTGGGTTTGTACAGTATGTACAGAATCTCATAAATTTAAATGGTATAATATTTTGTACTAAATGGTTTCATGAAATCCATTATCAGGTAAAGTGCAAGAAATCGAGGTGGTGAACGCATCATATATCAGTATCACTACACCAATTGGCCTGACCACGGAACCCCAGGACATCCTCTGCCAGTCTTGTCATTTGTACGCAAGTCTGCTGCAGCCAACCCAGAAGATGCAGGTCCTATAATAGTCCATTGCAGGTTTGTGTCAAAGAGTAACATATAGTATTCACCAAATTTTAGTTGTATTATATATTTGAGGAGAAACCCAAGTAGGACAAGCGTTGGTTTACCCAGAAAACAATACCCATGATGTCTCTCACTTGTATCAATTAAATCTGCACCAATGATGTTACAATCTTCCCACTTGAATCACTTCAATATCTTCACTGGCTCCAAAGTTATGGTAATTTCATGGTTTACAAATTTTAGCACTGTATATGTGCATCTCTTATATACTGTACTGTACATAGTAAATTACCCTTCTGAAAGTTAGTAAATAACATTATATACACAGTGAAACTTCTCTAATTCACGCTGTAATGTTTTAATTATTTTCTCTAACAGTAGTGGAGAGGAAACACTGCGATTTGAAAAGCAAAACTTTTTGCTCAATAGTTCCCTTAAGTTACAAAGATTCACATCTGATTTTTGTCTCTAAATTATTATCAGTGTAAAGAAATTACTGTAAATTGTTGTATAGAATGTATGTTGTGCAGTAACTTTGTTGAAAGGGCTCACAGAGGTTTATATTAGATATCTCCGTAAATTGGTTATCCTCGTATTGAAATTATGCTAAATTACAAAGATTTCCCAGTCCAGTGGTGCAGTACTTCAACTGTAACTGTACACGTATACAGGCAGTACAGTACAGTGCAGTTCAGCACTGCACCACATTGTAACAGTACAACTGTACTGTACAGTACTGCATCGCACTGCAATTGCACTGTACTGCACTGTACTGTACCGCACTGCACGTATCTACTGTACAGTACTGCATTGTATCAGACTGTACTGCACTGCACTGCACTGTACTGTACTGTACTGTAGTGTACTGTACTGCACTGTATACAGTAATGTACCGCACTGTATCACTGTACTGTAGTGCACTGTACTGTACTGTAGTGCACTGCACTGTATTGTATCCATACTGTACTGTACTGTACTGTACTTGTACTGTACATGTAGTGCACTGCACTGTACTGTACTGTACTGTACTGTACTGCACTGTGCTGCACTGCACTGCACTGTACTGTAGTGCACTGCACTGTACTGTGCTGCACTGCACTGCACTGTACTGTGCTGCACTGTACTGTACTGTACTGCACTGCACTGTACTGTACTGTACTGTACCGTACTGCACTGTACTGTACTGCACTGTACTGTACTGTACCGTAGTGCACTGCATTGCACTGTACTGTACTGCACTGACTGTACCGTAGCACTGCACTGTACTGTACTGTACTGCACTGCACTACTGTACTGTACTGTACTGCACTATACTGTACCGTACTGTACTGCACTGTACCGCACCGCACCGCACTGCACTGTACTATACTGTACTGTACTGCACTGCACTGTACTGCACCGCACTGTACCGTACTGCACTGCACTGCACCAGCCACTGCACCGCACTGCACTGTACTGCACTCCGTTCGCACCGTACTGCATCACTGCACTGTACTGCACTGCACTGTACCGGTACTGTACTGCACTGTACCGCACCGTACTGCACTGCACCGTACCGTACCGCACTGCACCGTACTGTACTGTACTGCACCGCACTGTACTGTACGTACTGTACTGTACTGTACTGTACCGCACTGTACTGCACCGCACCTGTACCGTACTGCACTGCACTGTACCGTACCGCACTGCACTGTACCGCACTGCACTGCACTGCACTGTACCGTACTGTACTGCACCGCACTGTACTGCACTGTACTGCACTGCACTGTACCGCACTGCACTGCACCGCACCCACCCCACTGCACTGTACTGTACTGCACTGCACGTACTGCACTGCACTGCACTGCACTGTACCACACCAGTACTGCACTGCACTGCACTGCACTGTACTGTACTGTACTGAACTGAACTGAACTGAACTGAACTGAACTGAACTGAACAGTATGAGGATGTTTATGGCTAAGTTTGACTTTAAACTCATTGTCTTTACACCACTGCTTGAAGTTGTGGTGTATTGAGCACATTGACTATATAAGAATACACCGGCTGTAACAATTCGATAAATTGTTTCAGGGCGTGAACAATGTGAGTCACGAAAGAATGTTTTCATCAGTGCTGGAGTTGGGAGGACAGGCACATATATTGTGCTAGACGCTATGCTGCAGCAGATTCGTGCAAAAGGTCGTCTAAACATCTGGGGTTTCCTCAAACACATCCGCACTCAGCGGAATTTTCTCGTGCAGGTTGGTAAAAATTTTATTTCTAAACAGTACTTGTGTATGATCATTAAAGTAACATGGTGTGTTATGTATGACCATTATGTTATTAAACTTATAGGCAAACCTTTTTGTTTTATGTATATATATCAAAGTGCCAAATATGTCTCTTGTGTCTCCTCCACTCTTACATTTTCAGTTTGTCGTTACCAGTCCTCCCAGTTTTTGTATGTCTCTGGCCACCTAACATTTCATTTTGTCCCTCCCATTTTCTGCCTCCCCCTGGCCCTCCTACCCTGAAATATACCCAATAATATTTCACTGTGTCCCTCATCCCTAAATATGTAAAGTAAACCCCATTCAGCATACAACATGGGGCTCTGGCCTTGTCGAGTTATCCCAAATTCCAACTTATCAAGGCACTTTTTCCTCCACAAAAATACAACAATAAAAAATTATTGGCCAATATTTACATGTAATTACTAAATGAAAGTAACTTACCAGCACTGCAGATGAAGAATGAATCATCATAGCAGGTGACACAGATGTGGTGACACAGAGGACAGAGGCATGGGAGGGACACAGGTATGGTAGGTGACACAGAGGTGTATGGTAGGGACACAGAGGCATGGTAGGTGACACTGAGGTATGGTAGGTGACACAGAAAGGTGTATGAGGCAGTAGATATGCAGAGATTTTCATAGATAATTTTATTTATCTCGGCATTTCCCGAGTTATACTAATACATTCCGAGACCATATCCATGCCGAGTTATATGAAATTCTGAGTTATCAAATGCCGAGTTATCGAGGGGTTACTGCATGACCAGATATTCTCAATTTCCTTATTCTTTAAACTTACAGTATTTCTCTTGTTGTTTTTGGTCTTTTCTGTGTATACTTCATTTTCTTCAATATAACTTATTTCAGTGTTCTCCTGCAGCACCACATTTTAAAGAGGCTTCTAATCTCCTTCTAGTGTCTACTGAAAGTGTTTACACTTCTGACCCATACTGAGTACAGTATTTACAACCAATTTAACTACAGTATATAAATTAGTGGAAAACTTGCTGGGTGGTTTGGGCACTATATAAAGTATAGATAATGAAAGACCTTTTAATTAATAAAGAACAATATCTTATTCAAGCTTTGTTCATTAATTTATTTTGTTACTTGTCAGTGACAGACACTATTGCACATCCCCACAATGTTTTTGGGGGCTGGCAAAGTTTTCCAAGAATTTAAACAGTGCATCTCGCACTGACAAATACTCTCCCATTACAATTAGGTAGCGGTCACGAGTGAAATTATTTTTGGCTAGCGAAAAAAATTTAGAAGCTTTTATTCACAGCATCTATTCTAATTATGTTTGAGAGATGAATTTAGTACCACAATAACCATGAATAAATTTGATGGGACTCAATTTTTTAATGAAAAGACCGAAGAAATATTTATACCGGAGTATAAAATCAGTTCTAATTAGGGTAACTTAGAAACACCATAAAATATATATACTGTACAGTAGAAGTCCAAAAATCCGGACTGCTTGGGGATTGGGTCGGTCCGGATTTTCGGATTTTCCGGATTCTCAGGCAGTACTTTTAAATCCAAATTTAAGGAAGAATAAAGAAGAGATGAACAGGTACATTTTGATAGTTTATTCATTAGCAAATATAGCATGCTTCATTTATCAAAACGAGCAGTTTTAATGAAAAAGCTGTGAATTCTAGAATTTTATTTCTTACCTTTTTTATATCATAAATTGTAGACTTTCCAATGTCGGATGTTTCCAGTAGAACAGTATTGCTCACACCACGCTTCTAGTTTCAATTATTTAGTTTGTCACTTCAACTTGTTCTTCTTCTCTTCACACAATGAAGTTTATCTACTTTAGGAGCCATTACATGGGCTTGTACAGTACTGTTAAAAAAGAGTAGAACTCAAAATTACATACGCCGTCACAGTTTGACTGCTCATTTTAAAGTGGCGACCTCAGTGGTCGCTTGTTGCCTGTGCAGCTGTGGCGCCACGCATGCGCACGCACACACAAAAAGCCAGCAATTTTAAAAAAAGAAAAAGATTGAGTTTTCAAAAGTCCGATTTCGGGTGGTCCGGATTTCTGCATCCGGATTTTTTGGACTTTACAGGAAAAGGGAAACACTGGAGCACCTTAGCTTTTGTCTTTATTCAAGACATCTTCAGAGGCAACTGAATTTACATGGACTGAGAGAGGCTTATATACAAAGGGTGACCTTACATAACATCAGGTCAGGTCAATAACATGGGATCCACTAATCCACATACCACCACCACCACCAAACACGAAGAAGAGCTTATAAAAATGAGCGATCCAACAAGTAAGGTCAAGTTAGGTAAAAAACTTGAGACCCACTAATCATCTATCCTACATCTACCTTAAGTGCTTTCAAAGCATTTTTAACCTTGGGCCACTGACAAATAAATTTATGTAACATATTATCAGTTTTGTACTGACCATCACTAAGGTTTATAGAATTCATTTCCCTAATCAGACTTGCTTCAACAAGAAGTCTTTCTGTGACACATGATGATTTAAACACATCTTTTCTGTTTTCCCAATCCATGAGATGATTATTGTTGCTTATATGAACGAAAAGTGCACTGCTTTCAGATGCTGTTCTAATATTATACTTGTGTTGTTTTATTCTGAGTTGTAATGCTTTCCCAGTCTGACCTACATAATTTCCATTACAATAATTGCTACATGGAATACAGTAAACACTTCCATTTACATTCAAGGTTGGGCTGTTCTTAATTAACATACTAGTAATAGTTGAGTCATACTTAAGAGCAACATTAATGTTTAGTAATTTAAGAGGTTGAACTAACAGGACAAATTAATTGCAATAAGGTAGAGTCAAAATATTCTTAAATGTAGGAACTTGTTTAGAATGAGTACAATAAAGGGATTTTTTGCCCTTTTAAAACAACGATCAACAAACAATGAATGGGAGCAAGTTTTTGTGCAATGAGCTGAATGTGTTGCAGTTCTTCAACAAATTCAGTCACAAATTTGCAAACATCTCAAAAGCATAGCAGAAAAAATCTGACATTTTGGTACACTCAAGGTGACTCAATAAAAAATGTATGAAACTATCTACCTGTGTAGGCTTTCTGTACACCTTAAATTTATAATTGTGACCATTTCTCATGACAAGCATATCAAGAAATGGAAGGGATCCATTTTTTTCTTTTTCAATTTTGAAGATAATGCTAGGGACAAGATCTTTAAACTTGTCCAAAGATTCCAGTGGGTCACTGTTTCTAGGCCAAAGACAAAGAACATCATCTACATATCTGTACCATGGAGGAATAAAGTCCACTATATTGGGTAGTAATCTAGCTTCAAAAAACTCCATGTAAATACAGGCCAAAGGAGCAGAAAGACAATTATCTATGCTCATACCAAATATTTGTTTGTAAAACTTTCCATTTGCTCTAAAAACAATGTCAGTAATGCATAACTCTATCAATATGAGAAATATGTCATGTTTCTTAGTCAAATCTAACAGATGCAATTTATCTTTAAGGAATGAAAGAAGGTCATTCACTGGTACTCTCGTGAAAAGTGAATTTACATCAAAACTTATTAACTCACATGGTTCATTGTGTTTCTTGAGTTTATCAATTAAATCACTGCTGTTATGTATATATGAATTAGACATCTGGCCTGTAAGAGGGGATAACAAATTAACCAACCACTTGGATAATTTGTAAGTAACAGAAATTCCACGATAGGATGTAATGGATTATTAAGCTTATGTGTTTTGATCACTCCATACATATAAGGTAAAGTGGGATTGATTTGTGAGAACTGTTTAATGAGATCTGGGTTCTTTTTAAATAATTCCTTCATTTTAGAATTAGGTAACGTATTAAAATTTTCCAGGGAATCTTTTCTAAGCTCACAATACAGTAAGTGATTTCATCACTTAGTATGGAATTCATCTTATCATTATAATCGTTTTTATCCAAAATTACAATAGCATTGGACTTATCTTTTACTTTTACTTTTATCCTCTTCGCCACTGATCGGCTTGTTAGCCGCTTGGGCGATCGGTCACGTCTCTTTTCATTTATATTCTTCACCAAAAGATGGCTTCCGCTAGCCGCCCGGGCGATCGGTCACGTCTCTGTCACGCACTGTTGGCAAATACTGGGCATGCACCGGCTCCTGAATGCCTGAACCTGCTCCAGTGTTGGCCAAGTCTTTTCTTGAAAGAGCTCACACTCGGTGCCGTCACAACACTCTCTGGTAGATTGTTCCAGAGTTTACAACCCTCACTCCGAAAAAGTTTGCCTCACGGTTTCTGGACTTCGGCTTCTTCAATCTTGAGCTGTGACCCCTTGTGGGGAGGCGGCGTCCGCCAGCTCAAGTAAGGACACTCAACTGAGTAGTGCCCCTGAGATGCTTATACACTCAACTAGGTCCCCCTTGCCCGTCTGTAGTATAAGCTAGGCAAGCTCAGGCGCCCAATCTCTCAGGGTAGCTGAGGTGCCAAAGTGCAGGCACCAGTCTGGTGGCCCTCCTTTGAACATTTTCAACCAACTGACAGTCCCTAGCATATCTCGGGGACCAGATGGGGTGACAGTACTCCAGATGGGAAGCACTTCACTCCTGAAGATCGTTGAGGGCGGACGTCCTAGATATCTGAACGACCTTCTTATAAGACCCAATAATTTATTTGCCTGATTTACCTTCTTCTCACAATGGCCTGAGAACTTCAGCTCATTGTCCATACACACCTAGGTCCTTCTCAAACACAGTCTCAACTAGTACATTTTCTTCATCCCGTTGGGACATATGATACGCCTCCTTACCGTTGGTACGCCCTAGGTGCATCCTCTTACACTTCGTGACATTGAATCTCAGCAGCCATTCCTTCGACCATTCCTGGAGCCCACAGAGGTCCTTCTGCAGCTCTTCACAGTCCGCTTGGTTCTTAATTTCCCGAAATAACTTGCCATCATCGGCAAACATTTGTATGGAGGAGTGTACAACGTCAGGCATGTCATTTATGAAACAAACAAACAACAGCGGGCCCAATACACTGCCCTGTGGTACCCCACTTGTTACAGGTACAGATGACGATTTCGTGTCATTAATCACCACACACTGCTTGCGGTCATGTAGAAAGTCTTCTATCCACGCTAGGACATTTCCCCGAATTCCGTACCCTTCCAGTTTGATTTTCAGCCTTTCGTGGGGTACACTGTCGAAAGCCTTGGCAAAATCTAGGTAAATATTGTCGATATTACCACCCCGTTCCAGAATATGGGTCCAAATATCCAATACCTTGAGCAATTGTGTTAAGCAAGAGCGCCCCGGCATAAAACCGTGTTGGCAATCTTTTACAAGGTTGTTTCGTAGTAGATGTTCCATCGCGGCATCTCTGATAATACTCTCAAGTACTTTACATATTATGCTGGTCAGGCTCACCGATCTATAGTTGTTCGTGGAGTGACTATCACCCTTCTTGAAGATAGGACTCACATTTGTATTACTCTTCAAGTTTGTCAAGGCTGTTTCAAATCTTTTTGGAATGTTTGAAACCATGGTAATGGAAATATATTCATTTGTAACATCTATCGACTTAATCTTTTCCAGTTTGATTATACCTTTAGCAATAGTAAGTGGACTGAAAGTGTGCCGAGCAATAGAAAACTTCCTACCAAAACCAAGCAAAGTTTCTCATTTGTCTGTAGATCATAAGATGATAAATTTATGAACAAAGTTGGATCATTCAATTTAGTCCAGTAACTCTCGTCAAACAAAGCATTTAATTAAACATTTAACCTCCTTTTATGGACTTATCACTTTTGCTAAGTAATTGATATACAAAATCACAAACATATGCAGCCATTTTGAGAACTTAACCCCTGCAAATTTTAAGGGCGTGGTATATAATAATAATAATAATAATAATAATAATAATTAACGGTTTATTGAAAGAGCTTGGCAGCCAGAAGGCTGAAAATATAAGGTTACATATTTGGGGAATGGGTTTCGAATTATAAATAATATACAAGTAACATAAGTGATACAAATAAGATATATAATAACTAGATGGGGAAAAGCTCAAACTACAGTGCATTTCAACAGTGACAGTGCAAGAAGTAGTATTTACTGGGAGTGAATACACTGGTCTATTACAAGTTATTGATAATTTTTACAATGGTTGGGACTGGGCTGTTCTTATAGCGATCAGTTCGTGCACGTATGGGCTGGATGCGGTTGTGGTGTCGAACAGCAATTCTCGGGCTAGGGATCTCAGGTGGTAGTAGGAACCGGTGTCGAGGATGATGTAGAAGCTTCTTACCAAATTTGCAGATGAGGTCGTGGTGTATATATGATACAAGCCATCAAATGCAGGTATTTTTGGAGAGCTAGGCATGAATGGAGCCAAATCACAATCGAGAGTCACCTGACACAGGTTCCTTCCGAGTTATCCCCCATATTTGTGATATTTTTTGCACACAGACAATGTGGACTCAAAGATAAAAACTACTCAGAACTCAGCAGGTGGTAGTAATGATACTTTTGGACAAATTATGTTTTATGAATACATCCTACTTTACTTTACTGTATTTCATTTTTTATCTTTTAGAATGTACATAAGTTTGTTGCTGTAACTCACTGTTTTTGTAGACGGAGGAGCAGTACATCTTCATCCACGATGCCCTCTTGGAAGCTATTCAGAGTGGGGACACAAACATCCCACGGGCCGGGCTCAGTCGGTACATCCGCATGCTACAAGCTTCAGGAGGTTCACAGGAGAAACCACAGCCTTGGTATCTTCTATGTCATCAATTTAAGGTAGGTAAAATTTTATTCATGATATTTTATGTAAACAATAGTGTCAGGTTAAGTTAAGTAATTTGCTTAGAAAATATATGTAAGTGTAATGTCTACTCATATGGATGGTTAATATAGGTTCTCTAAATCACTTCAATTCCCATTTATTTACAGTAACTTTGTTCACAATAATGAGGCTGGTACTGTACTGTATCTATCTGTAAGTCTTATATTGATTGTCTGGTACTGTTGCCTGTGGCTTCTTGTCATACTTTGTTGATATAATTTTGAACCCTAACACTTCTCTCCCTAATTTACTCAGTCTTTTACACTGTGTACGTAACTCCTTCTACCTGTCTCTGTATGTACTATTGTAAAGAGCCGACTAATAGTGTCTGCACCACCTTTTATACTTGTTCAGCCACCTATAGTATTATGAGGCTTTTGTCTCCTTTGATCACTGAAGCTTTCTTACATGTTATATTTTTTATCCATCTCTTAAATACTGTACTTCATCAATATGGTTTACCATTCTCATTATCTCGTGTTCATAACAAAGCCTGACGTGATCTGCATATAGGCACATCAAAAAGGTGCAGCTGCTGGGGTGCACAGCTTGGAGACAGTGATAGTTGGAAGTGAGCAAACTATATTTACACTAGCAACTATTAACCCCTTGACCTGGATTGATGTGTTCCCTGATGAGGTCCTCCACATGACAGAATTTTATGATCTCTGAGGATGACGATGATGATGATAATAACAGTAAATGATAGTTTTGTATCAGGATGATTGTGACAAGGGAAGGAACTGTTTATAATCAGTAATATAGAACTACTTTTTTGTATCCAACATTTTTTTTTTTTTTTTTTTTATGGGAATGAACCTTGGATGACAAGGGTCTACTGTACTGTAATAGGAATATCTTAATGATTGTTTACTTTTGAGTGCAGTTTTGTTTGTTTGTGTATCTACAGCATTTATATATTTTTCAGCTGGTGACACATTTTCAACCACGTGACTTCAATGTGGTTAGTGCCGTTAAACCTGTTAATAGGGAGAAGAACCGCAGCACAGACCACTTACCAATGGAAAATGGCCGTGTGCATCTAACTCCCAAGCCTGGCGTAGATGGCTCGGATTACATCAACGCTACCTGGCTCATGGGTCACCAAAGACTACGAGAGTTTGTTCTCACCCAGCACCCACTTCCATCTACTATACTTGACTTCTGGCAGATGGTCTGGGATCATAATGCTCAGACAGTTGTGGTTCTTACATCTGTAGATGAGAGTCAAGGGTTCCCACAGTTTTGGCCAGCACAACATGATGACTTTGACTCAGAACATTGGAAGGTAGAAACTGAAATGTTGTTTTGTCATTTTCTGGTTATTTTGATGTTATCTTAAGTGGATGACCACACTTGTGTTATAAAGACAGAAAGTTTCAATACAGTACAGGTGTACCTCGATAACTGACACATATAGGGACCAGGATAAGTCATTTGCTAGGGAATCAACGGTTATTGAATCAATTAATCCCGTAAGAATATAACAAATTCAGGGGCTTAGGGACCAGTCACCCTCCAAAACTCCCATCTACCCTTGATATATCTTTGTCCTGCACACTGTCAAACAAGAAAATAAATTAGACCTATAAAGCAAGAATAATAAGCCTTAAATAACCAATGTAAAGCATAAATTGATACTATTATTTACCTGTGTTGAGGATGGTAAAGACAGTCTAGGGAGCAAGTCTCTACCAATCATTGTAGGTCCATCACTACTCTTATTATGCCCTATCGCATCATATCAAGCTGCCCAGCACAAGAGGAACTATCACCGGGACGGTTAGGCATGATTGAGTAACACATTAAATCGGAAATAAAAAAACAAAGTCGGAGCCAAGCCAAGAGACTGACCCACATCGACCTGACTCTCACCTGCCTCGACCCTTTGTATTACTTTTATTTTTGCATCCACATTAATGACTTTCCTGGGCACCTTTCCTTTGTTACCAAGACAGTCACTTGCAGGCTATTTCCCAGGCACGATGGGCGTAAAATAGTCACGAAACACACGTAGATTGTAAATAAATCAGAGCTACAGCTTCACAATCAAAATGAATTTAGAGACAATTGGTGATTGGCTTAGGGGATGTAAGCAATGATAGCGGTGGATTTTAATGCTGGTTCTTTTTCTCTATTTGATTTTTTTTTAAATAATAACAATAATACAGCTTACAGGTTACTATTCATATATAATAAATATATTCCAGTATTATGAATACCAGATTTATTACTTTGGTTTATTAGTTTATTGATGGTCACCAGTAGGAAGCTTACTAGGGTGGCGACGATATACCCGACTACCTGTGCAGGACAGTTCCATGCATTTGTAATGTGTAAGAATTTAATTAAAATATTTTGTACTAAATTTAGGAAATGTTAATAAATAATATAAACAAATGTTTGACATTAGGACCAGACAGCGATAGTTAACTGTGGGAGTGACGATGCAAAGGCAATGCCTCTGAAATGTCAGCTGATCTTTTGCACAGGAGGTTGAGATGTAAACTAGCCCTTTGCTAGACAGTGCAGCACAGCTCCAGGAGAGTGGAAAATACCAGTCTTTGCTGTAACACACAGCTTCATTTATGCCCATATCATGTAGATTTTTAGTTTTCAAATATATTTTTTTAACCAAACTTTAGATAAACTACTGTATTCTGGATTGTTATAGTAAAGAAATAGAGTTTCTAACTTAATTAGAGCTGCTTTTAGGGACTGTCATATTCAAAACGTCATTTTGTGAATGTCGGTTTTGCAACTCGGCGATCAACGGAACATCGGTTATTGGGGTTCGCTTGTGCTATGAGTGTATAGGATGAAAGTATCATTACTAAGTAAGTTTCAGCATGTATTTGCTCTAGAAGTAGAATTTTTTTAACGGGAATTAGTCCACCTGGGCACGGGTCAATGACTCGCATTGGCCTGGGGGGGCAAAAATATAATAATAATAATAAAATACCATAAAAAATACAATAAAAACATTTACTAGTTGATCAAAATAAATTGAATGTAAATTATTGTATCTTTTACATTTATTGTACATATCTTTCTCAGGTACGTTATCTAGAAGAGAAACTGAACTCGGGGCTTGTGACAGTGGATGTTGCAGTACAGAGCTTACAAGATGACTATGAACTGCCAGTCAGATTGATCCATGCACCTGGTTGGCCACAAACTCTTCCTGCCCTGGCCACTACACTTAGTCTTGTCTCCTTAGTCTCTGAGGCCCACACAAACTATCAAAATGGACCCTTAATAGTTGTTGATAGGTAAGGTACAATATTTTTCTTCAAACTTTTATATATGTTATTAAAACTACTGCAATATCAGTGTAAAAAACTGTTAGAGGTTTGAGCTTACTTAATACAGACATTGGAGTTCTGAAAACCGAAAATAAAAAAAATATATACAGTCAACCCTCGCTTTACGCGGTCCCACTTTCTGGCGTTTCCACGTTTACGCGGTACCCTGCCGAAACCGGAATGCTCACATTCCGCGGTGTGTGTACCCTTTACACGTGGAGGCGCTGAGCAAGGTAAGCAGTCATCAAAACATTACCGAGTTCTTCACCCACCACAGCCGGCCCAAGTCAGTGATAATGATAGTGAGGATATGGACTTATATGGACTTTGAGGGGTTTGACAAAGAGGCCCTGCAAGCCTCTGTGGTGGATAGTGATACAAGTGATACAGGTGAGGGCCAATAATCTGCCCTCTGCCTCGGAACCAACCCCCCATCCCGTGTGCCCAGCCATTTTTTCTACTAATGTAAGTGTTAAAAACCCTAATATTATTGATTGTGTGTGCATACCATCATAAAATTAAGAAAGTATTTTTACTACAACGTAGGTATTGTGTCTGAAAAAGTGGAGTTTGGGGGTCGGCCCGGTCTCTATTTCAATTAATCCTATATGCTATGTTATGTTTCTTTTTTGTTTCTCCTTAGCGCCGTGGGTTGAATTAACCGCGTAAAGTGAGGGTTCACTGTATATAAATAGGTGAAACAAACTGAATCAGACACTTATTGTATGTAAGCATGAAGGTAGATAATGTATGCTAAAAAAAAATAAATAAATATATATACAGTGACCCATCCGTTCTGAACTCAATCCGTTCAGAAAGATTGTTAACAAAGTTAAGTACTTGAAACCATTGTTTCAATGGGTTTTTGAGTAATTGGTTCAGCTCACGTATCCTAAATTCAACAAAATGGTAGAAAAGTTCACTTACTTTGGTGTGTATGTAGAAGGCTCCTGGATGATGATGATGATGATGGGATTTAGAATGGGGTGGAGGAGAAGGCATTGGGGTGGAAGGAAGTCACCCCATGGCGTATTCACCCATAAAATTTTAGCTCTCTTGGTGTAATTCAAGATTATTTTCTTTAAATCAACACTGCACTGCATTATATATTGTCAATATGTAAAATATATTTCAAAATGACCAATAATTTGTTGGAAACACAGAAAAAAAGCGTTTAGTTGAAGAGTCTCAAGCAAGATGTTACCTCCAGTGAAAACAGAGAGAGACTAACTCCTGTTTGTTGTTAAAGGCTGGATGCCAGGCATTAAACTAGTCACTTTACCTTCAATTATGTTCAATAATTGTTAAAATGGCTAAAAAATTGAATATTAAACTTTTAAAATTATTGAATAGTATAAACTTCTTATATTTACAAATAGTAAGGAATTTAAGCCCTAGAACCGATTAATGTATTGGCAGACTGATACTAAAGCTGGTTGCCCGGTCAGTGCAAGCTAACATGTTGAGTCGGTTAAGTAGAACCGTTAACAATTTTTTAGTTAACGAATTGAATCCTTGTGAAGGCAGTTCGTTAATAAAATTCGATTAGCAGTGTTCGTTAAGGTCACTGTTTATATATATATATATATATATATATATATATATATATATATATATATATATATATATATATATATATATATATATATATATATATATATATATATATATATATATATATATATATATATATATATATATATATATATATATATATTATATACAAGAAGAAAAACACGAAGTTCTCAAAGCGCTTTACGTGTAATTCCACATCTTCAGGGTAGTACTCACCCCAAGATGTGAACCCTACAGTGATTTACTTGCATATATATATATATATATATATATATATATATATATATATATATATATATATATATATATATATATATATATATATATATATATATATATATATATATATATATATATATATATATATATATATATATATATATATATATATATATATATATTATGAACCAGATTTATTACTGGTTTATTAGTTTATTGATGGTCACCAGTAGGAAGCTTACTAGGGTGGCGACGATATACTACGACTACCTGTGCAGGACAGTTCCATGCATTTGTAATGTGTAAATTTAATTAAAATATTTTGTACTAAATTTAGGAAATGTTAATAAATAATATAAACAAATGTTTGACATTAGGACCATACAGCGATAGTTAACATTGGGAGTAGCGATGCAAAGCAATGCCTCTGAAATGTCAGCTGATCTTTTGCACAGGAGGTTGAGATGTAAACTAGCCCTTTGCTAGACAGTGCAGCACAGCTCAGTGAAATACCAGTCTTTGCTGCACACAGCTTCATTTATGCCCATATCATGTAGATTTTAGTTTTTAAATATATTTTTTTAACCAAACTTTAAATAAACTACTGTATTCTGGATTGTTATAGTAAAGAAATAGAGTTTCTACTTAATTAGAGCTGCTTTTAGGACTGTCATATTCAAAAAGCGTCATTTTGTGAATGTGGGTTTTGCAACTCACGATCAACGGAATATCGGTTATTGGGGTTCGCATTGCTATGAGTGTGTATGTATATATATATATATATATATATATATATATATATATATATATATATATATATATATATATATATATATATATATACTACATACACACAGTTTACCCGCTTAGCGCTTTCATAGCAGTTTTCGCATATCGTGGTGCCTTGCCAAAGCTGAACTTTCATAGCGGGTTTTTTCCACATATCACGCGGTGAGTGTCGAGGCAGCTATTTTTAGATTGCCCCACCCGCCACCTGCCTGACTGCCTGTTTTAGCTCATAAAATTCATACAAATTACCAGGCCAGAATATAATTTACATTGCTGGAATTCTTATAATTTGGTGATCATTTTGAATATAAACATCATATATTTTGCTTTAAACACAATTTTAGATAAAATTTTTCTCTAGGTAACTATGGTATCTTTTGTCCAAAATATATGACATTTATATTCAAAATATTCCTAGTCTTACAAGGAATCCAGCAATGTCAATTATATTATCTAACTTTAGTTTGAGGTATTATTTATTAAAATTTAGTGGTTATCCACACATCTCCTTGGGACGGTTGGTGGGGGTGGGGGAGGAGGGACCGACCGACCATCTGTTACCTGTGAAGAATTATTTTTTTATTAACTGAAGATATTTGTTTTAGCTCATAAAATTGATACAAATTACCGGTCAGAATATAATTTACATTGCTGGAATTCTTATAATTTGGTGATCATTTTGAATATAAACATCATATATTTTGCTTTAAACTTACAATTTTTAGATAAAAATTTTTTCTAGGTAACTATGGTATCTTTGTCCAAAATATGACATTTATATTCAAAATATTCCTGGTCTTACAAGGAATCCGCAATGTCAATTATATTATCCTAACTTTAATCTGAAGTATTATTTAATACTAAATGTTAAAAACTCTGGAAGGAGGATTGGTGGGGGTGGGGAGGGTTGGGACTGACGGTTGGAAGAGAGGCAAGATGGGGTACTTTGATTGACAGATAGTGTCGTGAAGATTATTTTTTTATTAACTGAAGATATTTGTTTTAGCTCATAAAATTCATACAAATTACCGGTCAGAATATAATTTACATTAGATTCTTATAATTTGGTGATCATTTTGAATATAAACATCATATATTTTGCTTTAAACTTACAATTTTTAGATAAAAATTTTTCTCTAGGTAACTATGTTATCTTTTGTCAAAATATATGACATTTATATTCAAAATATTCCTGGTCTTACAAGGAATCCAGCAATGTCATTTATTTTTCTAACTAGTTTGAGGTTATCCACATCTCCTTGGGGCCGGTTGGTGGGGGGTGGGGGAGGGAGGGACCCGACCCGACCATCTGTTCCGGCTGTGTAGTGTGAGAGGGAGGAGTTGAGTCCATTATTTGAATGGACATTAACTTGGCGACTGTATTTCTCTATTTCTCTTAAGTATTAATTGTGTGCATGTACCATCATAAAATTAAGATGTTATTTTACTACAACATAGGTATGTGCCTTCAAAAGTGGAGTTTGGGGTCGGGCGGTTCTATTGGAATTAATCCCATATGTTCTGTTGTTCCCTTAGCATTTCATAACCGGACCCTCTGGGTTCAATTGACGCGTTAAGTAGAACAATATATATATATATATATATATATATATATATATATATATATATATATATATATATATATATATATATATATATATATATATATATATATATATATATATATATATATATATATATATATATATATATATATATATATATATATATATATATATATATTATATATATATATATATATATATATATATATATATATATATATATATATATATATATATATATATATATGATAAAATCAAAAATGGCAGGTACCTTGGCTTTGTCTTCCAAGACATCTTCAGGGCATGTGAAGATAAGGCGAAATACTCAGACAGATATATATATATATATATATATATATATATATATATATATATAATCAACTACCTCACCAGCCAGGACTCGACATCGACTTCGTGGGACTAGGGAAATACGACCATGCCTGAGACTATAAGCAGTTCTAGACTATGTTATATTTCACAAAGCCTGTTCATGTTTGATGGCGCGTGAACCTCATTTGGGAACTGCCCGCTTTTATGGAGGCTGTGCAGCATTTCACGAATCCAGCTGGTGAGGTAGTTGATCATATGTTCAAAGTCCACGCTGTTATATGGACTAAAAATGAAGTATATATGGTACCTCGTGTTTCATACCAGCTGGATTCGGTAAAATGCTACTGACATCCACATTAAGCACGGGCAGTTCCCAAATGGGAGGTTCACGGCGCCATCAGCTCGATGAACAGGCTTTGTGTGAAATATAACATAGTCTAGAACTGCTTATAGTGCTCTTGTGGTATGGTCGGTAACGCCTCAGTCCCACGCAATAGGTCGAGGGTGTTTGAGAGGAATGGTTGAAGAAAAAGTGAGGGTGAAAGAATCAGGGAGTGAGTAAGACAGCTGCACATAAAGTGAAACCAATTAGTATTGGTAATGAGCGGCCTTTAGGGTGTAAACATGGGTGACAGTATCGTGAGTGTTGTGCCATTTTGGTGACAGGTTTAGTAAAGCGACCACAACACTTGATTTATGGGACATTGAGTTCTATACTATAGTGTTGTCATATGAGTTGGCTAGCTGCCAGACTAACCATATTTTAGTTCTGACCACACGAGCCAACTGTGTAGAGTATCAGTGAGACGTGACAGAAGCACTGGTAGACCACGTGCTCCATCACTACACAGTATAAATCGTACAGTGTCTTAACACTGTGTATGGTCGGTTTATATTAAAAAAAATAATAATAATTTTGAAATATTGTATATTAATAGTATTTTAATAAAATATAACAATAGATGAGACAAAAGTCAGAATAGTCGACAAATGATACTGCTAGGGAAAATTATACTTAATGTGCGTCAATAGGGCATATATATAAAACAATAACAAAATAGTACGACAGTTATCAAAAATGAACTTTCATAGTGAAACACGAATCTGGATCTTCAAACTCTATACCCTCAAACCATAGACAGTACCCACAGTTGCCATATACCTCAACCTGGTTGTTATCACACAGTACAGTATGTAATTGAGGTACGTAGTCTGATGTCCAATATACGGTATGTATGTACAACTGTACACCCACAAACAGTACCTTATGTCGACATAGGTACTACTTATTGTTCCTGACACATGCACATTATACTGTAGTACAGAATACCCACGTACACTGTAAAAAACCGTGATAATGATGGGCTGGCATCATTACTAGCATGGAAGTTTACGTTGGATGGCCCAGGACCAGCTACAGAACAGTGTACAGTATGTGTACCTCCTCGTGGAACCATGCCTCGTCACAACAACCGTATATCGGAGGAGGATAAGAGAAGGATTATTGAGAAATATGAGGCGAACGAGGATTTTCTCATCACCTCTGCTGACCTTGGCATTAAGAGAACAACCGCTTATGGCATCATAAGAAATTATCAGAGAAAGGGACGTGTACACGACACCCAGGGCCGTGCAGGGAGACACCACAAGATTGAGGACTTCTTGGTAATGGTGATTGAGGAAGTCCCGACAATCATCTTAAAGGAACTAAACCAGGCACTGCGAAACACCTTCCTTACAAAGCCACAGGTATGTGATGCTACAGTGGCAAGAGCATTAGATGGTGTTTTGATAAGTGTAAAGAAACGTGCAAATATCCCACAAGACCAGAATTGTTGCAGTGAAAGATGCTCGCGTGCAGTATGCTCATTACATGTATGAGAGGGCTCCAACAACACGTATCTATGTCGACGAAACTGGATACAATTTGTACACAAAAGTACGTATGGTCGTGCAGTGCGGGGTGAGCACGTCAGACAAGCCGTAGGGGGACAGCGTAGTGGAAATATAACGCTGATAGCCGCTATCTCCGAAATTAGTGGATTAATTTATCATGAAATTCTCATCCAGAGTGTTACCAAGGAGGTTTTAACACACTTCCTAGCATCTCTAGATGTTTTTCTGGGCGATGAAGATGCCATTGTCATCATGGATACTGCTCCGTGCCATCGTGATGCTCCACAGTCCATGACCAACCATGTAGTGAGGTACCTCCCACCACATTCACCATTTCTAAACCCCATAGAGAACTGCTTCAGCGTCCTCAAAGCTACCCTGAAGCATCACATCAATGCCATAGCGGGGGTGTGTACCAGTGCTGCAGCCAGGAGAGCGGGTCAGACTCTCAGGGCTTACCGTGAAGACAGACAATGAGCGGCGATGGAGGAGTCTTTAATTGTCATAACACCACACCTAACTCAAGCAAATAACATGCACATTAACTAATTCTTGATGAAATGCCTTCATATGGTGGATGAATGGAAGTAATGTACATTACTACTGTAGGCTCTCGCCAATAACGACTTCCACAATAATGTTTTCGACAATAACGGTAAGTTACAATAGATACCCATTTTCGATAATAACGTCTGGATTCTCTTGAATTACGGAGATTTTGCGGGAAGCGTCTGGGCGCATCAATGATAGCGTTTGTTTGCCGCCATGTTGATGGCGTAGTTGTCCGCTCCGCCTCACTCCCACGCTCCGTGGAATACAAGCGCTGACCGCATGAAATTTTGCCTCCATATCCAGTGGTTGAGGCGGTGATCAACAATGGCTTCCGCATTGCCTGTGGGGCTAGGGGAGGTGGTGGAGGGAGTGATTTGCCGCCTGAATGCCGGAACTTTTAAGTGAATGAAAAAGACCCCAAAGCTAAGAGACAAAGCCACAAAAGTGTGCCTACTCAGTCAAGGATAAAGAACAGATTGTTGAGCTCACTGAAAGTGGTGCACGGAACATTGATATTGTGAGGAAATTGAACTGTCCTGAGTCTACAGTGCGAAATATTAAGAGGAACTTAGAGGAGACCAAGAAAAGTATTACGGTGGCTAAGAAATATTTCGGTAGTGATGGAAATGCAAGGCAAGCTATGACAGATAAAGGCGATAGAAATAGGTTGATAGTGATAACAGAGCATTTTCTTGTGAAATGGTTAGCTTGTAGAATGAAAGACAGTGCAAGTGATAGTGGCCCTCAGATACGGAACATTCATCACACCAAGTACCTCAAGAACTCCCCCAAGCTAAGTGTTATATTACTCAAACTCTTTATTTTGATGATTGAATAACAATTCTTTTTATTTCAGCTAACAAAAAGTGTTAGGAGGGCTTCTAAGGGGAAAAATTGGGTGAAATTCTTGGGCGACAGCACCAATAAACCATTTTTACATGTACAGTATTTTAATGTCACACAAATAACGTTTTTGCTTATAACAGCGTTTTCAGGCACCTATTAGACGTTATTACCGAACCTACTGTACAAGGAAACAGGCTAATACTATGCATTTAATAGGTTGCAAACATGTCACCATAATGATACACAGGTATATATCAACTTTGTATGTATGTTACCTATATTTTCTTCGGCTTACTTTATATTAAACACTAAGTACAGGTGTCTACCATGAAGTGCATATACCTTATTTGAGACGTACAGGTATACCTGTATAGAATGATTAAGAACATATGTTGTGTCGACAGTATAGGTTACCCGTGAATTAACGTACGTATTTCATGTACTACCTGTATTTTCATACATCAGCTACTGATACAGTATAGTACTGTACCCTACAGTAAAGCACATGTTAACATTTGAACATAGCATTTCTATTCATAACTCCTTTAACCACAATGGCCTCATTATACAGTATATATGGGTTGTAATTGGTTAAATATATTAGGCATTTGTTAATATACATTGTGTTTCATTGTCCTTGATGTTTTATGTCTGTATTTTGTGAATTTGTTGTTGTTATTCTGCACAGATGTCCAAGTATTTTGTGCGAATGACAGAATATATGTTTAGATGTTATAGTACATGACCCTGTGATATTAATGATGACCACTGGTTTTCTATTCTCCATCTCTGTCTATCAATAATGCAAAAAGGAGTATTACTGTAGTTTATTTTAACAATTTAACACTTTTGTAAGCTCAGTGTTTTAACTGCTGCAGTAAATCTAGCCAATGGGGAAAGTTTTCCCAAATATCTGGGGAAAAATAAAGTGGTCCTCTATTGGGAATATCCGTTATCGAGAGGATATACTTTACATTTTCATGTTTCTTATTCTTATTGAAGTAATTTTTATAGGTATAGGGACTCAAACCAACACATTCTCAGCACTAACTACTTTAAAGAGTCAAGTGAATTTGAGCAGCATTTGGATACCTATATGTATTGTAAACTGTATCACAACAGACGGCCCAGCATTTGGAGCAGTCAGGTAAGTAATCCTGAATTAGTCAGGAATCCAGCTCTTCAGATAGTTTTTTCCAATGTAGCCAGTAACGTAAGGATGTGTTTATGCATTTTATTGAATCTTTTCTGCATATTCCCCACAGGACAAGTTTTAAGATGAGTTGATGCCTGTACTGTCGGATCTTAGTGAAAGGGATACTGTAGTACAGGCTGGTGACCTAAGTGACTGTGTTGGTGTGTACGCTGAGGGTTATCAAGGTGTGCATGGTGGAATAGGCTATGGTTAAGGATTACAGTATGTAAATGAGAAAGAATGAAAGAATACTTACGGTAAGTTTAATTAGGGATGCACTGAATGTGGTTGTATGTAACATTATTATTTAAGAAGACAGCAAATAGGCTGACACATAAAACTAGAATGACTGTATATTGTATTTGTCAGGAAATCAAATGGGAATCTTGTTAGGGATGTGACAGGTTATACAGGTTGTACCTCTCTAGTCGGCATTCTGTGGTCGGGAACTCCTGTGGTCGGAACAATTTTAGTTAGTCAATAGGTAGATAGGCAGTTTTTTTTTTTTTTTTTTACCTACTTATCTGAATTATTATTACAGGAGTATTAAATTTTTGCCCCTCAGGCCCCAATGTGGTCAGTGACCTATGACGGGTGGGCTAATCATAAAAAAAAAAAAAACCAACCGCGAGAGGAATAAGGTTTGTTTACATCCGGCATATATATATATATATATATATATATATATATATATATATATATATATATATATATATATATATATATATATATATATACTACTCTATATATATATATATCTCTCTCTCTCTCTCTCTCTCTCTCTCTCTCTCTCTCTCTCTCTCTCTCTCTCTCTCTCTCTCTCTCTCTCTCTCTCTCTCTCTCTCTCTCTCTCTCTCTCTCTCTCTCTCTCTCTCTCTCTCTCTCTCTCTCTCTCTCTCTCTCTCTCTCTCTCTCTCTCTCTCTCTCTCTCTCTCTCTCTCTCTCTCTCTCTCTCTCTCTCTCTCTCTCTCTCTCTCTCTCTCTCTCTCTCTCTCTCTCTCTCTCTCTCTCTCTCTCTCTCTCTCTCTCTCTCTCTCTCTCTCTCTCTCTCTCTCTCTCTCTCTCTCTCTCTCTCTCTCTCTCTCTCTCTCTCTCTCTCTCTCTCTCTCTCTCTCTCTCTCTCTCTCTCTCTCTCTCTCTCTCTCTCTCTCTCTCTCTCTCTCTCTCTCTCTCTCTCTCTCTCTCTCTCTCTCTCTCTCTCTCTCTCTCTCTCTCTCTCTCTCTCTCTCTCTCTCTCTCTCTCTCTCTCTCTCTCTCTCTCTCTCTCTCTCTCTCTCTCTCTCTCTCTCTCTCTCTCTCTCTCTCTCTCTCTCTCTCTCTCTCTCTCTCTCTCTCTCTCTCTCTCTCTCTCTCTCTCTCTCTCTCTCTCTCTCTCTCTCTCTCTCTCTCTCTCTCTCTCTCTCTCTCTCTCTCTCTCTCTCTCTCTCTCTCTCTCTCTCTCTCTCTCTCTCTCTCTCTCTCTCTCTCTCTCTCTCTCTCTCTCTCTCTCTCTCTCTCTCTCTCTCTCTCTCTCTCTCTCTCTCTCTCTCTCTCTCTCTCTCTCTCTCTCTCTCTCTCTCTCTCTCTCTCTCTCTCTCTCTCTCTCTCTCTCTCTCTCTCTCTCTCTCTCTCTCTCTCTCTCTCTCTCTCTCTCTCTCTCTCTCTCTCTCTCTCTCTCTCTCTCTCTCTCTCTCTCTCTCTCTCTCTCTCTCTCTCTCTCTCTCTCTCTCTCTCTCTCTCTCTCTCTCTCTCTCTCTCTCTCTCTCTCTCTCTCTCTCTCTCTCTCTCTCTCTCTCTCTCTCTCTCTCTCTCTCTCTCTCTCTCTCGCGTGCTTGTCTGTACAGAGTACAACATTTAACCCAAAATGAGCGGTAAATAAGTGTTGCTTTCATATTCTTATGTAGAGTAATGACGATATGTTTTCACATGTGCGCACTTACATACGCGCAGTCTCACTTTTTTTTTTACCATTAATGGTTAGCTACTTATATTGTTCCATTTATTAACATTAAATAACATTACAGGTACTTCAAACAACCATATTATTTTTTTTTACATTAATTTTACTACAGCTAAAATCAGGGTCTTATTTTCTTCAGTTTTATATAGAACCAATCAGTCACTGGTTTCGTAAGCTTTAACATAAACAATGCCGGCAGCCGTCTCGTCTCCTCTAATATTCCATGTATTATTAATAAATTGTATTGTTAATTTTGCACACACATACATTAATTCAATAAAAACAAATTCAGAAACATTAATTAAAATATATATGAACAGTAAATAAGTGTTGCTTTCATATTCTTATGTAAAGTAATGACGATATGTTTTCACGTGTGCGCATGCGCACTTACATATGCGATCTCTCTTTTTTCTTTACCATTATCGTTAGCTACTTCTATTGTTCCATTTATTAACATTAAATTACATTACTTAAAACAACCATATTAATTTTACTACAGCTACAACCAAGGTCTTATTTTCTTCAGTTTTATATGTAGAACCAGTCAGTCACTGGTTATGTAATCAATGAAAACAATGCTGTGTCATTTCCTCGTGTGTTTTAATATTCTACATATTATTAATGAATTGTATTGCTCATTTTGCACACATAAACATTAGTTAAATAAAAAAGACATTCAGTAATAAACAATAATGAATCTTTTGTACATAAGAGAAATGACGCTGTTTACACAATTATGCACGTCGTCTGCACGTTGGCGGGCCGTTCAAACCCGTCGAAATTCAAGTTTCCGCCCTCAAAATTTTTATTAATTTATTTTTTTGTGTGTTCCAATAAAATACGTTAAGAAATAAAAACTTGCGAAATTTGAGAAGCTACTATACAACATTTAACCCTTCAATATGTCTTCAAAGAGACCATGATGCAGAGAAAGTGGTGCTAGTGCTTCCAAGCATAAGCGCAAGTCACTATCTATCCAGGAAAAGGGTGAATTTCCATGGTCCGGCACCGGTCAGGTCCCGAGGTTGCCGGACTAGAGAGGTACAACCTGTAGCAGAAAGAGCCTGCCTACCATGCAGCACAAAATGATTGTTTGTTAAAAGGTGCAAGAAAAGGATGTACAGTACTGTAATATTTTAGGGTTTTTTCATAATATTTTGTATATGAATATTATTTAAATTAAGGGGAATTTCCTTATTTCTTTCTTTATAATATAACTTTGTGCTGCACATTGTAGGTGTAAATAGAACAGTGTACCTGTGTATGAAACATAAATAAGCACAGATGGATTAAGATGTCATGTGTAGCTACAATTCCCAGATTGTGTGTTATAAAGCCATTAGCCTAGACTAAATAACAATACTCTTTTGTGTTACAAGACATTGCTAATTGGATTGAATTTAAGGATAGAGACCTTGCCTCTGGCAAAAATAGCTTTTACTGTACTATAGCTGCACTAAAATTTATGCTTAGATGTTGCATCTGTAAACATCACTGACAAATCTTTGTCCAGTTAACCCTTGAAAGTTCGGATTTCGGATAGTCCGAACCCTTTCTAGGCAAGAAACATTTGTCTGAACCCTAAAATATTTGTCATTTGAAATTCCTGCCACACACAGTCATTTGAAATTACTGCCATTGAGCAATCCCTTGGCCACTTTCCTTCTCTCAGACCGGTGAGTGAGCAGTTTATTCCCCCATTCTTAGAATGGATTCGCCCATAATGCTGCACTGAGATTGGTGAACTTTAAGCTCAACACGCAATGATGATGGTAATCCTCCCGGGAGGGGAGCAGAAGATGAGCGCATATTGCATCATACTTCTACTTTGCTGTCACTCAGAATCGAGTATGACAATCATCCAGCTATGATACAATGATGTCACCTTCTTTGGTGAGCTCTGAGGTGACTCGAGAGGCCAATGCGGGACGGCAGGGTCGGCCACAGATGTTACACGTGTGGTGGGCTACATCTAGTGCAGGAGGGGCGACGGCTACGTCTTTCCGGCTTTGGCACTTGTCTGCCTCGGTATGCAGTCGGGCTAACTCAAACGCACAGTAAGATCTTGTATTTCGTGAGTACCGTATTTTTCGGCTTAAAAGACGCACTTTTTACGACAAAAATATACCTCGAAAATTACCATGCGTCTTCCAGGATGCTAGTTGATAGTTGTAGTAGAGGTTTTTGAAATCAGCCCCTTACAAAGACTGTTACCTCATTACAGTACTTAACAATTACAAGTATTCTCTATACAGTACTATAAAACTATTGATTTAACTAATATTGTTGATATATTGCGAAAAAATAAAAATAAATAAACCCTTGCTGCTGTGTGGTTTGTTTACTAATGACAGTGGTGCGGCAGCACCATCTATTGAGGAATTGCTAAAAGTTGTCTGCTGGTCTCAAATGCAGGAATGTTTGTTTCTTTATATGTAGGCTCTCATATTTGGACACCTATTTACAGTAGGCTCTCATATTTGGATACCCATTTAGACTGTAAAAGCCCCACAAAATTAAAATCTTCCAAATTTAAATACAACTTCGTCATCCAAGTAAAAACACACACAACAACATTGGCTGTCCTTATGTTTTCAACTTTACTACCACTGGTGGGTAGAATTTTTTTTTTAAATTCAGAAACATTAATTGAAATATATATGAACAGTAAACAAGTGTTGCTTTCATATTCTTATGTAGAGTAATGACGGTATGTTTACACATGTGCTCACTTACATACGTGATCTCACTTTTTTTTACCCTTAATAGTTAGCTGCTTCCATTGTTCCATTTATTAACATTAAATAACATTACTTAAAACAACCATATTAATTTTTCTACATTAATTTTACTACAGCCACAACCGGGGTCTTATTTTCTTCAGTTTTATCATTATGTAGAACCAATCAGACACTGGTTTTGCAAAAAAAAAGAGTTGTTTTTTTACTTTTATTTTGTTTTTAAATAAAGATTTTTTGTTTTATTTAGATGTTGATATACATGTTTACATTTGCTTACCTTCTACTGTTGGAAAATATTTCCCGTCGTTGTCATACCGACAAAAACAAGAGAAAGAATGTAAACACTACAGCCCCAAAGATGTGGAGGTGACCAGGTGTATAAAATGAGTGCTGTATTAAAGATTTCACCTTATACAGATTTTTTTTTTAAATTGATGAAAATGACAACTGATAAGCAGTTGTAAGTGATGATATTCAAAGAGGTGTATGTACTTGTGCCAAAAGGGCTGTATATCAAGCAACGGTTTCACTGGTGTCGGTAGTAGGCAGCTAATGTACCAAACAAGGAGGTACTACCGTCTGGGAAGATATTGGAAGCATAATGTATTGTCTAATGGTAGACCCTGCTGCTATGTGACCAAGTCCCAGGTTGATGATCTGACTTTCTGCAGGGTCTCAATTGTTTCTCTTACTTTGACAACACAACATACATACAGGTATATTGTTTCTCACTCTTGATATTTTTTTTCATTTTTGTATTTCTTTATTATTATTATTATTATTATTATTATTATTATTATTATTATTATTATTACAGTAGTACCCCGATTTACGCGGTCAATTGAACCCACAGGGTACCGCGGAAAGTGAAAACCGCGTAAAGTGAACAACAGAACATATGGGATTAATTCCAATAGAGACTGGCCCGACCCCCAAACTCCACTTTTTCCGACACAATACCTATGTTGTAGTAAAAATAACATCTAAATTTTATGATGGTATGCTCACACAATTAATATTTAAGAGAAATACAGTCGCCAGGTTAATGTCCATTCAAATAATGGACTCAAATCACCCCCCCCCCCTCTTCCCAGCTCACTGGCCCCTACCTCTCTGAGAAATGATTGGGTGAAACACTAGATTTTAACGTTTAGTAATAAATAATACCTCAGACTAACGTTAAGATAATATAATTGACATTTCTGGATTCCTTACAGGTCAGGGAATATTTTGAATGTAAACTTCATATATTTTGCACAAAAGATAAAATACTTGCTTTGTGTAAACTAAATTATTACATTAGATCTAAAATTTGTATGTCTAATGCAAAATCTATGATGTTTATATTCAAAATGATCATCAAATTGTAAGAATTCCAGCAATGTAAATTATATTCTGGCCGGGTAATTTGTATGAATTTTATGAGCTAAAACAAATATCTTCAGTTAATAAAAAAATATATATATTCTTCACACACTATCTGTCAATCAAAGTACCCCACCTTGCCTCCCCCCTCTTCCAACCGCGCCAGATGGTCGGTCGGTCCCTCCCTCTCCCACCAACCCTCCCTACCAGAGAAGCTTTGGGAGAAAATAGTAATTTATATTTTTAGTAATAAATAATAACTCAGACTAAAGTTAGGATAATATAATTGATATTTCTGGATTCCTTGCAGGTCAGGGAATATTTTGAATGTAAACTTCATATATTTTGCACAAAAGATAAAATATTTGCTTTGTGTAAACCAAATTATTACTTTAGATCTAAAATTTGTATGTCTAATGCAAAATCCATGATGTTTATATTCAAAATGATCATCATATTGTAAGAATTCCAGCAATGTAAATTATATTCTGGCCGGGTAATTTGTATGAATTTTATGAGCTAAATAAAAAAAAAAAATTATACTTCACGCGTATATGAGTAGATGCACCGCGGAAAGTGAAAGTCTGGTTCTGGCAAGGTACCGCGTAAATGAGAAATCGCGGAAAGTGAAACCGTGTAAAGCGGGGTAATACTGTATTACAGTTTCGCCCCCTAGGCCCCAATGTGGGTCAGTGACCTGTGCCCAGGTGGGCTAAAACCCGTAATTTTTTTTTTTTTAGAATTTCATTTCCAAACTCAGGGTGCGTCTTCCACGATGCCTCATCTTCCAAGCCGAAAAATACTGTAATATAGACCGGAAAAATTGCGCCAAATTCAAATTCGCCAAAAGCAAATCATAAATTAAGGGGAAAAATAACAATATAGACTGGACGCTCTACATCAACCTCTGATTTTCCCATTTATAACCTCCAAATTATACAAATTCTGCCTTTATTGACATGATTGTGCTTTCTGGAAACTAATTTTTAGGCCTTCCTCAAATACGTTAATCACACGCTGCTTATCCTGCATTGAGTACTTGGCAACCTTAACTCCCTTATGATAGTCCCGCTTCTCCTTTTCCTTATTTGGCCGCTTAGGTGGGTCTGCCCCACCCCCACTAGCACCAGTAGGACCCCCATTGGAGGTAGAGGCCATTATCTTGACTCGACAGGTGGTAGCACCACCCAAAAAAGCACACAATAGCAGCCCGGAAGTCGCTAGGATGGCGCGGGCTACAACACGATAGTTGCATTATTGTAAACCTCTTTTACGTTCACCCCCAACAATTCAATCACCAGAACGCTTCTTGAAAACATTCTTCTTATCTTGTCTTTCCATGTTCATCATAACACAACAAAATTGGAGAAAACAGCGAAAATCATGGAGCGATCAACAGAAACCATGCGATTCAACTGATCACGTGATGTAAACAGAGAGCGCTGGTGTAAACCGTTTAGTCCTCACTGCGAAACCTTCTTTTTACTTATTCTTTTCATGCAGTATTTATGGGTAACAGCTAAATTTGCAAAAAAAAAAATTTACAGAGTAACTAAAAAAAAAACACTTCACAAACAAAGACACGAATGTGAACTTTAAACATTGCATAACTCTGCGCCATGCTTAAAACGTTGAGGATGGAATCGGGTTATAACCAACATTCGTATGCAAAAGTTTGCGTTTTACAAACAGCTTTCCCCTGTTCATCAATCTCCTTACAACCAATTAGCGTTGACAAAACACGTGTTGTAGCAGATATGACTAAATGGTATAAGGGTTGTGACATCATTCAAGAAGGTGGCCAGCATTCAGCTTGCTGGATCTCGCGAAATTCACGTTATTTTACGCCAAATATAAGACTTGGTTACATTAGATAGTGCTCGCGAAATTCAAAAGCGCAAAATGAAATCGCACGAAATATGAAATCTTACTGTATTGACACCTTCTTGTGTGGTGCTCCTTCAAGCGTTATGGTGTTGAGTAGTCATATCCCAGGTGAGCGGTCGATTTGGCACTTTTTCAGGTTTGTCTTAAGACTATCCTTATAACTTTTCAATTGCTCGCCAGCATTATGTTTACTATTCGTTAGGTGACTGTAAAGTAGCTGCTTTGACAGTCTACTGTCGTCCATGCGGGTAACATGGCCAGTGCAACATAGTTGTTCGTGGATAATGGTAGCCTCGATGCTCCCATAGTTGGTGTCAGCGAGAAGACTTGCATTTGTTCTCTTGTGTTCCCAGCAAACTCTGAGGATAGAATGTAGACTACATTGGTGAAAGTTTTCAGGTGCCTCCTGTATGGTGACCCATGTCTCGCTGCCACAAAGCAGGATGGGGAGGACCACTGCTCAATATACGTGTAACTTTGTAAATAAATTCAGCTCCCTACAGCTGAAGGCATGGGTACGGAGTCTGCCAAAGGCCTGAAATGCACATCTTATCCAATGTTGAATCTCTTCATCAATATCCTCAGTGGTGGACAGGTGGGAGCCGAGATACTGAAAGTGGGTTAACATTAGAGAGGGTAGTACCGTTAAGCTGAATGGATGGTGGAGGTGTGGTTGAACCAAGGGCAGGCTGAAAGAAAATCCGAGTCTTACGTTCATTTACCTCAAGGCTTAAGTGTACATACGCATCTGCGTAGGTGTTCAGAATCTCCTGAAGGTCACATTCAGTGTGAACGACGAGGGTGAGGTCGTCTGCATGTTGAAGTTCAGTAATGGAAGCTGCCAACATCTTTGTTCTAGCCTGGAGTCGTCTTCTGTTGAAAAGTCCCTTCATCTGGTACTGGATATCTTCCCTGCCGGCTAAATTGGCACTGGCACGAGTAAGGAAGGCAGCCAAGAAAATGGAAGAGAGAGTTGGTGCCAGTACACATCCTTGGTTTACCCCCATTTAGATGGGGAAGAACTTAGACTAGGTGCCATTGTACAGGACACTGCTGTTCATACCATTGTGTAGTTGCATCACAATGGCGATGAATTTTGGTGAATAGCCAAAACGGCTGAGGGTCCACCAGAGGGCTTCCCTGTTGACCGAGTCGAAGGCCTTGGCTAGGTCGATGAAGGCCATGTACTGGTCACGACACTGTTCTCTGCACTTTTCCTGTATCTGGCGGGCAGCAAAGATCATGTCAGTGGTGCCATGTGATGGTCTAAAGCCACATTGAGATTCTGGGAGGAAGTTTTCTGCCTTAGGAAGAAGTCTGTTTAAGAGGACTCGGGCAATAATCGTACCAGCTATGGACAGCAGCGACATCCCGCGGTAGTTGCAACAGTCTGGCTGGTCTCCCTTGTTCTTATAAATATTGGAGGTGTCTTTAAGAGCTTGGGGGATTTCCTCTTTTTCCCATAAATTCTCCAGGAGAGAGTGGAGACGGCTGATAAGCAGAGGTCCTCCTGCTTTATACACCTCGGCTGGGATTCCATCAGGCCCTGCGACTGTTAATTTGCATCTGTTTGATGGCAGTAGTTACCTCATCCAGGGATGGAGGATAGCTGAGGTGGGTCAGCTCTGGGTGCCGAGGGATTTGCTGGGTAGTCAGGACATCTACATTGGTGTTTCGGTTGAGATGGCAGTGCTCTTTCCAACACTGAAGGATGCCTTCTTCATCTTTAATAGGGAGTTACCGTCAGATGAGCAGAGGTGAGACGTGCCATGATTGATTGGCCCATAAAATTTTGTAGTGGAATTGAAAAATTTGCACATCTTGTGTTGATCTGCAAGTTTTTGCATTTCACATGCTTTATTTTTCAACCATTTGTTCTTTAGATTGCGAAGTTAGTGCTGGGCCACCGCTTTCTTCTTGTGAAAGGTATCAGCTTTGATCCGAGACTGAGGGTTGTTCTGCCAATCGGTTAAAGCATTACATTTATCATTGGTTAATACGTTGATTTCCTGGTCATTTTCATCAACCCAGTCCTGGTGTATTCTTTCGATCTGGCCGAGGGTCTCTTTGCAGGTTTTTATGTCATGACAGTGTTGAGGATATCCCATCGGGCACTGGGATTTGGGTTGTTTATTGTCAGGTTGTTTATCAGCCTATGTTCAAGCTGCTCTCTGAAAGCATGTGCTTCTGTTGGATTCTCCAGATGCTTTGTGCTAAAGCCTCTTCGCGAGGCTTGTTGCCTTTGTCATTTTGGGGTGACGTGAAGTTTGAGTTTGGTTCTGACGAGCCAATGGTCTGAGCCACGCATGGCTCGGGTGATGAAGACATCTCGGCAATCTCTTTCTCTGACAATGACGTAGTCAATGATATGCCAGTGTTTGGATCGTGGGTGTTGCCACAAACCCTTGAACTTGTCGGCCTGCCTAAACAAGGTATTGGTGATAGTGAGGTTGTGTGCAGCACACTTGCTGAGGAGGAGTTGGCCATTGGGATTACACTTTCCTACTCTGTTTCTCCCTATGGTTCCCTGCCATATGTCGGCATCTCTTCCAACTCTGGCATTGATGTGACCTAGGAGCACAACCTTATCTTCTCTGGGGCGTATGCACTGATGAAGGCATTACGTGAGAGATTCAGTGGGACTCGGAGCTTCATAAGGCGCTTGTTGATCCCAACAGGCATTTTAGTTAGCCTGTGTAGGATGCATTGGCGGATGGCAAAGCCAAATCCATAAATGCGGTTTCTCTTCGCAGCAGGCTTACCCTTCCAGAAGAAGGTATAGCCAGACCCCCGTTCTGTGAGTTGGCCCTCGTCTGGGAGCCGGGACTCACTGATGGCTGCTATATCGATGTTATACCTAGCCAGCTCTTTTGCCATAAGGGTGGTTCTTCTTTCAGGATGCCCTTTTTGCCAGTATCCAGAAGGGTCCTGACATTCCATGCAGTGACCATAAGAGGTTGTACAGTTTGTTTTTGTTTAGATCTATGATTATGATTGTGTTTTCAACTGCATAAGGATGACCTTACTGGGTGCGGTCACCCAGTCAGGTTGGTTCTTTAGGCAGGCTATGTTTAGGGCACCTTTTCTAGCCCCCCTCCTCATGTGGGGTGAGCAGATTGGCTCCTTGAAAGGGGTGCTCAGTCACACAGACAGGACCAGATTGCACTGCTGCCTAGATCCCAGTGCATAAACAACCATCTTATCTATGCCGCCCATCTCTGCCTCTCCCCTTCGCCACTTATCATCTAATACCTATTACAGTAGCTCTGATTAGACCACTGTACAGTATTCCCATTAAAGACAATACAGTATATAGTTTAATAACAAATGAGGTAATATAGTTTATAAAAAATGAATTATTTTTTGATGAACTGTACATATATACTCTATCTGTATATATACTGTATATACTGTATTGTATAAAGAAAAATGTAAACCACACATGACATTTATTGCATATTAAAATACATACTTGATGGTCACCCGTGGGGCTAGCGGGTTGTTGCTTCGTTGCACAGTGACCCAGTGGCCCCAGAACCCCCACTTGGTAAAAGTCCAGACAATTGGCAGGGCAGGACCCATTCCCCCAATTGTCCGGACTTTCGAGGGTTTACTGTATATTGTAGTACGTGTTTCATATTTTTTCATGGGAAGTGAGGTCACAAGTAAAGATAATAAATTTTTGGCATTAAAAGTTGTAGAATGTGTATGGCATTTATGTGTTAACATCTCATTCCCTGTAGTAACTACTCTTCAGAAAGTAGCCTCATATAGATCTTTTCCCATTGACAGTCCACCACCTTCACATGTTCAGGACCTTATAGAGAAAAGAATTTAGCTTGTTTACCTGTCACATAGATGAAAAGTGTGGAAGTTGTCTACAGGTATACATAGACAGGAAGGTTGGAAGGATAAAGGAACAGAATTTAAATTCGGTTAGTAAAAATTATGAAAAGGAATGGGGAGTTAACATCTGTCACTCAAAGGTTCCATAAAGAACTTCTAGCACTTTATCTTTTATTAACTGAATTAGTTAGCTTTACTTTTTTTAATTACAACTCCAATTGAAAGTTTTTTTTTCACTCCAAGAATTTTCCTGCTGTTGTACTGTACAGGGTAGCCAAGATTAAGAGAAAACACAGTCTTCTTCACTTTCATTCATGCTTACAGCTGTAATGGATTTGTTCTATGATATTCCCTTTTCACAACAAAATTCCAAACAACAATCTGGTTTATCTTTGTTGCTTCATCCAACTTTGCAGTACTGTACATCCTTCCCCCCCAAAAAAGCACTGGATGGCATGCTCTCTAGTCATTGATGCATCCTGCTCTTTCTTTGATGTCCATACTCCTAATTGTTTTAAAAGCCATTAACAAAGTTAGTTGTCAAATTTTTAAAACATGTTGGGCTTCAAGAAAAGTCGCTAAAGTTCTCATGAGTTGCCTGAATCATGAGCAAGAAGAAAATTCATACACCATTTATGAGTCATTTTTTCATGTCACTGATAATCTTCCCTTTTGCAAACCCAAACTTTCACATTGCATTACATCCCAGATCAAAGTTTCACAACAATTATTTTTTATAAACCAATGTAGAGATCAAATATGATAAAATTTTCTGATTATAGCCCCAACTCTAACTTAACCTCTATTTGCATATTGAATTTTTCCACACACCCATTTCACTATTTCAGAAAGCATTATTGATGTTTTTTTTATTTATTCTGTTTTTTTTTTTTCAGGATGATATATTGTTTGTTTACCGAGCAATGGAGTCCTTCATAGCAAGTGATGGGAGTCATAGTGGCAGCAGTAGTGACATGGCTGGCCTCAATGACCCAATCATTGCCATGCCCCCTGTCACTACCATTACACCAATAGCACCGATAGCACCTAAAGCCCCTCCCTCACCCCTCCCTATAACATCCCCCCCAGCTACCCCATCAGCCCCTCCTTTACCCACAGTTAGTACACCTCCCAGTACCTGTGCAAATGGTCAGGTGCCCTCCAATGGACATGCAACATTAACAGGTAATGGCACCATCAGAGTCCCACCTGAGGGTATGGAGGACACACCACAAGCAGCAGACATCCCTCCAGTTTGAGTGATTTTTGATCTATTTTATTCAGTTGTGACAAAGACATTATTTCTAATTTTAAGTGGTGCACTCTTATGAGATAATATATGGAACTACTGCCAGGTTCTCATGCATACAGCACACTGTAAATATCAAAGAAAACAATGAGATTACTGTTATACTGACAACCATACATAAACATAAAAATAGAAAATTTATGATTTTAAATTGAGAGTGAAAGTTAATGGTAATACTGAGGTGAAGTGAAAAGTGAAATATGTTGTTATAATTGTGTGCATTATCGTCACTGAACCTTATGTAATGTAAATGTGAAAATGCAGAACTATTGTTAAAAGATACTGACTTCACACTGAAAACACATCAATGCATTTAATGTATTTTCATAAAAGACATTGTTAGGTGTAAGTGATGCATTCGTCCTGGAAATGATAAGCAGTAAAAATCTGATAGGTGCGCTGCCCCCACAAACCAGTGGTTAACGTAGCCAGTTTGTGTGAAAGGAACTTTGTGTCCTACTGCTGCTGTTGCCACTAGCCTATGTTAAATGCTTAAGGGCAACTCTGTGCTGCTTTCCCAGACAACTGCTTTATGTACAGTGTATAGCTAGTTTTCTAAATGAGGGGGTCCCATAGTGAGTCTACCCTATTGTGTACAGAATAATTTTCGTAATTTGTCTGTGGTGTCTTTCATTTCTTATACAGTAATGGTACTTCTTTACATGCTGCTTTATAGCTTACATTTTCTACATGATTAATGAGAGAATGAATAGAAGGATGATGTTCCCATGTGTAAAAGACATCTAGTCTTAGGTATTGTAATTTAGAGTAGAGATATTTTGGTATGGAGGTGCATTTGCCTTGATTCCATAGTGCTCCTGAAAACATATTTTCTCACCAACATTTTTTTCATCTTATGACTGAATGTTCATATGAATTGTAATTTTTTTATGAGAAGTAGTGCATGAGCAAGGCTTCCTGTTTCATTGTGCATTAAGTCTTGCACAAAAAATAGTCGTAACTAGTGGACTGGACATTCAGACAATACAGTATACAAATTGTGACCAAAGGCACAAGATTTAACCACTGAAACTGAACACATTTCATCATAGTAAAAAAAAGGGTCTTGGGTTTAATGTACAAATTTGTTTGATTCAGCATTGGATGAAGCACCCCATTACCATTTTAACATCCCGTTTCAGAAAATAAAAATCGTCTCGGTATTTTCTTGCATTCATGGTGGTTTATTTAAAAAGTTTGAAATATAGAAAAGATTACTTTGTACAGTAGTTGTGGTTGTCATAGGTAGTTAAGAGATAAACTAACCTTTGATTTTTGAGAGCTGTTGATATTATGATGTATTGTCTTCTGAGTCCACAAGTTATATCACGATGCCTTCAGGTTACCTACTAATAGTTCAAGTCTGGCATGTCTCCTTGACTGTATACTGTGACAAGCCGCTGCACTCCTGTGGCATCATTTTGAATGATTCCAGCATTTACACTTGCTTCCAGTACAGTAACAGGCTGCAAAATTTTCATTACAATCACATAAATTGTGCTCATATCAGATAAATGGAAAATTATATACTTCTACGGTTGTGTTGCATTTATATCCTGTTAAACTTACCTTAGTTTGTGGCTGTACAAGAAAGCACAACTTTGCATACTGTTCATCTTAAATATTTTAATGGTATTTTCTAGTTTATGTGGAATGTGTAACAGTTATGTTATAGAGATATAATTTATGCTTTACATCGCAAAGCAAGTAATATTTATTTCAAGTTGGGTAAAGTGATGCTGTTTTGCTTGGGTATAATACAGCATTTTGAAATCCATGAATACTGAGTACAAACCAAGTTTTGTTTTTAATTTTATTTGTTTTTGTTTGTAGACTTACAAAATGTGTTATACAGTACTGCCAGTCCTCTTAGTCAAACACTTTTAATAAATTCAGTATATTCATGTATATATGGCCATCAATCTCATTGAAATGAATTTCATTTGGGTAGTTAGCATAAAACACTTTTTAAGTTGAATACCTACAATGATAATTTTCCAAGGAGCACACACAGTTATAAGATTACAGTGTTACTGTAGGTACTGTATAGTAAACCAGTGAGAACAGTAAATATTTTGTATGAGGTAAGACTAGTTTAGTGAGGATTGGTGGTGTATTGCAGGACAGTGTTAAAAATGACCTCAGGATCTCACATTTCCAATAATTCACCAACCAACTAAGCTGCAATTGCCAGCATTGAAAACAACTTCGTTTGAAGGTCAGTCTGTTGCGCATTTAGCCACTTCACACATATAGTAAGGGACTCGTAGATAGTGGTTGAACATACTTGACAGTGTTTCATGAGCAAAAGATAGTAATTTCAATCTTGTGGGCAATACAGTATCTGAATTCATTTTAGTTGTTTACTGGTGGAATGTTTACCAGGATAATTCTGATTGCATAATTGAGTGTCAGTGAAACCTGTTGCCAGTTTGCCTTTATTAATAATTTTGTCAATATTGATGACATTCCCACCAGTGTCTGGTGCAGTGACAATATACAACCCATAAGCAGCAGCTGCCAATAGATGAAGCTTAATATTCTAGAATTCCAATGCATTACTTTCATTGTTTCATTTGTTTTTCTTGGAGCATTTAATTTGCAGGTAAACTCCAAATTGATATTATCATCATCATAGTATTCATTCATCACCAAAATAGTTTAGTATCTTTTATCTGGCCTCTGATGATGCATGCCCAAGACTGCTGTGGAGAACCAATTATCTGTTGCCGGGTCATCAGCAGCATGTTACAATATTACTACACATGTCTTGGGTCATGTTACAAACTTTTTTTAATTATTGCCCTTCCAAAGAATAATGGTATGTAAAAATCATTTTTTGTATGTAAATATTTGTACAGGTAGAATTTGTTAGAACTGTGTACCTCATGGCTTAATAAGTCTGTCTATAGGCTGTGTGTGCAGAAACTTCAGTATATTTATGCATTTAAGTTGACTTGGAAAACATGAGTCATGAATCCATCATTAGATTCTTCTGTATACAGTACAGTCTGCACCAGAGCCAGGTCATGAAAGATTACTTATGTGATTTAGATCATAGCTTACTGTTCCTACTGTGTGTGTCTCGAGTAAACTGCCGGTGGCTGCTTTAGATGGCCAGCACAGCTTACTCTGCCAGTCATTATATTGGATATAAAGGAGTTAATAAAAAGACCAATAAAGTGAGTGTAACTGTAATTATTATTAACCATATTAATACCATTTGACCTGAAAGTAATGAACTACTACAAACAACTTACCTTGACAAAGTTAATGACTCCTTGCACCCTCTATACCACAATGTGAATTTTTTTTTCTTCTAATGAATGTATGGATATGACAAAATGAGTTAACTATAGAACTATGCGGAGTGTAAAACTGCAATCCAACCATTAAATACTTTATTTTCAGTTAAGTTACTGTACAGTATTGTTAATAGGGAAAGTGTGTCCCAAAGGCATGACTGCCTCAATGACAGCTTAGATAGTAAACCCTCGATAACTTGGCATTCGATATCTCAGAGTTTCATATAATTCGGCACATGTATGGTCTCAGAATTTATTATGAAATAACTCGAGAAATGCCAAGTTACATAATATTATCTGGGAAATTCTTGACATATTTGGCCACATGGGTAATACTCAACGCACTGTACTCCATGCTTGGCCACCAGTCTGGTGGTGGTGTTGTTGTTGTGGTCGGGTGTGTACTGGCTCACTCCACCCAGTACATGGAAGTGGGAAGGGAGGGAGCTGTAGCACCCCAATATTTTGGGTATAAAGTACTATACATTGCACCACAGAATATCTAGGGCACCAGAATTAATATTCAGCACTCCCTGGTAAAATTTGGTGCCTGCAGTACTAATCCAGTAATACCCAACAACCTTCCCCATTCATATCAGGCCAGCCTCTGTAGGCAGAATGTTTCCACTATTACTGTAAACCCAATGTCATAGACTTTATTTAATTTACAGTTCAATTCATTTTATCCGAATTCCAACTATCTTAATGTTCCAGGTATCCCAACTTTGTCCACTTTGGTAAAAATTCTAATTTAGTCCAACAATCCAAAAGCAACGGAGTCATTTATTCACATGTCTGACACCTGTAGCAGTATAACCGCTTTTTAAACAAAAATTGCTATGGTAAACGATAAAATTGATACATAGGATATTATAAAATACAATAGCACATATTTTATGTACAAAAAATAGCTCCTTCCACACTCAAACCATCATCTAAGTGACACTACAGTTCAGCCAGGCAGTCAACCAGTTGGCCGAGATGTGTGTGTGTGCTGTAACGTCACATGAGAGAGAGGGAGGGAGGTGGGTGAGTCAGTCACACAGTAAAGCCTATAAGTGGCCTTTACATACATTCTAGAAAATTCTTAAATAAGTAATACAGCAAGTCCTCGCTTAACATCGTGGTTCCTTTCCTGAAAACCACGACATTAACGGAATCAATTTTCCCCATAAATAAATAAAATACAGGTACAGGATTTACGTTCCTCAGCCTCCCTTTGCCCCATAAAATACATTACATGTTCATAAATTCAATGGAATTTTTATAGAAAATAGTATATACAGTGATCCTTCAGTTAACGAACGCCTTGGTTAACAAAATTTCGGTTAACAAATTACCTTCCATAAGAATCTTCAACTCGATTAACGAACAAAAATTCGGTTAATGAAATCACCAGCTGGAGTATTAGTCCGCCATTACAGTAATCGTTTTTTGGGCTTAAATTCATTACCATTTGAGTAAATATCAAGAAGGTTGTACTATTCAATACTTTTCCAAGTCTTATATTAAAATTTTTAGTCATTTTAACAATTATTTAACATAATTGATGTACAGGGAACTAGTTTTTAGCACACCAAACAGCCACTTGACTCGCCCAGAATGGCGTCAGTTTGTGTCTGCTCAGTGGAGGAAGCATCTTGCTTGAGACACTCTTGAACATAAACTATTTTTACGTTTTTACAGTACAATTATTGGTCATTCTGAAATTTATTTTACATATTGACAATATATAGTGCAGTGCAGTGTTGATTTAAAGAAAATAATCTTGAATTACACCAAGTGAACTTAAAATTTTATGGGTGAAATGGCGGGATGAAGCATGGGGTGACTTCTCTTCCACCCCCACTGCCTTCTCTTCTCCCTTCTCCTCCACCCACACTTCTAATTCCCATCATCATCATCATCATCATCAACAACATCAACCAGGAGCTTTCTACATGCACACCTCAAAGTAAGTGTACTTTACTGCATTTATTTTTAGTTTGTATGTAATTTTTGGTGAGCTGGAACCAATTACCCGAAATCCCATTGAAACAATGGTTTCGGTTAACGAACGACCTTCTGGAACGAATTGTGTTCGTTAGCTGAGGGACAACTGTATATAAATAAACTAAATCATTTTGTATTGTACTCAATGATAGGCGGAGGTAGAGCGAGTGTGGTGGGTAGTGGAGAGAAGGAGGGTGGGTGGCTCCTCCCGCTCCTACTGGGTGAGAGAGGGTGATGCGCCGTACAAAGTAGTCCATGACAACGTTACACCGAATCAGCGGGACGTTGTCCGAATTATTGGTATCTAAAGAGTAGCAACGTTATAACGAAACATTGATGTCGGGGGCAACGTTAAACGAGGACTTACTGTAAACTATCAGCTTTATGTTGTTTTAATGATCACCAACATTGTAGCCTTTTCTTCATGTTTAGATAATCACTGCAAATAAATAGTTAAAGGTTTTAAGACTACTTCTTCACAGTACAGTATTGACTATGGTACATACAAAAATTAATTAACCACAAATTTCAGTACTAAAGGTCATTCATAATGTAATTCAGGAGGAAATATACTTCAATCTATTGTCACATGCAAAATAATGTCAAATCAGTGTTGGGGGTAATTGACTGAGTGTAGTAAAGCTATAGAAGTAGCTGATCAAAACCGTGAAGAAGAAGCAAAGAGGAAAGAGGAAGAAGAAAAACAGAGAGAAGAGGCAGTTACACTTATCACTAAATTGTTTATCCAGGGAATATACAGACACGGTACATTTCAAGAGCAATATGGAATCAGCAAAAACTCACCTTCACTTAAAAGCTTGCAATGGCATCCAGTGGGAAGTGGTTTCATACAGTAATGTTATTTTCATGCTATTATAAGTTGTAAAAATATTGAATTTTCCAGGCTGAACCTTTAGAACAGCAAAAACGTATAGAAACAGAGGAACATCTGAGACGAGAGGAAAAAGAACGTCAAGCTCGTAAAAGTCGTGTGGCCTCTATAATGGCCAAGACTCGCGGGAAAGGGGGATCAAATACTCCAACAAAGGTGAGTTTGACATCACTCTTATTAGTTTATATATTTGTGCGAGGTCTGTTTGTATGTCCGTGTGATCTCTGGTTACAGTTTAGAAGATATAGCTGAAATTTAATGTGAAGATGCACATGCACCCCTAGAGGGTGATTTTGAGGGTTAGTCCATCCCAATCCCAAGTGTGTAACCCCTAATAGTAAACACTGCAGTATTGGAGAAAGAGAGGGGCACCAAAAATTTATACGTAGTGTAGTTGATGTATAGTGTGGGGACTCCCACATGAAAGTGATAATGTTTGTCCTGGAGAGAGAGACCCCCTCCTCCTACACACACACACACACACCTAAGAGATAATGTAGTGTAGTTGACAGTGGAATCGCGGCTCTGCCACTCAGATGATTTTAACACTATATATACTGTATACAGGTATGTTATATTCTGGTACACACAGACAATAAAAAACAGTAGATGATACAGATGTCGTATATGTGAAACAATTGACAATGAAAATTTCTTCCTATATATATATATATATATATATATGTTAGCAACAAGTATGTGAAATGATATAACGGTACAGACAATACTTGTGGTAATATGACATGATACTGTACAGTGATCCCTCGGTTAACGAGCGCCTCGGTTAACGAATTACCTTCCATAAGATTCTTCACTTCGGTTAACGAGCAATCCCTCGATTAACAAATTCCTTACGAGCGCCCCTCAACATGTTTTCGCTTGCTCACTAGCTGTTGCATTAGTCCGCCAATACATTAATCGGTTCTAGGACTGAAATTCCTTACCATTTTAGTAAATATCAAGAAGGTTGTACTATTCAATCATTTTAAAAGTTTTATATTAAATTTTTTAGTCATTTTAACAATTATTGAACATAATTGAAGTACAGGAAACTAGTTTTATGCGCGCCAAACAGCCACTCAACACACCAAGCTTGGCGTCAGTTTGTTTACAGGTTCAGAGGAAGGAACATCTTGTTTGAGACTCTTCAACATAAACGCTTTTTTTCTGTTTCCAGTCAAATTATTAGTCATTTTGAAATATATTTTACATATTGATAATATATAGCGCAGTGCAGTATTGATTTAAAGAAAATAATCTTGAATTACACCAAGTGAACTAAAATTTTATGGGTGAAATGGCAGCATGGGGTGACTTCTCTTCCACCCCAATGCCTTCTCTTCTCCCTTCTCCTCCACCCCCATTCTAATTCCCATAATCATCATCATCAACCAGGAGCCTTCTCCATGCACACCTCAAAGTAAGTGTACTTTTCTGCATTTATTTTTCGTTTGTATGTAATTTTCAGTGAGCTGGAACCAATTACCCAAAAACCCATTGAAACAATGGTTTTGGTTAACAAATTTTTCGGTTAACGAGCAACCTTCTGGAACGAATTGTGCTCGTTAACCGAGGGACCACTGTATTCATATTCTTGCTTTTGCTTTTATAATATTTACACTTTATAATTCTTATTCATACAGGCTGAAGCAAAAAAACCTTCAGATGAAGCTAAGAATTTTGGTGATGGAGAGATGAGCATTAGCATGACTGACTTCATGATCTCGTATTATTGCTTCTGAATCCCAGTCTGAGCCAAGAACTGACTTGCATCTACATCAGACTCTCAAGCTAGCACTCAGCCACTTAGTGATGTTTCTTCACAACCAGAGTCAAACCACTGAAATAGCTGTTGATTCTAAATCTTCTGTATGGGAGGAAGTGATGCATTCAAAAGTTGAGGTGACCTCTACCACAGAAAACTATCAGGTGGATGACCTCATTAGTGGTATGTCTTCAGTTAAAGCGGAAGAACCACATGTAAATGGGGATTCCTCAGTGCCCATGGACACAACTCCCACTCAGTCTGTTGACTTGTTGGGAACCCTTAGTGATGTACATAGTGTAAATCATAACGGAGTAGATAATACACCACCACAAACCACTCAAGGGTAAGCTATAGGTTTTTATTACTACAGTATTACCCCGCTTTACGCGGTTTCACTTTACGCGATTTCTCATATACGCGGTGCCTCGCCAGAACCGAACTTTCAATTTCCGCGGTTCATCTACCCATACACGCATGAAGTATAATTTTTTATTTTTATTTAGCTCATAAAATTCATACAAATTACTGGACCAGAATATAATTCACATTGCTGGAATTCTTACAATATGATGATCATTTTGAATATAAACATCATGGATTTTGCATTAGACATACAAATTTTAGATCTAATGTAATAATTTGGTTTACACAAAGCAAGTATTTTATCTTTTGTGCAAAATATATGAAGTTTACATTCAAAATATTCCCTGACCTGCAAGGAATCCAGAAATGTCAATTATATTATCCTAACTTTAGTCTGAGGTATTATTTATTACTAAACGTTAAAATCTAGTGTTTCACCCAATCATTTCTCAGAGAGGTAGGGGCCAGTGAGCTGGGAAGAGGGGGGGGGGGATTTGAGTCTATTATTTGAATGGACATTAACCTGGCGACTGTATTTCTCTTAAATATTAATTGTGTGAGCATACCATCATAAAATTTAGATGTTATTTTTACTACAACATAGGTATTGTGTCGGAAAAAGTGGAGTTTGGGGGTCGGGCCAGTCTCTATTGGAATTAATCCCATATGTTCTGTTGTTCCATTTACGCGGATTTCACTTTCCGCGGTACCCTGTGGGTTCAATTGACCGTGTAAATCGGGGTACTACTGTAATTTAATTTTGGACATGCGTAGTTGTAATACCTTATGTATTTAAATTTGAATTGTCTTTTACTTTTTCTTCTTTCCTCTTTGTTGTACAGCATGTTCTATACAAGCCAGTTTTCAAATTGTTACTAGTGTACTGATCTGAAAAATCCACATGCTTTAGTCTTCCTCCACTGCCTATCAACTTGCATAAAGAAGGTGGTTGAAAAAAAATTTAATTTGTTGACAGTAACATATGGGCAAAAGAAACAGGTGTACTGTATGGCCATGAACAGGAATGATATTAAAGGAAAGAGGGAGAATATAGGTGACAGTGATTTGAGTTTTAAAAAGAGTACAGTATTATTATTTATTTATTTATTTATTTATTTTTTTTAAGTTAGGGTTTGGTTGGGATCCATATTACGGTATGTGGTCTTCAGTGGTTCACACTCCCTTGTTTAATGTCCTGCAACACATCGTGTACCCATTCCTGTATTGCTTTCCATTCTTCCTACACAATTCTGGCAGAGTGAACTGCTTCTTTTATTAGGAATAAGCAAACTGATTTTTGTCAAGAAATTCTGCTTAATAGCTTTGTACCACTTAGTGAATATTTGTAGTTCCTGAGACACATCTTGCTGACATGCTAAAGCTGCACTCTCTAAGAGGCCGCCTCTCTTCCTTCCACCTCACATCTGCTCAGTCAACTTCTCTGTTTGCTGACATACATTTTTTTTTTTTTTTCATGGTTCTTATATTAGTATGCTGAATAATAAATAGAACTTTGAATTATTATTTCTTTCTTGTGATGTCATATAGCAAACAGACAGACAACTTTGCTGACCTTTACTCTATCTTTCTCCTCGTCAATTGAGTTTGATGTTTTTCCAGCAACAACAAAATCATGGGAATTTTTTAATGGCGAGTCCTCTTCATTAGCAAGCTCCTTAAGTTGTTCAAGAGGTCCATATGGGATTAGCAGAGTTATTCACAGAGGATGCATTAAGTGAAGTTCTACATCTCGTGTGGGACGAGCAGTGGAAACACCTCTCATTCATACATTATTCCTCATTTTATGATGATGTGGGGTGGGTGATGTCATGGTCTCCCAGGTTCAAGTGTCAATTCACCCCCCCCCCCCAGCACTATGTTTGCCATTCTTAAAATGACTATAAGTAGCTGCTCTTGTAGTCAATCATCCATGTGGGCATCATGGCCAGTCCAACAAAGTTGCTTTTAAACAATGTTAGCTTTAATCTTCCTACAGTTGGTGTCAGTGAAGATAATGTCATTTGTCCTCCTGTCTTCCCAGCAGACTCAGAGGGTGGATAAGAGATTTCACAAATGAAAACTCTTAGGCACCTTGTGATGTTGTCTGTATGCAACACATGTTATGCTGCTATACGAGTATAGCAGGGTAGGGAGGACCATTGATCGATAAACAAGCAGCTTTGTTATAGCTTAAATCCCTATAGCTGGAGAAACATGTACACATCTGCTGAAGACCTGAGAAGCACGCTTGATCCAATATTCGTTAGATCTCATAAATGTCCAAGGATGAAGACAAGGTACTAAAAATGGTTGATGCTGAAGAGGATGATCTTGTTCATCTGGTCAGACAGTGGGGGTTTAACTGATGGAGGGGCAGGTTGGTGCAGAATATGTCTTGCCCACATATGAGGCTAAGGTGTGCAAAAGTATCTTTGAGGTCTTCTGCATACTGAAGTTCACTTATGTTAAGTTTTCATCTGGTACTGGATGTAGAGACTGGTGCTGGCATGGATAGCTTAAAAGGAAGGCAACCCAAAAAATAGAAGAGGGTTGGTGTCAGTATGCATCATTGTTTTACCCTCATTTGGATGGGGGAGAATTCTATCTGGATGTCAATATGAAGGATGCTACTCCTTTTGCCAATCATGGCATTTCCTCACAATAGTGAGGTATTTTGGTGAGTAACTACAGCTACTGAGGGTCCTCCAAAGAAGCTTCCTTGTTTACTAAGGCAGGTCAATGAAGGCCATGTACAGGTCATGGCACTGCTCTCTGCTATTCTCCTGTATCTGGTTGGTAGCAAATCTGGTACACAACACTATACAGTGGGGTATGCTATAACGAACGGATCCTACTACGAATATTCCTATAACGAACGGTTTTACCTATATAATTGAGAATGCTATAACGAACGAAACTCCTACAACGAACATAATTTAAATTTTTTTTTTTTTTTCTAATTTATTGTTTTATTATTACAAATATTAATGATATTCTTTATTTCAGGGGTTTAGATGCATATTTATGCACTTTATTACAATTTTTACAATTTTATATTATATTTTTCAGTGTTAAGTGGTTGTATTTGGGGGCCTGGAACGGATTAATCCTATAACAAACGAATGCTATAACGAACAAGGTTCTAGAACCAATTAGATTCGTTATAGCATACCCCACTGTATATAAAATGAAAACAGAAGTTGTCATATCCCAATCTTAATAACAGAGTGAAAACATGATATCCAAAACCTATAGAAAGCAAATCATTAGTGGGTAAAAACTTCAAATAATTTTAAGGATCACTGTCACACAGTCAGGGGGGCTGTGCAGGTGCTACACACACACACACACACACACACACACACTGCAGGTAACCTTATTTTCATTACAAGAGAGAGCGACTAGTACTCGACGTCACTACCTTCACCTCATCATCTATAAAATTAAGTTAAATACCCATTCACAGCCAGGTGGACTGGGGGGTTAAACCAGTGATCCTTAAAACAGATGAGTACAATATCCACTCAGCAGCAGCTTTCAAAAAGGTCAATAGCAAAGACTAAATATTGTACCAGAATATACCTTTACCACTAGATATACCAAATAAATTGTAATTACCAATTTAATATATTTGGTGAAAAGTAAAAGAAGTTTTCAACATATCTTTTGAGGTGCAGCACACATTTTTTTCCTTTTTTATCCAGAATTTGGGGTTTTAGACCATTGACACAAGTTGTACAAATGAGGCGTCTAGTGTATGAATGACGAACTCACCAAATCATAGTTTTGAGTAAATGCACGTCAAAGTTTTAGAACTGTAAAATCACACAGCATCATGGAATATTGATAGAATTGCCTCAGTTATGTTCTATACAGTATTGATAATTTTTGTGTGTAGAAGGTGTGCATAATACAATGACAAGCCTGTTGTACCAAAAAATATTATAAATAGCCAGTAAAATAAATATTCTTCTTCCCAAGCATTTCCTCACACACTGTAGTCTTTGTTTTCGTACATAACTTTGTACGTAATACGGCTCAAGGTCCTAGGTGGCCTCTCTTTAACACGACACCGCTTCACATCTACAGAATTTACCAACTTGCTAATGTATTCATTTTGCTTGTTAAAATCCCCAAGCTTCCAAAATTCACTAAAAATTACATTGATTTTCTCCATTCCAACCTTATCAAAACACAAACACTTGCACGGGGCACCTATGGTACGAGCGGGAATATCTTTCTTGGTATGCCTAGAAACGTAAGGTTTGCCGTGGTCTCGCTTCCTTTTACAAACAACACTTTTCCACTTATCTTCATGCTTTAAACGCTTGTGTGATAGCCCAGAGGGGCCAGGTACATTATCACTTTCTGAAGAACTCATTATTAATTCACCAAAATGTCTATTTAATAAAAAAAAACAGAGTTAATAGGAGCACTATCGATGAGAAACACATGCAGGAACCCGAGTGTACAAACACTGGATTGGGTAATCGACGCTCATTGACTAAGTGGGTGGGTGTAGCTGCCTTTCTGTGTTCCCATTGGTTGTGCGGCCCCAGCCAGGCTGTCGAGTTCGTCACTCCTATACTCACGCTTGGCGCGTGTTCGGACCTGACCGCGTGGTTCATTTCATCCCTAAATCCATACGAAAACAACAGGGAGTAGAGACGAACTCGCCACTTCCCAACTTCACAGTTGGAAAGATAAACCCTGGAAAATTCCGAAACCATAGAAAACGGATTTTTGGGGGACTGGCAAGTTCGTCATTCGTACGCTAGATGCCTCAAATATAAGATGTACTCCCCTTCCAAGTTATTCCACCCCTATCACTTCACACAACTTATTATAACCCACCAGTAGCATCATATTCCTTGAAAATACCCTGATGCCCTATTTTTTAGTCATTCACTCTAATTGCTGCTTCTCCAGTATCCAACCCCTTGCTATAAGTGACCTTCCCCTCTCTTTCCACCACTGATTTATACTGTACATTACTCGTTTTACCAATCTTTCACTTCCCTATCTCTTGTTAAAACACCCTGAGGAAAGACTCGTCTACTCAGCCCAACACTTCTTTCACTTTCTCTGCATCCTATTACTGTAATATAAGGTACTGTATATTAATTTTGTCACTTCTTAATTGCAATTTTCTTTTGCATTGCATCTGTCACACACACACACGATAAAAGGGCTTTCTGTAATGTTAATACTGTACTATATATATAAATATAATTATAATGATTTAAGTAAGCAAATTTTCACCCCAATTTTAATAACTATTGCTTAGCTTGTAATAATGAAATGATGAATCTGCCAAGAACCAGTGAGCACGCACATACAAAGAGTGAATTTCAGATTTATCCTAATTTTCTGTTAAGACTGTAATTACAGTGTACTACTGTTGGCCTTTGATGTAATAAAACATTTGAAATTGTCAACAAATAACATGATACAATTGTAAGAAGTACAGGTTATTGCAATTTATACTATAGGAAAACGAAAAAAAGAGCTCTGTTGATTGTTGGAGGAAAGCTTGTGTTTACCCAAAAGAGAAAAAGTGATACTATATAAAACAGCAACTCTGTACTTTATACTGTTTGATATATGAAACTAATGTATATATTTTCTTAGAAAACATAATTATTAGTTAAAAAAGTGCCCTTTTTTCATATTTTTTAAGGAATTAAAAATATAATTTGTCATATTTGTTCCTGAAACAGGACAGACAACCTTCTAAGTTCTTTAGACCCTCTCAATTTCTCCCTTACGTCCACCACTACCATCACCCCTGCAGCATCAAACTTTGACCAGTTCATTGACTTGGGCCAAACTAAGCTCAGTAATGAAGATGCTGTTAATAGCAATCCACCTTCACCATTTATAACATTTGAGAAGAACCTGAACAAGAAGCAGAATCAAGAGAATAATAGCACAGTCCCAGGTATGAAGGTGAAATAATTTTTGAATTTAGAATGAAGAAGTATTTTAATCAGAGCAAGTTTTCTGGAACATGAATTTTATATGGGACAAGCAAAATAATACGATTTGCTGTTGCATGATTTAAGTTGCAGTAGAAAGTCCTACAGATTTATAATGGAACCATTTTCATTTGTAAATCAGTTTTTAAGCTTATTTGTAGAATTTAATTTTACCTTTTCATTATTTATAGTTTGAGACTGATTTTTGTTTTGTTTTTGTCTTTCAGATCTGCTGCTGTAAATCTCTGGTTTTGTTCATATGCTCTATGATGTGCGATTGTGATTTAAAAAAACTCTGTATGTGATAGTAGCATTGGACCTTAATATACAAGTGTGTGTGGTTGAGGAACAGAAAGGCATCACTTGCCACATAATAGGGGTAATGGGTTTACCAGTACCTGTGCTCCTCCTATTGTGGCATTTGTGAAAAATATTGAGGATTTGTATTATTATCTCTGATTATGAATTGGCCTGTCCCCAGTCAGAAAAAGGAAACCAGTTGCCTTAATTGGTTATTTTAGTATCCAAAGTTTGTGACCTGCAAAATTATTATGTTATGTGGTGTGCAGATGCAAGCACGAATGCTAATCAGTTACTGTACAGGTGCTCCCCCACTTACAACGGGGTTAGGGACCCAAATCCAGGTCGTAAGTCCGACATAGATAAAACAGAAATTGAAAAAAAAAAATTAAAAAAAATAAATAAAAATTTCAAAATTAAAAAAAAAAATATTAAAAAATCTACAATGAAATACAGTACACTAAAAGTAATAAATAATGAGGAATGGATACAGTGTGACTGAGCACTTACCTTAAATGTAGTCAGCTGAATGCACACAGGGCCCCCATAATTTTCTATTTACAGGATACATGAAGACTATATTAATTGGACGAAGCAGAAGAGGAGACGGCTGGGTGGGTCATCAATGTCGCTTTCTTCAGACAAGTTTATGTGCTGTGGAAACTTGCTAGTTGAAGGTATTGGATCATCTTGAGGGAGTGAAGAGGCAGCACTGGTGGGGCGTGAGGAGACAGCACTGGGGGACTTCTTGAAATAGATGTCCAATTTAGACTGCACAGTTTGCTCTTTCTTTTCATTATAAATCTCCCTGTAGCAAGCAAGAGACTCTTGGACCATTCTGTCAACTTTGGCATAATGCTCATAATTTTGATCCATGCCATCAAACATTTGCATTCCTTTATTAATTGTAGCAAATGCCTCTGCCATATGTTTCACTGAAAACTTTTTGGGGGGTGCAGGTTCTTCTTCTACATTTTGTCTCTCTTCTTCCTCTGCATTTTTCTGTGCATTTAGTTCAATAAGATCCTCATTACTGAGCTCTTCTGCTACACTTTCAACCAACTGTCCAACATCTTCATTATCAATTTCTAACTCCAGCTGTTTACCTAACTCCACTATCTTGTTACTAATATCCGAAATACCCGTAACTTCATTTTCATTAAATCCTTTGAAACTGTTCACATATCTTTTCAGGATTTTCTTCCATATTCCATTCATGCAATGTTTTGTAACCTGATCCCATGCTGCACTAATGTTCTTTATACATGACAAAATGTTGTACCCCTTCCAAAACTCTCTGAGCGTTTTCTCACCTTCAGTAGCAGCAACAGCCTGAGCGAAGGTCGTGCGTAAATAATACGCTTTAAAGGCAGCAATAGCACCTTGATCCATGGGTTGGATGATAGAGGTAGTTTTAGGTGGAATGTACACTACCTTAACATCAGGGTGCATGTCGTCCAGGTGTGGTGGGTGTCCCGGAGCATTATCCAAAATCAGCAAAATCTTGAATGGAATCTGTTGTTGTAGACAATACTCCTTGGCTCGTGGAATGAAACAAGTCATGAACCAATCCTCAAATAGTACTAGGGTCATCCAGGCTCTCTTATTACTGCGATAAAACACTGGCAGTGTGTGCTTGCTGACATGTTTAAAAGCCTTGGGGTTCTCTGAGTGATAGATCATGAAGGGCTTTAGCTTGAAACCAGCAACATTCCCCCCCAACAGAAGTGTAATTCTGTCCTTGAATGCCTTGAATCCTGGCATTGTGTTCGCCTCTTTGTGGATGCATGTCCGCTCAGGCATGCGCTTCCACAATAATCCAGTCTCATCCACATTGAATATTTGCTCAGGCAAATAATTCCCTTCCACAATCACATCATCTAACTTCTCCTTAAAAGCTTCGGCAGCACCAACATCAGCACTAGCTGCCTCTCCACTCGCCTTAACATTGTGTAGACTGTAGCGTTTTTTAAATCTATCAAACCACCCATGACTTCCTGTAGAGGTTTGATCACATTCATCTCCTGCCTGCTCCTTCAGGCTTTGGAACAGGCTTCTTGCTTTAGCCTGTATGGTTAGAAGGCTTAAGGGTACACGCTTCTGTATCTGGTCTTCTATCCATATCACCAATAATTTTTCCATATCGTGAATAGGACCTTGTCTTTTCTTTGATATTATAGTTCCCTTTATAGGTGTTGTTCCTTTCACTACATCACGAATACATTCCTTGTCCTTCAGAATAGTGGATAGAGTCGAGTGTGAGAAACCTAGGTCGTGTGAGATTGTTACTACAGGTTTTCCATTCTCATGCTGTGTTATTATCTTCATTTTCATCTCAAAAGTAATTGCCTGTCTCCTTTTCTTTGGAACACCACCAGCACTCTCACTTTTACGCTTTCCAGTCATTATAAAGTAAATTAAATACAATAATAACGAAAGTTCACAGCGCAATCAGTATAGGATACTGTAGCGTACTGTAAGTGGCCAGTTGTCAATTCTCTTTAGTTGTCTATTTTCTCTTTGTAGGGGTACATAAACGTACGTACATATAGATATCTCACACTCAGGAATGAGGTTGAATAGAAACTCACAATGCGCTTTCTGTATATATATTGTTGTACAGTGCAGTGCTCAGGAGTGACTAGGTGAGGAGTAGCTTAGTCAGAGGTCCTGTAGGGCGAGGAGGTTTCTGAGGAAGCTGGGTGGTGAGGGGCTGTTGAGAGATGTTGCTGGTCCGGAAGCCGAGTGTAGAATGAGTTCCCCGGTCAGCCGGGGCCGTATTTATGTGATTTAGGAAACTCAGGATATGAGGTGCTCGTAGCGCGAGGGCCAATCACGGCGGCTTAAGCGTAAGGTGTGAATCGCTCTGATCCTGAGCTGGAGTTTGAAGGTCGAGACTAGGTCGGCGATCGTACCCCTACTTCCACTGCATAGACCTAGTCTCTCGGCGTAGCTGGCTGTACGCTGATTGGCTCGTAGGCGCGCGGCCGGAGCTCAGTTGGGAGTTGTAGGGGAGAGGATCCACTACAATACCCCCCCTCCCCTCCCGGCGCGGCGGGAGGCTGGATGTTGTCCGGGTTGCGTCCCACACATGACACATACCGGGCAGGTGTACGTACGACTCGGCCGCTACGTGTAACAACTCCGTCTAGTGACACAAAACCTGTGGGAGAATTCGGGGAAGAAAGAGGGTTTGGGATTAGAGGAGGTTGTACAAGCAATGGTTGTTGTGCTCCTGTTGCTGCAGGGGCTGCGTCCTCATGGTCTCTAGCTGGGATGACCGGGTCAGGGGCGACGTCAGGAGGAGGGTCCATGGCAGGAGCAGGTTCTATGACAGGAGGAGGGTCTATGTCAGGAGTAGGGTCCATGACAGGTGCAGGTTCTATGACAGGAGGAGGGTCCATGGCAGGAGCAGGTTCTATGACGGGAGGAGGGTCTATGATAGGAGCAGGTTCTACAACAGCAGCAGGGTCCAGGACAGGTGAAATTTGGTGAAAGAGGTGTAGAAATGTCGGACGTGGTGTTGCGGTGGTAACTTTGGTGGAACTGGTGCAGGCGTGGTTTGTTTAAATTAAGGTGCTGGGTTTATTTCAGGTCTATGCAGCGGTGTCATGTCTGCCATTCGGTATCGTCGGAATGACGGTGCTGGAAGGGTCCATCGTAGGCGTTGTGATGGGTTGTGTTGAGCATCATCTCAAAACATACTCGGCTGTTAGTAGTGCAGGAGGATGTGTTTGAGGTTTGGAGCAGTAGCGATCTGAAATGCAGTAAACAGCTTTGAAGTAAGTCGTGACGAGCGGCAGGAGTGGTTGGTGGAGGTCAGGAGGTGAAATCCCGGGTGGCGGGGGCTCGCCTAGGGTGAGATCTGCTGGGCTACAGTCCATATCCTCCTTGTGTACGGGATGCGGAGCACTAGGGCATCAGTCCAGCTGTAAGGGTGTCGTGCTGTGCCTTGAGTCGTCCTTCAGCTGCGGTGAAACCGCTCTACCATGCCGTTGGCTTAGGTGGTATCACGGTAGTCGTTGCCTGGTGAGGAACTGTAGGAGGTCCTGCCAGAGTTGTGACTCAAACTGGGCTCTCGGTAGTGATGACAGTTGCGGGGACAGCAGAAACCCAACCGGACATGGCGGGGCGGTGAGTCTCTGCTGTAGCATTGGGCATGGAATGGCTTCTGTCCACCTGGTGGAAGCAGTGGATGCAGGTGAAGATGTCAGGTGCTACGTAGGATGATGGAAGAAGATACGATGTCGGTACTACTTGAAAACGTTCTTTGGGAATAGGAAGGTTTCTAAGGGGCCCGTAATGATAGTATATTTTGGAGACTGGCAGGCCAGGCACTGGGCGGCCCATTCTTAGTATCAGACTTAATGCGGACCAGACGACCGTTGCGTGAGGCGCTGGGAGTGCCAGGTGGTGAGACCATGCGGTCGAAACAAGCGCAGTGGGCGTGAGCAGCAAAACGGTCTAGGCTGCCCACAGGATCGTCGCATCACAATTTTATGTTAGTGCCAGGAACAGGAGTTCGTGGAGTGTGAGGCCTGGCGGGGATGTCTTGTATGCTGCCAGGTCTTCTCTTAGTGTAATGGCTGCCCATATCAATGGGTGAATTAGGGAAAGAATGTTGGATATACAGTGAAGAGGCGTCGTGATCTCGTTGTGGCTGCCTTTAATGTGTTGGTCGCTGGAGAACTCCAGAGATGTAAGCCAAGTGGTGCAGGACACGAGGTGTATGTGACTGGAAGCTGAAGCAAAAGCGTGGACGAGGGCTTGTGATCCAGAAGATGGTGAACTAGGCCTCGAGAAGTGCTGAAATGTTTGACAGCCAGGTATATGGCCAGGAGTTCTCGATCAGGCGCTGTGTGAGCTGTGGTGGTTGAAGCGTTGTGAGAAAGCAGACGTGAGAATTCGTTGGATCTCCTGCTGTATAAACAATAATGTTTGATGGTCGGGCGTTAGGTGCGAGGTGGGGGAGGGTGGGTATGTAATGTGTTTTTTGATAGTGGTGAATGCCGTAACAGCTCTTGAGTCCACGCAGAGACTTGAGACTTCTTTGAAAGTCCCTTGAGAAGGTCGTGAGGGACTAGGGCGGTGGCAGCCTTATGGGCGAAGCGGTGGTTGACTATTAGAATTCTCGGGTTTCTTCGCAGTTTCAGAACTCCTTATGGCAGTTATCTTCTGTGGTAGGGTTGTATGCCTGGGCAAGACTCTCTGACCGAAATTCGATGGAAGGCTCGGAGACATTGTGGATGAACTTTCATGTTTTTGTTCCGGCGTTGGAGAGTTGTTGATGCTGGTTTCCGGCAGGCGTCGAAGAGATGCGACGAGTGTCTATCAATAAATGACAAAATCAGGTCATGTTATATGGTCCATGAACCTCTGGAAAGTCTGTGCTGCATGCGTAAAACTCATGAAAGTTATCAGAGTCCAAACGGAGTAGTGATGGCTGTCTTCTGGGTATCTGCGGTGCTGGGATCTGGTGGAAGGGCTGCGCTCCAAGTCGATCTTCGAGAAGATAGTCTTGCCATGAAGTTTGTGGTGGAAGTCCTGAACATGGAATAGGGTACCTGTCAGGTTTGGTGATGAGGTTCAGAATGCCACTCACCTCCAGTCGCGAGGTGTTTGTTTAGGAACCATGTGAAGAGGCGATGCCCATGGACTCTTTGAAGGACAAAGATTGCCGTCTTGCAGTAGTTTGTTGAATTCTGCTGCTGTGTTCAGGAGCTCAGGGCGCAGGCGAGGGCGTGAGAAGACTGGTGGACCTTCGGTTTCAGTGATGGAAAATTCCCGACGTCGGTGGTGGAGTAGAGAGACTCAGGGTGAGAAAAGCCCTTGAATTCGTCGAGCGGAGAGAACTCCTGAAGGCGCAGACAGGTGATTGTGTCGGTGTGTCTGGCTGAGAACCCTGGATCTTGCGTGCTGTAGGCTCGGATGAGGCATAGATGGCTGTCGACGTAGGCCTTGTGGAAGGTGAGAAGTCGGAAACCAAGGATGGGTTGAAGACACGTCTGTGATCACGGATAACCAACGCAGAGTCTTGGGGAGACTGAGGTCTAAGGCGAGTGATGCCGTGGAGGCGATGGAGGTACTGTTGGCAGCGAACAGGTCATAAGAGGGTTGCTTTGACGTGTCTTGTAGTGGGGAGGGAGGATGATGCTGACTGATGAACCTGTGTCGATGAGAAACTTGCCGGAGGTGTGGTCGGTGACGTGAGTAGTGAGACGCCTGAAGGGGACGGAGGCTGAGGCGCTCAAAGCCTCCGGTGTTGCCGTTCCGAATAGGGTAATAGGGCTCACAGTTTTGAGCATTGGGGCCGAAGTCGGTGATACCAGCAGAGGGTATATTTGTTGTTGCTGGTTGCTGTGCGTCGGGACTTGTAGGGCGGTGTGTGACAGGAACTGGCCCAGCAGCGGGTATGGAGGAGCAGAACTGCTCAATGGTGTCATCCTGCGGTTCAAAGTTTGCAACAGGTCCTGATGTCTTGTGAGGTATTGCTCGGCTGGGGGGTGTTGACCCGGCTACAAGCTCGGTGGTAGTGGTACTGGTGACCGGTGGCGTGTATGTGCGGCAGCGCAATCGTTGAAAATTTGGTTTGTCAGAGTTGCATATAGTGTCTGGTGTGGTAGAGTAACTACTGCGGACAGGATGTTATGACTTCTGTGGGTAGCTTTTGTGCGTGAAGCTGGTGCAGGATAGAGTCGGGGGGAGTCTGTCTGTGTGCGGGAGTTCGTATTGACACATTCCCAGAGACGTCACGGGTTGAGTTCTGAGGGAGATAGAGGATAGATTTGCAGGAGATTGGGCTGGTCGTTGATAACGTTCAGGGCATCCCAGGGTAGTGAATTTGTTGTCATCTGAGGGTTGGAAATGGTTTGTGAGACTAGCTGGTGGCTACTTCCTGTAAGGGGCAAGACAGAGCAGGGCGCCATACTTTTGCCTGTCAGTCGTATGGAGCCGGCGTGGGGGCTGCTTCCACATGGTCTAGCCAGTCCTATCGCCAGGCTGGAAAGTCGGCAGAGAGATCCGTCCTCCATCCTGTGAGAGTGCTTTTTTTTCTGGGGGTCACCAATTGTAGGGTTTCGTGATATAATGTTGTCTAGCACTCAGGTGGATGGAAACTCTAAGGTGGTGGTTTTCTTATATAATATGTTATATGATAGACAGTCTGGTGCTGGAGGTGCTATGTGGTGAGGAGCTGCTCAGTAGGCACGTTCGTGAGTAGCTTGTTGAAGGAGTGTAGATGTGCAGGAGCTTGTTAGAGGAAGATGTTGCCTGTTGCTGGCCTCCATGGAATGAGAACGAGACAGCGAGCTTGCTTGGAGGAGGTGTTGCATGTTCAGAAACCGAGAGCAGAATGAATCTCAATGGAGAGACAGAGCTAGTATGCAGCTGTGCAGCCTGCAGCCGTGTGAGTCATGGTGGGAAACCCCGAAGTAGCCGGTCTTTTGGCTTCGTTGCTAGGGATATTGTGGTATCTGGTGACGCCCCTGGGCCGCTCATTTGCTGCTAGGGAAGACGTAGTAGGTGGTTGGCGGCTACGCTAGCTGTAGGGAGACGTCCACTACAGTATCATTAGCCAATGGAACCACCATATTATGTTGTAGGGTGTCACACGGAGTGAATTGTTTTTTGAGTTTGAAAACTCGGCCCATGGTATTAATGGTGTAGTTCTATGTGCAGAATCATGTGATATCTTCAGATTTGAAAAGTTTTAATTTTTTGCTAGGTAAATTTTAACTTGAAATCTTATGAAAAATTCAGTATTCCCACCTTTACCAACACCACTAAATAGCTTATTTAAAGTAAAGTAAAATGTATCAGGTTAATTTATTAGATGAAAATGATCCAGAATAGTGAAACGAATGATCTTGACACATTTATTAAATTTAATATCTTTAGAAAACAAAATCATCAAATACAAAAACCGGTTTTACTACTACGACCCGGTGTTGCTGCACACCATAGAGAACATGTCTTTTCTTGCTTCTGTTTCTACTCATCACCTCCCTGCTGACCACCTGAGCTCGGATGTAGCCTTCCTCCTCTCCTGGCTGTACACACGGACTGCTGGCCCTGCTCACTTGCTGCTGTACACAACGCCTATACTCTGGGTGCGGCGCGGGCAAGACATGCATGGGGTTGTCCAGGAAAGCTCTGACTTGAACATTGGTGAGGCTGCAGGTAAGAGGGGCTCACTGCCAGCCTGATGTTATCCAGATCTATGAGATCAGTGAGGGTCTTGGCACCCAGATTGACTTCAGGAGTCTTCCTGACCCTGAAGGAATCGTCACCAACTGATTTGTCATGCCCAGATCCTCTCTAAGTCTCATATCCAAGATCTTTGACTGCCACTCTTCTCCTCTCATCCTATTGCAGAGCATTGTCTGCAGAACTGCCTCGATGAGACACCAGGAAAATCTCCTACAGTCTGCTCCACAATCTGAACAACCTTCCTTGGCTGACTCTCAGGAGCTCAAGCTGGAAGAGAACATGCCTGACCTTCGGAACGATGACTTGACCTGGGTGTTGAACCACTTGGCAAGTAGACACTCACGATGAATTGACAATAAGTCTCAGGTTGTGAAGCTGGTTCCCTTTCAGTTTATGATGAGCGACCCAAATTCTGCAGAACCTGAGAGCCGTTGTGAGCCACCTAGAATGTGAGACTGGACCTATCTGCAGGTAAGCAAGTCTATCAGGCATGAAGCAATACGTAACTGAACGAAGTAATACCGAT
>NW_024744839.1:930557-998057 GCF_018991925.1 Homarus americanus
TAACTGGTTAGCATTCGTGCTTGCATCTGCACACCACATAACATAATGAATTTGCAGTTCACAAACTTTGGATACTAAAATAACCAATTAAGGCAACTGGTTTCCTTTTTTTGACTGGGGACATGCCAATTCATAATCAGAGGTAATAATACAAATCCTCAATATTTTGCACAAATGCCACAATAGAAGGAGCACAGGTACTGGTAAACCCATTACCCCTGTTATGTGGCAAGTGATGCAGTGAGGCCTTTCTGTTCCTCAACCACACACACTTGTATATTAAGGTCCAGTGCTACTATCACATACGTTGTTTTTTAAAATCACAATCACACTCGCACATCATAGAGCATATGAACAAAACCAGAGATTTACAGCAGCAGATCTGAAAGACAAAAACAAAACCAAAGTCAGTCACAAACTATAAATAAGAAAAAGGCGAAATTCATTTCTACAAATAAACTTAAAACTGATTTACAAATGAAAATGGTTCCATTATAAATCTGTAGTACTTTCTACTCCAGTTTAAATCATGCAACAGCAAATCATATTATTTTGCTTGTCCCATATAAAATTCACGTTCTAGAAAACTTGCTCCGATTATAATACTTCTACATTCTAAATACAAAAATTATTTCAACTTCATACCTGGAACTGTGCTATTATTCTCTTGATTCTGCTTCTTGTTCAAATTCTGCTCAAATGCTATAAATGGTGAAGGTGGATTGCTATTAACAGCATCTTCATTACTGAGCTTAGTTTGGCCCAAGTCAATGATCTGGTCAAAGTTTGATGCTGCAGGGGTGATGGTAGTGGTGGACGTGAGGGAGGAGTTGAGAGGGTCTAAAGAACCTAGAAGGTTGTCCGTCCTGTTTCAGGAACAAAAATTAAACAAATTATATCTTTAATTCCCTAAAAAATATGAAAAAAAATGGCACTTTAACTAATAATTATGTTTTCTAAGAAAACATATATTAGTTTCATATACTGTATTAAACAGTATAAAGTACAGAATTGCTGTTTTATATATCACTTTTTCTCTTTTGGGAAAACACAACCTTTCCTCCAACAATCAACAGAGCTCTTAATTTCTTTTTTATTATTATTATTTCCCTATAATGTAAATTGCAATAACCTGTACTTCTTACAATTGTATCATGTTATTTGTTGACAATTTCAAATGTTTTATTACATCAAAGGCCAACAGTAGTACACTGGAATTACAGTCTAACAGAATAGTACAGGTATTAGGATAAATCTGAAATTCACTCTTTGTATGTGCTTGCTTAATGGTTCTTGGCAGATTCATCATTTCATTATTACAAGCTAAGCAATAGTGGGGTGAATATCTGCTTACAGTGAGTTCTGCTATAACGCATGTTTTGATAACGCGAATTGGCTCTAACGCGATTTATGAATAGAGGAACGATATTTGTAAAACGCGAACGCTTGTTTGCTGTAACGCGATTTTTGCTTACTATTTCTCCAATTTTGTGGTATTAACTATGAATATGGTAAAGAAGAATATCTCCAAGAAGCGTTCTGGTGATCGCATTCCCGGTGATGATCGTAAAAGAAAGGCTATAACACTTGAAGAGAAGCTTGATGTTATCAACCTCAAAATCACCCTTCTCCCCCATCAATTTATATTCATATTTTTTCAAGGTAAAGTGTTACATTTACTGTATGATTTCATTATTAGATATGAATGTAACATTTATTTAGACTGTGCTATCCTTTGTGTTAGGCTAACTACTAAATTTTTTTCGATTTCAAGTAATCTGCACCTAACCCTATTTGTTCCATAAGCCGTTATTTCTATTGCGCGAATTTCTATAACACGATGTTTTACAAGAACACAACTATCGCTTTATAGCAGAACTGACTGTACTTAATTCATTCATGTTATAATTATATTTTTTATACAGTATTAACATTACAGAAAGCCCTTTTACTGTGTGTGTGTGTGTGAGATACAATGCAAAAGGAAATTGCAATTAAAAAGTGACAAAATTAATATACAGTACAGTTGGTCCTCACATTAAGCGGTCCCGCATTCCGCGTTTCCACGTTACCGCGGTGCCTTGCCAGAACCTAACATTTTCACATTTCGCGGTCGCGAACGCCATTCCGCGGAGTGTGTCCGGCGCGACGCTATTTTTAGATTTTCCCCATGCGCCACCCGCCCGCCTGCCTGCCTCTCCCTCCTCCTCCCTCCGCTTGGGCAAGCGGCGCGGTAAGGTTGCGCAGGGTGTCTTTGTTGCGTTATCACTGACGTCATATGACGTACAAGACCTGTGATTGGCCATGCATCCCTACCCTCCTCTGCTGCTAGCTGTAATTGGCTTAAAGTATTATGACGTGTCCACCCAGGGCAGGGAGGGAGGGAGGAGAGACGACGCTTGACCTAGCCGCGACAGTCTCATCCCTCAAGGCCACTCCGTGTTATCGCGCATCCATTGTTCCGTAAAATGGCTTCCGCCGGACCACCACCCCCAGAGAAAAACCTTTCCTTACCTGGACCCAGCGGCACTAAGCCAAAGAGGACACGACGTTCCTTAAGCTACGAGGTGAAGTACCAAATTATTCAAGATTTGGAGAAAGGAACACGGCAAGTTGATCTCGCGCGCCAGCATGGCGTCAACGAATCTACGATCCGGACTATAAAGAAGGATTCAGCCAAGATAAAGGAGCACATGAAGATCACAAAGTCTACAGGTGCTTCTATGATCAAGTATTTTCACAACCGGGTGCTTCTCAAGACAGAAAAATTACTTGTGAGGTACTTGGTGCGTCAGGCGCGACGCAACATGGCGGTCGACACGCGCTCTGTGAAGGACTACGCACGTGAACTGTACATGGCAGTGGCACGAAAGATGGGAACTTCAGAGCCCAAACCCTTTACTGCTTCCTCTGGGTGGTTACAGAGGTTTAAGATCCGGAACAAGATCACCAATATAAACATTGGTGGTGAAGAAGCGAGTGCTGATCGTGCTGCGGCTCGGGAATTTCCTCCGTTTTTACGTGAGATTATGGAGGAAGGACAGTACACCGACGACCAGGTGTTTAACATGGACGAATCTGGTCTTTTCTGGAGAAAACTACCTTCCAAGTCCTACATTGTGAAGAATGCCACCAGGATTCGGGGCCGGAAAATGCAGAAGGAACGCATCACCGTCCTGTTTGCCACCAATGCCTCCGGTACCTGTAAGCTCAAGTTATCGGTGATCCACACAGCCCGCAAGCCGAACGCCTACAAAACCATGGACATGACCAAGCTAACTGTCCACTGGCTGACAGCACGTAAGGCATGGATGTTCTCTACACTGTCCCTCTCCTGGTTTGATGACTGTTTTGTTCCCGATGTAAAAAAAATCTGTGAGCAACAGAATGTGCCATTTAATATTTTGTTGCTGCTGGACAACGCACCAGGACACTCGCCCCTACTCTTAGATCGTCACCCCAACGTAAAAGTGGTCTTCCTTCCTCCCAACACTACGTCTATATTACAGCCCATGGACCAGGAGTTGATTTGCAATGTGAAAGCTGCATTCTCAACAAAAAAATTCCAGCTCCTGAACGACTACACCAACACCAGGGAAGAGTTGCGTGACCTGAGTGACACCACCACCGATAGCAAGAGCGACGAAGATGAGGAACAACGGTTAGAACAGCAAAAAATACTCTTCAAACAATTCTGGAGAATATTTAACATCAAGAAAGCTGTGGACATCTTGGTGGAGTCATGGGAACAGCTGCCTATTGCTACAATTCGTCACGCATGGAGACATGTGTTGCATGGAATACCAGGTGAGAGGAGGAGTCAATCTGTGACTGGTGAGGTTCAGAATGTTGCAGTAGCAGTGGACCTTGCCAGAGAAGCTGCGCAGACTGTTACTGTTACAGTTCCAGGCTTCTCCGAGACCACCAACAACGACATCCTGGAGGTGATCAGAAATCCTGAAGTGACTGCCGACGAGATGTTGGAAGAAGAACACGTCAGTGAAGAGGAGGAAGAAGGTGCGTCAGTCTCCGAAGAACACAGTTTAAGTCATAGTGATATTAAGTGTGCCATGGAGTTTGCAGAGAATATTAAGTCCGTCCTTTCCCGCGACAATGACGATGACCGCTATGAAGTCTTCCATAACCGGCTGGTGCAGGCTATGGAGCCGTACATCACGGTGTATCACGACAACATCAACGCCAGCCGTCAGCAAAGCATAACAGATTTCTTCACCCGCAACCCACCACAGCCAGCCCAAGCCAGTGATAGTGACAGTGAAGTTGACTTTGAGGGATTTGTCAGGGAAGCCCTGACAACTGTAAGTGACAGTGATGATGATTCACCTAGTAATGGTGATTCACCTGAGGGCCAGTAATCTGCCCTCTGCCTTGGAACCAGCCTCCATCCCCGTATGCCGACCCATCTCTTCTACTACCGTAAGTGTTCCACAAAATTTTTCGTTTTTTAACCTATTCTTTATTTTTCCTATGTTAACCTTTATCTTTCCTAACCTAACCTCTTCTATATTACTTGTTTTTTCATACCATCATAAAGTTAAGATAAAATTTTTACTTCAACATAGTTGTGTGTCGTCAAAAAGTGGAGTTTGGGGATCGGCCTGGACTCTATTTCAATTAATCCCATATGTTATGTTATTCACTTTCCGCGTTTCTCACTTTCCGCGGGACCCTCTGGGTTACATTAACCGCGTAATGTGAGGACCAACTGTACCTTAGAGTACAGTAATAGGATGCAGAGAAAGTGAAATAAGTGTTGGGCTGAGTAGACGAGTCATTCCTCAGGGTGTTTTAACAAGAGATAGGGAAGTGAAAGATTGGTAAAACGAGTACAATTCAGTGGTGGAAAGAGAGGGGAAGGTCACATATAGTAAGGGGTTGGATACTGGAGAAGCAACAGTTATAGTGAATGACTAGAGAATAGGACATCAGGGTATTTTCAAGGAAGATGATGCTATTGGTGGGTTATAATATGTTGTGTGAAGTGACAGGGGTGGAATAACTTGGAAAGGGAGTGCATCTTATATTTGTACAACTTGTGTCAATGGTCTAAAACCCCAAATTCTGAAAAAAAAGGAAAAAAAAAAGTGTGCTGCACCCCAAAGATATGTTCAAAACTTCTTTTACTCTTCACCAAAAATGTTAAATCGGTAATAAAAATTGATTTGGTATATCTAGTGATAAAGGTATATTCTGGTACAACATTTAGTCTTTGCTAACGACCTTTTCGGAAGCTGCTGCTGAGTGGATATTGTACTCGTCTGTCTTAAGGGTCACTGGCTTACCCACCCCAGTCCACCTAGCTGTGAATGGGTATCTAACTTAATTTTACAGATGACGAGGTGAAGGCAGTGACGTAGAGTACTAGTCACTCTCTCTTGTAATGAAAATAAGGTTACCTACAGTGTGTGTAGTACCTGCACAGCCCCTCCTGACAAGGTGACATTTTCAATGATCCTTAAAGTTATTTGAAGTTTTTACCCACTAATGATTTGCTTTCTATAGGTTTTGGATATCATGTTTTCACTCTGCTATTAAAATTTGGATATGACAACTTCTGTTTTCATGTTATATACAGTATAGTGTTGTGTGCCAGATTTGCTACCAACCAGATACAGAAGAAGAGCACAGAGCAGTGCTATGACCTGTACATGGCCTTCATTGACCTGCCTCAGTAAACAAGGAAGCTTCTTTGGAGGACCCTCAGTAGCTGTGGTTACTCACCAAAATTCCTCACTATTGTGAGGAAATGCCTTGATTGGCAAAAGCAGCAGCATCCTTCATATTGGCATCCAGATAGAATTCTCCCCCCATCCAAATGGGGGTTACACAATGATGTATACTGACACCAACCCTCTTCCATTTTTTGGGCTGCCCTCCTTTAAGCCATCCATGCCAGCACCAGTCTCTACATTCAGGTACCAGATGAAATCTTAACATAACTGAACTTCAGTATGCAGAAGATCTCAAAGATACTTTTGCACACCTTAGCCTCATATGTGGGCAACACACATATTCTGCACCAACCTGCCCCTCCATCAGTTAAACCCCCACTGTCTGACCAGATGAACAAGATCACCCTCTTCAGCATTAACCATTTGTTGTACGTTGGCTTCAACCGTGGACATTTAGAAGATCTAACAAATATTGGATCAAGCGTGCTTCTCAGGTCTTCAGCAGATGTGTACCTGCTTGTCTATTGAGCAATGGTCCTCCGTACCCTGCTATACTCGCATAGCAGCATAACATGTGTTGCATTCAGACAACATCACAAGGTGCCTAAGAGTTTTCATTTGTGAAATCTCTTATCCATCCTCTGAGTCTGCTGGGAAGACAGGAGGTCAAATGGCATTATCCTCACTGACACTAACTGTAGGAGAATTGAGGCTAACATACATTGTTTAGGAGCAGCTATGTTGGACTGGCCATGTTGCCCACATGAATGAATGACTACAAGAGCAGCTATTTATAGTCATTTTAAAAATGGCAAACATAGTGCAGGGGGTGGGGTGAGTTGACACTTGAACTTGGGAGACAATGACATCACCCACCCTACATCATCAAAAAATAAGGAATAATGTATGAATGAGAGGTGTTTCCACTGCTCTTCTCACACTATATGTAGAACTTCACATAATGCATCCTCTGTGAATAACTCTGCTAATCCCAAATGGACCTATTAAACAACTTAAAGAGCTTGCTAATGAAGAGGACTCACCATTAAGCAATTCCCATTATTATGTTGTTGCTGGAAAAATATCAAACTCAAATGACGAGGAGAAAGATAGAGTAAAGGTCAGCAAAGTTGTCTGTCTGTTTGCTATCTGGCATCACAAGAAAGAGATAATAATTCAAGGTTCTATTATTATTCAAAATACTAATATAAGAACCATGAAAATAAAAGAAAAACATATGTCAGCAAACAGAGAAGTTGACTGAGCAGATGTGAGGTGAAAGGAAGAAGGGCAGCCTCTCAGAGAGTGCAGCTTTAGCATGTCAGCAAGATGTGTCTCAGGAACTGTAAATATTCACTGAAGTGGTACAAAGCTATTAAGCAGAATTTCTTGAGAAAAATCAGTTTGCTTATTCCTAATAAAAAAAGCAGTTCACTCTGCCAGAATTTTGTAGGGAGAATGGAAAGTAATACAGGAATGGGTACATGATGTGTTGCAGGATATTAAACATGGGAGTGTAAACCACTGAAGACCACATGATATTGATCCCAACCAAACCTTAACTTAAAAAAAATAAATAAAATAAATAAAATAAAATAAAATACTGTACTCTTTTTCAAACTCAAATCACTGTCACCTATCTGCTCCCTCTTTCCTTTAATATCATTCCTGTACATTGTCATACAGTACACTTGTTTCTTTTTCCCATATGTTACTGTCAACAAATTCAGTTTTTTTAATTTTTCAACAGCCTTCTTTATGCAAGTTCACAAGAAAAAATAATATAAATAAGCTAAGCTGGGGATGACTAGGAACAGGAAGGGTCAAGTTGATAGGCAGTGGAGGAAGACTAAAGCATGTGGATTTTTCAGATCAGTACACTAGTAACAATTTGAAAAATGGCTTGTATAGAACAAGCTGTACAACAAGGAGGAAATAAGAAAAAGTAAAAGAATTCAAATTTTAAATACATAAGGTATTACAACTATGTCCAAATTTAAATTAGTAATAAAAACCTATAACTTACCCTTGAGTGGTTTGTGGTGGTGTATTATCTACTCCGTTATGATTTACACTATGTACATCACTAAGGGTTCCCAACAAGTCAACAGACTGAGTGGGAGTTGTGTCCATGGGCACTGGGGAATCCCCATTTACATGTGGTTCTTCCACTTTAATTGAAGACATACCACTAATGAGGTCATCCACCTGATAGTTTTCTGTGGTAGAGGTCACCTCAACCTTTGAATACATCACTTCCTCCCTAACAGAAGATTTAGAATCAACAGCTATTTCAGTGGTTTGACTCTGTGAACTTGAATCCGTATGATGTTGATCGGATTTTAAGGATACATCACTAGTTGGTGCAGCATTAGTGTCACTTGAAGGCTGAGATATCACATCACTAGCTGGTTGTAAAGAAACATCACTAAGTGGCTGAGTGCTTGCTTGAGAGTCTGATGTAGATGTGGCTGGCTGTGAGTCGGTTCTTGGCTCAGACTGGGATTCAGAAGCAATAATAGAGGACATCATGGAGTCAGTCATGCTAATGCTCATCTCTCCATCACCAAAATTCTTAGCTTCATCTGAAGGTGTTTTTGCTTCAGCCTGTATGAATAAGAATTTTAAAGTGTAAATATTATAAAAGCAAAAGCAAGAATATGAATACAGTATCATGTCATATTATCACAATTATTGTCTGTACCGTTATGTCATTTCACATACATGTTGCTAACATACAGTATACAGTATTACCCCGCTTTACACGGTTTCACTTAACGCGATTTCTCATATACGCGGTGCCTCGCCAGAACCGAACTTTCACTTAACGCGGTTCATCTACTCACATACGCGGGAAGCGGCGGGGGCACGATGCGCACAAGGTCGCCCAGTCATCAAAACATTACCGAGTTCTTCACCCGCCACCCACCACAGCCGGCCCAAGTCAGTGATAGTGATAATTATAGTGAGGATATGGACTTATATGGACTTTGAGGGGTTTGACAAAGAGGCCCTGCAAGCCTCTGTGGTGGATAGTGATACAATTGATACAAGTGAGGGCCAATAATCTGCCCTCTGCCTCGGAACCAACCCCCCATCCCCGTGTGCCCAGCCATCTTTTCTACTAATGTAAGTGTTAAAATACCTAATATTATTGATATTTCTCTTAATTATTAATTGTGTGTGCATACCATCATAAAGTTAAGATAATATTTTTACTACAACATAGTTGTGTGTCGTCAAAAAGTGGAGTTTGGGGGTCGGGCCAGTCTCTATTGGAATTAATCCCATATGTTCTGTTGTTCATTTAAAGCGGTTTTCACTTAACGCGATACCCTGTGGGTTCAATTGACCGCGTAAAGCGGGGTACAACTGTATATAGGAAGACATTTTCATTATGTCAATTGTTTCACATATATGTCATCTGTATCATCCACTGTCTGTGTGTACCAGAATATAACATTTATATAGTGTTAAAAGCATCTAAGTGGCAGAGCCGCTATTCCACTGTCAACTACACTACATTATCTCTTTTAGGTGTGTGTGTATAGGAGGGGGGGGGGGTGTTCTTTCCTTCCAGGACAAACATTATCACTTTCATGTGGGAGTCCCCACACTATACATCAACTACACTATAAATTTTTGGTGCCTTTCTATTTCTCTCCAATAATACAGTGTTTACTATTAAGGGTTAGACACTTGGGATTGGGATGGACTAACCCTCTGGGGGTGCATGTGCATCTTCACATTAAATTTCAGATATATCTTCAAAACTGTAACCAGAGATCACACGGACACACAAACAGACCTCGTACATATATATATATATATATAAACTGATAAGAGTGATGTCAAACTCACCTTTGTAGGAGTATTTGATCCCCCTTTCCCGCGAGTCCTGGCCATTATAGCGGCCACACGACTTTTACGAGCTTGACGTTCTTCTTCCTCTCGTCTCAGACGTTCCTCTGTTTCTATACGTTTTTGCTGTTCTAAACGTTCAGCCTAGAAAATACAATATTTTTACAACTTATGATAGCATGAAAATAACAATACTGTATTAAACCACTTCCCACTAGATGCCATTGTAAGCTTTTACATGAAGGTGAGTTTTTGCAAATTCCGTATTGCTCTTGAAATGTACCATGTCAGTATATTCCCTGGATAAACAATTTAGTGATAAGTGTAACTACCTCTTCTCTCTGTTTTTCTTCTTCCTCCCTCCTCTTTGCTTCTTCTTCACGGTTTCGATCGGCTTCTTCTATAGCTTTCCTCAGACGTTCTTCTTCTGATTTTTTCTGCTCCGCAATCATTTTTAGGAATTCTTCTTCCTCCTTTCTTTCACGCTCCTCCTCATCAAGCTAGAAAAGTTTTTTTATTTATTTTTTTATTGATTGAAAGGCAGTCATTAAACTAATCAAATATAAATTTAATGTCTTTGCCAATCACTTAATATGAATCATGAAGTTGAGTCACTTTTCATAAAGATCATATTGGTTAAGAAGTACAGATTTTTCATAATGTTTGTGAAACTATCCAATTTTGTATAATCGAGCTATTACATAGGATACAGACAAGCACACGTACTTTAAATTATATGGTTGGCGCCAGCCACCAGTATCCTACCAGGCAATAAGTAAAACCAACATTAAAGTAATTTGGTTGTCTTTTGGCTATGCTCCCATTCATGATCCTCCCTCACTAATTAAACTCACAAGGTAGCTAAATTTAATGGTCTACCAGAGGTTTCCTAGCTCATGTTGTTCAATAAACCTTACCTTTAGCCATTTCTATATCCTTTTTTTACTTTTCTACATAAATTCCCAAGGGAGGCTTGTCAGATTTGTGAAAACGTAGCATTTTACTACACTCGGTCAACTACACCCCCCCAACACTGATTTGACATTATTTTGCATGTGACTATAGATTGAAGTATATTTCCTCCTGAATTACATTATGAATGACCTTTAGTACTGAAATTTGTGGTTAATTAATTTTTTTATGTACCATAGTCAATACTATGAAGAGGTATAGTCTTAAAACCTTTTAACTATTTATTTGCAGTGATTATCTAAACATGAAGAAAAGGCTACAATGTTGGTGATCATCAGAACAACATAAAGCTGATAGTTTACAGTAAGTCCTCGTTTAACGTTGTCCCCCGACAATGTTATTTCATTATAATGTTGCTACTCTTTAGATACCCATGATTTGGACAACGTCCCGCCGATTCGGTGTAACGTCGTCACGGACTACTTTGTACGGCACATCAGCCTCTCTCACCCAGTCAGAGCGGGAGGAGGAGCCACCTTCCCAGTCTCAGTGACTCGCCACCCTCCTCTCCACTACCCACCACACACACTCGCTTCACCTCCGCCCATCAATGAGCCACCCTCCTCTCCACTACCCACCACACACACTCGCTCCACCTCCGCCCATCAATGAGTACAATACAAAATGATTTAGTTTATTTATCTTTTTGGATGTATAACATATACTATTTTCTATAAAAATTCCATTGAATTTATGTATATGTAATGTATTTTATGGGGCAAAGAGAGGCTAGGGAACGTAACTCCTGTACTGTAGTTTATCTATTTCTTATGGGGAAAATTGATTGTTAACTTTGTTTCTGTTAACGTCGCGGTTTTCAGGAACGGAACCACGACGTTAATCTAGGACTTACTGTACCTCCTAAGGCATCTCATATTACAAGGGTTTTGTGTATAGATATTTACAGTCTTCACTGGAAACATTACACTGCTTTCTTTATCATCAGCAAGAATTTATTTTTTTTGTACAGACTCAGACAAGGAGTGTAAATTTTTAAACATTCAAACTAAAATTCAGACATGAAGCAACCGTTAATGTGGAGGAAATATCATTCGTGTCATTTAAAATGTGTTGGGACTGTAAACTGTACTTTGCATACTGCACAATCTGCAAAGCTTTGCTGTATAATCCAAGTATACAATTATTATTATTTTTTAAATCACAATGGCCAAAGAGAGAATTCTCGTGACAAAATTATGCTGGTCCTTATATGTGCACCAAGTCCTGTGGATAAGTAAGTTACGTATGATCTGGACTCACGTATACTGCATCAACCTAAAAAAAAAAAAAGTATATATATATATATATATATATATATATATATATATATATATATATATATATATATATATATATATATATATATATATATATATATATATATATATATATATATATATATATATATATATACTGTATATATATATATATATAGACGATGAATTGAAACACATTCGTTCTATTGCACATAAACTTGGGTACCCTTCTTTGTTTGTTGATCGTTGTTTTAAAAGGGCTAAAAAATCCTTTCATTCCTCTCAAACCAGACAAGTTCCTACACTTAAGAATATTTTGACTCTGCCCTATCGTAATGAATTTGTCCCGTTAGTTCGGTCCCTCAAGCTTCTAAATATTAATGTTGTTTTCAAGTATGACTCCACCATTACCAATATGTTAATAAGGAATAGCCCAAGTTTGAATGTAAATGGAAGTGTTTATTGTATTCCATGTAGCAAATGTAATTGTAATTATGTAGGTCAGACAGGAAAAACACTGCAGCTCAGAATCAAACAACATAAGTATAATATCAGAACTGCATCTGAAAGCAGTGCCTTGTTTGTTCATGTTAGGAATAATAATCACCCCATTGCTTGGGAAAAAAGCTTAGAAGTATTCAAATCATCTTGTGTCACAGAAAGACTTCTTGTTGAAGCTAGTTAGATTAAGGAATTAAAATCAATAAACCTTAGTGATGGTCAGTTCAAAACTGATATGTTACATAAATTTATTTGTCAGTGGCCCAAGGTTAAAAATGCTTTGAAAACCTTTGATCTAGATGTATGATAGTTATTTTGTGGGTCCCTTTTTTCTGACCTGACTTGGCTAGTCACGTCACCACCCTTCTCTTAAGCTCCTCTAAGTGTGTGTTGGTGTGGGGATTAGTGGATGTCATCATTTTGACCTGACCTCATGTTTTTAGGTCACCCTGTATATTTAAGCCTCTCTCTGTCCATGTAATCCAGTTGCCTCTGAAGATGTCTTGAATAAAGACGAAAGCTAAGGTACTCCGTTGTTTCCATTTTCCCATGTGATTTTATCAAATATATATATATATATATATATATATATATATATATATATATATATATATATATATATATATATATATATATATATATATATATATATATATATATATATATATATATATATATATATATATATATATATATATATATATATATATATATATATATATATATATATATATATATATATATATATATATAGTATAATTTCACTTAACGCGGTCAATTGAACCCAGAGGGTCCCGCGTTAAGTGAAAACCGCGTTAAGTGAATAACAGAACATATGGGATTAATTCCAATAGAACCCAGCCCGACCCCCAAACTCCACTTTTTGACGACAAATAACTATGTTGTAGTAAAAATAACATCTTAATTTTATGATGGTACATGCACACAATTAATACTTAAGAGAAATACAGTCGCCAAGTTAATGTCCATTCAAATAATGGACTCAACTCCCTCCCCTCTCACACTACAGTACACAGCCAGCTAACAGATGGTCGGTCGGTCCCTCCCTCCCCCCCCCCACCCCCCACCAACCGTCCCAAGGAGATGTGTGGGATAACCTCAAACTAAAGTTAGGAAAATATAATTGACATTGCTGGATTCCTTGTAAGACCAGGAATATTTTGAATATAAATGTCATATATTTTTCACAAAAGATAACATACTTACTCAGATTAAACATTTTATCTAAAAATTGTATGTTTAATGCAAAAAATATGTTATTTATATTCAAAATGATCACCAAATTATAAGAATTCCAGCAATGTAAATTATATTCTGGCCGGATAATTTGTATGAATTTTATGAGCTAAAACAAATATCTACAGTTAATAAAAAAAAAAATATATTCTTCAACACTATCTGTCAATCAAAGTACCCCACCTTGCCTCCCCCCCTCTTCCAACTGCACGGTCAGTCCCAACCCTCCCCCCACCCCCCACCAATCCTCCATTCAGTATTAAATAATACCTCAGATTAAAGTTAGGATAATATAATTGACATTGCTGGATTCCTTGTAAGACCAGGAATATTTTGAATATAAATGTCATATATTTTGGACAAAAGATAACATACTTACTCAGATTAAACATTTTATCTAAAAATTGTATGTTTAATGCAAAAAATATGTTGTTTATATTCAAAATGATCACCAAATTATAAGAATTCCAGCAATGTAAATTATATTCTGACCGGGTAATTTGTATGAATTTTATGAGCTAAAACAAATATCTTCAATTAAAAAAAAATAATTCTTCACCGGTCGGTCGGTTGGTCCCTCCCTCCCCCCCACCCCCCACCAACCGTCCCAAGGAGATGTGTGGGATAACCACTAAATTTTAATAAATAATACCTCAAACTAAAGTTAGGATAATATAATTGACATTGCTGGATTCCTTGTAAGACCAGGAATATTTTGAATATAAATGTCATATATTTTGGACAAAAGATAACATACTTACTCAGATTAAACATTTTATCTAAAAATTGTATGTTTAATGCAAAAAATATGTTGTTTATATTCAAAATGATCACCAAATTATAAGAATTCCAGCAATGTAAACTATATTCTGGCTGGGTAATTTGTATGAATTTTATGAGCTAAAACAGGCAGTCAGGCAGGGTGGCGGGTGGGGGGTGGTGCGAATCTAAAAATAGCTCTCGAGCCGGACACTCACCGCGTTGCTGTGGAAAAATCCGCGTTAAGTGAAAGTTCAGCTTTGGCAAGGCACCGCGTATATGCGAAAACGCGTTAAGTGAAAGCGCGTTAAGCGGGGTAATACTGTATATATATATATATATATATATATATATATATATATATATATATATATATATATATATATATATACAGTGATATAACGCGTGTTTTGATAACGCGAATTTGCTCTAACGCGATTTATGAATTCGGAACAATATTTGTATAACGCGAACGCTTGTTTGCTATAACGCGATTTTTGCTTACTATTTCTCCAATTTTGTGGTATTAACTGTGAATATGGTAAAGAAGAATATCTCCAAAAAGCGCTCTGATGATAGAATTCCCGGTGATTATCGTAAAAGAAAGGATATAACACTTGAAGAGAAGCTCGATGTTATCAACCTCAAAATCACCCTTCTCCCCCATCAAGTTACATTCATATTTTTTCAAGGTAAAGTGTTAAATTTACTGTATGATTTCATTATTAGATATGAATGTAACATTTATTTAGACTGTGCTATCCTTTGTGTTAGGCTAACTACTAAATTTTTTCGATTTCGAGTAATCTGCACCTAACCCTATTTTCTCCATAAGCCCTGTTATTTCTATTACGCGATTTTCTATAACACGATATTTTACAAGAACACAATTATCGCGTTATAGCAGAACTGTATATATATATATATATATATATATATATATATATATATATATATATATATATATATATATATATATATATATATATATATATATATATATATATATATATATATATATATATATATATATATATATATATATATATATATATATACACACACAGTATTACCCCGCCTAACGCGGTTTCACTTAGCGCGTTTTACCATATACGCAGTGCCTCGCCAGAGCTGAACTTTCACTTAAAGCGGGTTTTTTCCACATATACGCGGTGAGTGTCCGGCTCGAGAGCTATTTTTAGATTCGCCCCACCCCCCACCCTGCCTGACTGCCTGTATTAGCTCATAAAATTCATACAAATTACCCAGCCAGAATATAATTTACATTGCTGGAATTCTTATAATTTGATGATCATTTTGAATATAAACATCATAGACTTTGCATTAGACATACAAATTTTAGATATAATGTTTACTCTTGAGTAAATATGTTATCTTTTGTGCAAAATATATGACATTTATATTCAAAATATTCCTGGTCTTACAAGGAATCCAGCAATGTCAATTATATTATCCTAACTTTAATCTGAGGTATTATTTAATACTAAATGTTAAAAACTCTTGAAGGGAGGATTGGTGGAGGGTGGGGGGGGAGGGTTGGGACTGACTGCGCGGTTGGAAGAGGGGGAAGGCAAGTTTGGGTACTTTGATTGACAGATAGTGTTGTGAAGAATATTTTTTTTTTTTTTATTAACTTAAGATATTTGTTTTAGCTCATAAAATTCATACAAATTACCCAGCCAGAATATAATTTACATTGCTGGAATTCTTACAATTTGGTGATCATTTTGAATATAAACATCATAGATTTTGCGTTAGACATACAAATTTTAGATGTAAAGTTTATTCTGAGTAAATATGTTATCTTTTGTGCAAAATATATGACATTTGTATTCAAAATATTCCTGGTCCTAACTTTCGTTTGAGGAATTATTTATTACTATACCTGGTTTTCCCCCCAAAATTTCTCAGAGGGAAGAGCCAGCGGGTGTACTGTGAGAAGAGGGGGGAGGGAGTCGAGTCCATTATTTGAATGGACATTAACTTGGCGACTGTATTTCTCTATTTCTCTTAAGTATTAATTTTGTGCATGTACCATCATAAAATTAAGATGTTATTTTTACTAGAACATAGGTATTGTGTCGGAAAAAGTGGAGTTTGGGGATGGGCCAGTTTTTATTGGAATTAATCCCATATGTTCTGTTGTTCACTTAACGCAGTTTTCACTTAACACGGTACCCTCTGGGTTTTATTGACCGCGTTAAGTGGGGTACAACTGTATATATATATACACTGTATACAGCTCCTCACTGACTTACGATGGGGTTAGGGACCCAAATCCAGGTCGTGTCGAAAATGCTTAAATAATACATATAAAATCTAAAATGGGTGTATCTTTTTCTTCTCAGCATCACAAAACTCTCACTTTTAAGCATGCCAGCCATTTTAAAATGAATTACAAACGAAAATTTTGTCAGTACACGGTGCAATCACTGACGTTGGGACTCGAAAATACATAATTTGACAAAATTTTGGTACGACTGAGGCGGTCGTATGCCCGGGTGGTCGAAAGTTGAGGAGGAGCTGTACTGTATATAGTATACTCACCTTTTTCTGTCGTTCTAATTCTAGCTCCCTTTCTTTTGCTTCTCTAGCAATTCTTCGTTTTTCTGCTAAAGCTGCTTTGTATTCTTCTTCTGTAGCATATCCAGTTACAGGCTTCTCTGCAGCTTTCTGGGCTAATGTTTTCTCAGGTTCTCCAATTTTATCATCTTCAGTTAGCTTGTTTGAGCTCTCTTGGATATCTGGAACACTCAGTTTTTCTTCAGACACAAGTTTGTCTTTAGATTCGTCTTTCAATTTCTCATCTTGAGCAAGAGTTTCTGATGTCTGACTAGGCTGTTTACCTTGAGACTCTGTTTCTTCAACTGTGGGACCATCAGGCTTCACAGATTCCTCAACTAGTTTTTTAGTTTCAAGTGCTAATTCCTCAACTACAGGTTCAACTTGTGCCTGTGAATCCTCTGAAGTAGGTTCAATTTGGGCACCTATGTCTTTTTCAGGTTGTAGATTATCAACAACTATTGCCTCCAGCTGTGAATCAGCACCATTGGTTTTTGCCGCTGATTGCATTTCAGTAACACTATCATCATTAATACTTTCTGTTTTACTTTTCTGTACCTTTAATTTTGTTTCTAAAGTTTTATCTTCCTTTATCTTCTTTTTGTCCTCTTTGGTTCCAGGAAGTGGCTTGCTCTCAACAGCTGGGGATTGTGATGGTGTGGTCTTTGGTGTTGATTTTGTCTTAGGTGTAGTTTTACTTTTCTCAACTGCTTTCTTCGCAGCACTTTCAGCTTTAACTTGTGATGGAGTTTTCTTGGGGGTTGCAGCCTTAACTGGAGTGCGAGCTGGAGTGGCTGGTGCACTCCTATCAGAGCCAGCACTTTTGGCTCTTGTGGGCTTACTCGTTGATGAAGTAGATCCAATTGACACTGAAAAATTAAATTTATCATAAAGTATATAAAACTAAAACTAGAATACTGAAAATTGAGTAAGGATCTGTGTGTATAATAATCAAGCATCACATCAAATTAATCTTAAGAAGACGGTATAGTTTAGAAATAGCAAGCAGATAAGATAGCAATGCATATTTAAGGCAATCATATGACACAAAACATACATTTCCTCTCCATAGGCCTGCTTTCCCTTGATGGTGTAGTTGGATCTCTGGGTTTATCTGCAGAAGACAATGAAGTTCCAGCAATGCTGAGTGGGCGAGGTTTGCGAGGAGAGGTTCTTGACCTGAGGGACACTTGACTGCTGTTGTTGGACCCTTGACTCAGAGCAGAGGTAGGACGGGAAGGAGAATTCGGGGTCACTGTCCCACTACGCATGCCTGTGGGACAGAGCAAGCCAGCACGCAATGTTAAGCTGGGCTCTCGAACATCACATAAGCATGCATAAGCTGAAGACAGATATGAATATTGTATAGAAGTCATGACAAGTTCATTGGCAAATTTTATATCAAACATGTTACACCTAATACAGTATTGAGAATTCATTGTTTAAGTAAGGTATAACATCACAATTTAAAGTTAATGAAGATACAACACAGCCACATAGTAGCCAAATACATGAAACATTTTGCACTGAGTAAAAGCCAAGAAGGAAGGCATATAGTAAACAATTATGTGAAATTATTACAGTGAGTTAAAGCACACACATATTAGCCACTTTGTGATCAATTACATGAAATATATTGCATTCAGTGAAAGCAGAAAACAACGTCACATTGTGACTAATATTAATTATATTGCACAAACACACAATATGAAGGGAGTAGATACTAGGGAAATATACACACAGAAGAATGTAAATACTGTACTACAACAGCAATTAATTAAAATAATAAGAAAATAAAGATTACTAACAGAAAACTAAAGTAAAATAAACAAAGCAGTGTTTTTACTGGTTAATGTATACAGTAATGTATTATGTGAATAATAAGTTATATACAGTCAACCCTCACATTACGCGGTCCCGCATTCCGCGTTTCACCGTTAACGCGGTGCCCTGCCGGAACCTAACATGCTCACATTCCGCGGTGCGTGTACCCCATTACGCGGAGAGCGGCTGGCAAGCCGCGCCATTTTTGGATCCAAACCTCCCGCCATCTGCCATGTTGTGTAAGAGGCGCAAAAATGGGGCGCACAAGGTCGCCCAGTCATCAAAACATTACCAGTTCTTCACCCGCCACCCACTACAGCCGGCCCAAGTCAGTGATAGTGATAATTATAGTGAGGATATGGACTTATATGAACTTTGGGGGTTTGACAAAGAGGCCCTGCAAGCCTCTGTGGTGGATAGTGATACAATTGATACAAGTGATACAGGTGAGGGCCAATAATCTGCCCTCTGCCTCGGAACCAACCGCCCATCCCCGTGTGCCCAGCCATCTTTTCTACTAATGTAAGTGTTAAAAACCTAATATTATTGATATTTCTCTTAATTATTAATTGTGTGTGCATGCCATCATAAAGTTAAGATAATATTTTACTTACAACATAGTTGTGTGTCGTCAAAAAGTGGAGTTTGGGGGTCGGCCTGGACTCTATTTCAATTAATCCCATATGTTATGTTATTCACTTTACGCGTTCCTCACTTTCCGCGGTACCCTCCGGGTTACATTAACCGCGTAAAGTGAGGGTTGACTGTATGTTACTTCAAATGCCCTTCCTCATAACTTTATAAACTCCAGGGATTAGCTCTATATTTTATAATAATAATTTAGTTAAAAGTATCTTCATAAAACACAGATTAATAAAAGTTAATGCAACATGTTAATCATATATCAGATGTCCATCAAAAGTCAAAACCAAATAAAGGTGAAGTATTACCAATGTTAAGTGATCCAAAGCTACATGACATACCTGTATAGTTGAAATGATTTGGCCAAACATCCATTAATTACTTACCTGGGATTAGTGTATATATATATATATATATATATATATATATATATATATATATATATATATATATATATATATATATATATATATATATATATATATATATATATATATATATATATATATATATATATATATATATATATATATATATATATATATATATATATATATATATATATATATATATATATATATGTTTAGACTGACTTTCTGAGGTGAACATGACTCACCAGTGCTCAAGCAAAAAACCTAACACACTCAAACCATTTCATCGTGACAAAACTTTCTTGGATAAAATTTAGTTTGAAAGCAAATAAGCTCAGAAGCAACACCTAATTTCTTATAACCTTTATCAATAAAAAAATTTTATATATATATATATATATATATATATATATATATATATATATATATATATATATATATATATATATATATATATATATATATATATATATATATATATATATATATATATATATATATATATATATATATATATATATATATATATATATATATATATATATACACACACACACACAGTTGGTCCTCATATTACGCGGTCCGCATTCGCGTTCACCGTTCAGCGGTGCCTTGCCGAAACCTAACATTTTCACATTCCATTCGTGAACCCCATTCACGCGGAGGCGGCTGGCAAGCAGCGTATTTGGATCAACCTCTCCGATATCTGCCATGTTGTGTAGCGAAAATAAAATGCGCACAAAGTTAGCCCAGTCATCAAAACATGACCAGTTCTTCACCATACCACAGCGGCCCAAGTCAGTGATAGTGATAATTATAGTGAGGATATGGACTTATATGAACTTTGGGGGTTTGACAAAGAGGCCCTGCAAGCCTCTGTGCTGGATAGTGATACAATTGATACAAGTGATACAGGTGAGGGCCAATAATCTGCCCTCTGCCTCGGAACCAACCGCCCATCCCGTGTGCCCAGCCATCTTTTCTACTAATGTAAGTGTTAAAAAACTATTATTAATATTTCTCTTAATTATTAATTGTGTGTGCATGCCATCATAAAGTTAAGATAATATTTTTACTACAACATAGTTGTTTTATTAGTCAAAAAGTGGAGTTTGGGGATGGCCGGACTCCATTTCAATTAATCCCATATGTTATGTTATTCACTTGCAGCGTTTCTCACTCACGGTACCCTCAGGTTACATGTAATATGAGGACCAACTGTTGTTTGTGTGTGATATATATATATATATATATATATATATATATATATATATATATATATATATATATATATATATATATATATATATATATATATATATATATATATATATATAAAATCACGGAAAAATGAACCCGTTGTTTCCATTTTCCGGTGATTTTATATATATATATATATATATATATATATATATATATATATATATATATATATATATATATATATATATATATATATATATATATATATATATATATATATATATATATATATATTAATTATTTTTTTTAATTATAGATTTTTTTTACAAATGTCATGTGTTAATTTTAATAAATTGGATACAAAGTCTTATTAGTGTATCACTTTTAAATAATGTGCAATTAATATCTGTTTATTATTCTTATTAAGTAAATTTTATCTTACAAATTTATAAGCAATATACATTTTATGTACCGTACTACTGGACAATAATCTGTGGACCGTATAATGTCTAATAGGGTCTAAGCTGTACAGAAAGATTTATATTTCCATAAACTGTAAAATTGGACTGTTCCTTCTTTCTCTACTAATTCATATTATGGCCACATAATTACACACAACTTGCTAATCTTTCAGACCTCCAACTCTGCACTATCACTGAAGGAAGAGAACTGTACTGTACATCTTCTTTTCTTTATAGGTTCCTTTTACTTATCATTCTCCTCTATCTATTCCTCACTCCCTTATCCTACTTTAAATCTGTTGAGATTATTGTGATTTTATGTACAGTATACAACACTGTTTTAATTTCAAAGTAAGTGAGGTAAATCGTGTAAAACTGCCAAATGAATTTCCTGAATTATTCTACAAATAAGTATACTGTATAGTATATATTTGGAAGAGATGAACACCTAAAAGATGGGGGACAGTCTATAATTGTAATGTTTACGTATATTCTTGCGTTACCCTTTACTGAATATGTGAAACAGCATGCATAGTAAAACAAAGATACACTGTATGCATCATGAAATTTCAATTATCAAGTAATTTCATCAACTGTATACACTGTGTATTGTAGTCTAAATACATAACAAAATATGTTCTCTTCCTGGTATCATAAGCTTTGTATACTTAAACTGCACCTCGACAGTCATTATTAATATTATTTGTACTTGTTTAAGTAAAAGCTACCTTTATATTTCTTTGGATCACTTTACTCCATAATCATAAGAAAGGTAGATTAAATTTTAAGTGGATGGCAGGGCTCACTGTGTGTTGTGTTTTTTATCTTGAAAATTATCATCAATTCTGTAAAAACACACTTGGCGAAAAATATCAAGCTGTAAAGTGACCTCCTCACAATGTACAGACTTAGAAAAAATATCTTGTTTACTACTGCTTGTGTGTAATAACAAGTCTTTCACATAACATGCTTGAAGTTCTAAGCACTCGGTGAATATGGGAGCATCATATCACCAACCAGATAACTGCCTAACAGGCTACCACCGATAAACATTGGTAAGGTCTCTTTGAATTTTGATTTTTTAAATATAAACCAACACCAAATTAAGTTAGTCTTGTTAGAAGGAGCACATCGGTAGACAACCAGCTGGCAACCATCTGGCCTCTACTGAATATTACCAAATTTTATAATCAGCATGTGATATATCCAGAGCAGCACATTCATAAACCAATACAAGTACTACCAACCAGTATATTTCCACAGCACATTACCATTTACATCACACCCTTAATTAATAAAAGCTATTATATATATATATATATATATATATATATATATATATATATATATATATATATATATATATATATATATATATATATATATATATATATATATATATATATATATATATATATATATATATATATATATATATATATATATATATATATATATATATATATATATATATATATATAGGTTATATTGTGTTAATCTACACCATGAAGATGCTGGAAAACCAGCTTTTTAAAAGTGAGACAGATTGCATAAGTATGGAAACACAGAAGAAGGCAGAACATTCCACAGTTTGGCTGTGGAGGAAAGAAGGTACTATAAGGTTATTCTCGTGTGACCGACATCCACAGAGCGGTGGGCAAGACGTGTGTTACAAGCCCACGGCCTTGCGGCGGTACCTGGATGCCAAATCCACCGAACATTGCCCGTTAAAGTACCTGTAAAGAGTGAAGCAACATTACGGCAAAAAGAAAGGGAAGAGAGATTGTTGACTAAAGGAGGAGAGTTAATAAGATGAAATGCCTTTGATTCACCCTATCTAATAGTTGGACAGAAGAAGAGCCACTAGATATGAGAGCAGTACTCCAAGATAGGATGAATGAATCCCTTATACTTGGAGCAACTGCTCAGGAGTGAAGTAGGTACAGCATCTGTACAGCATTCCCAACTTTTGGGAGGCTTTAGCTATGCTAAGGATGTGTGATTTCCAGGACATATTGGAGAAATGATGAGGTCCAACATATTTATTTCAGAATTTGGTAGGATAGTGTCCTGAAATAATTGGTGGGAGATCGCCCTAATTTACAAAGTGTAATTGGTAAATATTGAGTTTTATTACTTTTGAACTTAACCAAGTTTGTACCTCCCCGTTCAGAGATGCTGCACAGATCCGCATTGATAGAAGTAATGATATCAGTTCTAGAAACAGATCTAGTTTGAGAGTTAGGAGGAAGGGGAAAATGTGAAGAAGAGTGAAGAGTAGAATCATCAGCGTAAGAATGGATAGAATTAGTTGTAGTGTGAAGTAAATCATTGATAAAAAGAAGGAAGAGAGTAGGTGAAAGAACAGAACCGTGTGGGACACCACTACTGGTATGGTAGTAAAAATATTAATAACAATTATAAAATTAAATTTAATATATATTGGTTGGAAGTATTGTGAAAGCAGGACTCAAGCATACATCTTGTCAATGACACAACTCTGCCACACAAGCCACAACACCATAAAAGCAGGCTGGGACTCAGACTTGTTTTCTATAAATTTCAATCAAAATTAAGAATAACAATCAAGAGTAAATAAAATTTCAATGACATTTGCTTAATCATCAAAATAGCAACTAAACATTCAGTGATGATTTGATTCAATAGTTTGGCACAAGTTGCAAACAGAGTACTACAGTACAGTAATATAATACTGTAGAGGGATATCCTTCAGTAATAAAAATTTCCATCTGGCTGAATTACCAAGATGTTCAGGGGCGAGTCTGTAGATCTACTACTATGAATGAGGGGAAAGGCAATGTATAAAAATTTGAAACATAATGCACAGCACAAATATATAATACTTAAATGTTGGCAACATCTCTAACCAAACTAATGTACTGTATACAGTCAGAATGCATCACCTGAAGAAAATGAATCATCTGTTACACCTTAAAGTTTACACACACACACCGGGTAAATTTTGTTTTTACTGATAAATGATTTTTTTATTCCATTATATATTCAATACAGTACAGTACAGTACTGCCGCAGTTGTGACCATTTTTTTCCTTTTTTTTCCTCTCTCTCTCCAAATACTTTTTACAAATTCCGTGGCGAAATTCAGTAACCCGGGCTTCCGTAATGCAGGGGATGCCTGTATACGATATATATTCTGAGGGTTGCCAGATTGTACAATATGGCACAAATTACATTAATTCTTTGAATTACTGTACTGTACTAAATTTTTTGGTCTGCATGTCTTGAAAAAATCATGATTTTAACTTCTTTTGGCTATCATAGATAATCAATATTTTTGCTCTTTTTTTATCAGAGGAAACGGAACTTTCATTTAAATGCACATACACTACAGAAACTTGAATTTCTTACTTTCTGTTTGCTCTTGTTAGTATATTAAAAAAAAATCAGTGATATTAACCTTCCTATTATAAAGCTACCTGATAACTACATCAGTGCAAATAATTTAATTATTAGTTTGATCATTTGTATTAGAAATAGGTAAATATTATAAATTCCAAGTAATTCTTCATAATACTGTACAGTTAGAGTGCACTGCTGTCTGATCTCCAACTATGGAATATTTTAGTATAGTCGATTGTGTATTAACATTAAGTTCTGCATCACACTTACTGATAAAGATGGACACATAAGAATGGTGCAATAAAGAAACATGAAGTATGTAGAAAAGTCATGTACTATATATAAACAGAATTCAGCAGAAACGGTGAATTTAGAAATTCATCTGCTTTATGTATTCAATGACTGAACAGATGAAATGACCCAACAATAAAAAACACTGGTGAAAGAAAAGTGGAACTTCTATACAGGATAGGAGTCTACATGAAGGAGAAACCTTTATGTGAGGAGTGAAATTATATGATGGAGGAAACCCTTATGTAAAGAATGAACCTCTTAAGAGATGTAGGACCAAATCTATGTGAAGGAGGAAGCTCTCTGTGAAGAAAGAACCTTTATAAGAATAAATTTTGGAGGGAGTTGTGTAAGTGAAGGAAAATTCATGTGGAGAATCAATCTTTAAGTTAAGTAAGAATCTCTGTGTGGTGATAAAACTTCTATATCAAGAAGAGCAGGGGCGATTCTTGGGCTGGCCCCTGGGTTGACCCCCCCACTTTTTATTCTCAAAATTGTAATTCCAAAAACATTCCCAAAACCAGGAAGTGAGTCAAGTGACTCAGGCAATGGGCGCGCTGCTGCGCCAGATGCAGGCATGGGTGAGTCCCCACAAAAGACTAATTAGAAAGGTAGAAGCGTGTGGCATCAAAGGTAATATCCTTAAATGGATTAGGGTGTGGTTACAGGACAGGAAACAGCGAGTGAGCATTAACGGCACTAAATCCCATTGGAGCAACGTCACTAGTGGAGTTCCCCAAGGCTCAGTACTTGGACCATTATTATTTATAATATACATAAACGACTTAGATATCGGCATAGACAGCAACATAAGTAAATTTGCTGATGGCGCCAAAATAGGACGTGTTATTAAATTTGAGAGGACTCCATAAAACTACAGGAAGATCTAAACAAATTTTTTGAATGGTCTGAAAATGGCAGATGAAATTCAACGTGGACAAATGTAAGTACTCAGTATAGGAGATGTAAACAGAAACCTGTTGCCAGATGAACAACGATGCCATTGAGAAATCCGACTGCGAGAGATTTAGGAGTAATGATAAGTAGGACCTTAAGCCAAGTAAACAATGTGTATTTGCTCAAAACAAGGCTAATAAAGTACTTGGGTTCATACAAAGGTGTTAGTTACAAGACTAGCGAGGTCATCCTAAAACTATATCTTCTTGTGAGACCTCACTTGGATTCGCAGTTCCATTCTGGTCACCTTATTACAGAATGGATATAGAATCCTTGGAGAGAATTCAGAGGAGAATGACAAGGCTAATCCATTAGGAACCTTGAGTACAGAGACAGGTTAAAGCATCTTAATTTGCACTCCTCGAGCGTGAGTGAGAGGCGATATGATAGAGGTGTATAAATAGAAGTCAGGGCTGAACAAAGGGGACATTACAAAGGTACTCAAACTATCCAACCAGGAGCGAACTCCTAACAATGGTTTTAAATTAGACAAATTTAGATTTAGGTGCGAAATAGGTAAACACTGGTTTGGTAACAGACTAGTGGATGAATGGAACAAGTTACCAAATATCATCATTAACTCGAATACGCTTGATAGTTTCAAACATAGGTTGGATGCTCATATGAGTAATAGGGGTTGGGTGTAAATGGGACTGCCCAGTATGAATAGCTAGGCCCGCTGCAGTTTCCTCCATTCTTATGTTCTTAGGCGAGGTGAGATCGGTGAGGTGAGGCCCGGAGGGCAGGAATTGGGAGGGTGCAGATATGCGGGGTGGGGTCACATCACGGTATATATAAACAAACTGCCTTGTCGGTGATAAACATTACCACTCTGTATTTCCACTGAGGAGGGTGACAGACTGACATTAATTGTCGAATTTGTCACGAACTAGAAGAAATATTTCGTCTGCCACATTGCCACTGTGGGTTTTTCTACTTGCTAAGTGAGGTCTGTTTAGAGAGAACATGTGAGTAATTTTATAACTATCGGAGTAATATTACAATGGTCAATCTCAATCATTCAGCCAGGTAGTTGAGAAGAACATTACAATGGTTTCAAAGCATTCTCATGACATATTAGAAGTCATAAGAATATATAATTAATATGTCATGAGAATGCTTTAGGCCTACATTTTGTAATGATATAACTGATGGACTGTACTGATTTACCTTATACTGTTCAGCTCAGCTCAACTACAGCCACTTGATTGACTTGAACTGAATGATTGACTGATTGTAATGTTACTCTAATCCTATAGTTAAAAATGATCTATATTAATGAAATAAGGTAAGAATTGCATTAAAATAAGAAACCGAGTGTCAGTTGCATCTCACCAAGTCACCAGTGATAGGGTAGCCTACACATTATTCTGCATTGTTTATCTGTGATCAGGGATCACCGATCAGTAAGTACTGTATTTGCAAAATGACTGAAGTTATCATAATTTATAATTCATTGTAATAATGACGCAAATAATATTTAACTAGAGAAGCACGCTAACACGCTTCTATAATATTATGCTACGACTGATAGGTCGCAGCCTAGCATGTTACGGACTTATGGTACCATTTTCAATTATCTAGAAAAATTTATCATTAATTTGTAGGTTTAGTCTTTTTACAGATAATGGTTGGATTACCACAAGCAAATATGGATAAATTTTTTATTAAAAATAAATGCTGTGCAACAGAAAACAAGGAATCTGAGGGCCCTCCTGCAAAGAAGTCAAAGGGGGATTCTGATGCTATAACTACTGCAAGTGTACATTCATCGCAGAAACATAAAAATAAGGAGGAAGACTCCAATGAATCATGATTAGTGGAATAAGAGCATTGCCATTATACTGCCATATGCTGATTATTTTAGGCTGGCGTCATGAGAGACGTCACTTCACATTTGTCAATCAAATTAGTGTAATAATGCCAAAAACTGCATCTTGCAATTTGTACACAGGTTTGGTTTTGCCCCCCCACCATTTACCTTGGCCCCAAAGTGGCCCCCTCACTTTCCGAAGGCTAGAAACGCCACTGAAGAAGAGGCTTCTATGTGATGCTGGTTAGTACTTGGATGGGTGACTACCTGGCCCCTAAGAACACCAGATGCTGCTGGCATAAGAACTCTACTGGAAAGATGCCTCTCATGGCTTTGTCATCTATCCTTGGTCAAACTAACTGAATATAAATTATTATTGCCAAAGGCTTACTTTAACAATAATCAAGTGTGCTGTAGAGTAAACATGATTAAATTTAAAAGTTTACTAGAAAAGTGGTGGTGGAATACAATGACAAGTAGCTATATGAGATCAGTATGAAAAGAAGTTGTGAAATGAAATATCTAAAGGAGATAAAAATAAAGAGATGGAAAAAATTAATCAGTCAACAAATTTACTATTTTCTGACAGGAAGAGGTAGCAGTAAAAGGGTATCCAGTGGCAAAAAAAAATGATAACAGACAAATGTAAATATAAATTCAAAGTCAGAAAGCTATTATGAGAGATGAGAAAAATAACAAAAAGGAATTAACAAAAAGAAAAAAAAAAAAAAAAATTGAAAATTTCAGATATCTTAGGAAGTCCAAAAAAAAAGGAAACATACAGAAAAGGACAGAATTTAAGGAAATTAAATCCACATTCTAAAAAAGATTGAGAAAATACAAATAAGACGAGTTACAAAAAGCATACAAAAATATGAAAATACCAGTAAAGATGAAATGTGCAATAATCAAAAGATCTTGAAAGTACAGAATTTAGCTTCAAGAGCCACCAGAGGTGAATAGCAGTGATTTGCAATAATCATGTGTAATATAGCAAGTATACTGTATTGCTGATTTTGAAATATCAGTAGAGGCAATTGAAATATTTTGCAACATTATGCCATGAAAAATACACCAATTGAGCACTACAAACTATTGCAATGCAACTAAGGTTTCCTTTTGTCAGAAAATCTGACACGCCTGTTTATGAACATATTAGCATCTTGATCATGCAGTGAATACAGTACTTAGAACATTGTTAGCCCAGGCTATAGTGATTATTATTGTTGTAATAAGCTACCGAGTGTACAAGAACTATGTACAATCCAGGGTAGCAGATCTTATGTGATATAGGGTTGAGTCTGAGTCCCATTACCTGACATGCAACTTACCTTGAGTAGGAGAGTTACTCTTGGTATTTCTGCTACTGCTGTCAGTACTCGAGGTTACAGCTGCCACGCAGCTTTTTCTGCCTAAGAATCTCGGCACGAGTCATGCGTGGTTGTACTAGAGTGACAGAGCTGCGGGAAACCCCTCTGTCCAACTGGCCACTTGTAGTTTCCAGAGTTTGGGGTCTAGCTGGTCGTGGGCCCAGGTGACACATGCTCTTGGACATGGTGCGGGCAGGCTGACTCATGCGCACGGAGGAAGGGGTAGTCTCATGCAGGGGTGCAAGAGGGGGGTTGCGGCGGGCGGGCCAGCTCATCCAACCGGCCAAGAGACAACGCCCTACCTGGCGACCGGTGGCGTGGACTGCTACGGCTGGTGCCGGATGTCGTGAGAGATGGCATTGCTGGTATCAGGTCTGCTCTGCAGATGCTGGGATTGCAGCAGTCATCGATCTTGTCATAAGGTCCTCACCTGTTTGCATTTACAAAGTTTAAGAAATGCAAAAACTATGAGACAAAAAAGAAAATAAGCTTCATAAATTAATTAATTTAATAAACTACTCCCATTTCAAGGATCAATTTCCAAAAAACTTTTTGACATTAAATACAATAAGCAGTGAGTATCTGAGTTCTTAACTGATTTCTTTAGCAACTGTTCACACAAAGTATTATTATAATAATACAGTACTGTATACACAATTTATGCTTTTCCCCACAATCAAGCTGGTCTAAGTTACATCTTTAACAAACTAACTGCAGACATGTTGAACACCTGTATGTGCCAAACACCTAACACCACTGTACAAGACACTTATGGGAGAGTACTGTTATCAACAGCATGTCCTCTAAAAGACAAAATACTGTAGTGTGAACTGTATAGAATATAATTACAGATAAAGGCAAAAGTTAAATGGAAATATGAAAACTAAGAAAGGATAAGTGTGTAATGGTGCAGAAATATATGTTATGAAGCCTTTAAAACAGTTTTACATGATTGACAATAACCAGAAGCAGATGAATATTTATGTACACTACCAAGATCTTGTGAGAAAGATTTTGTGTGCAAGATACTCTTCTGAATGTAGGAATTGGCTAACCGATATACACCCTACTGTATATCAAACACCATTAGAAATTTCCTAAATTTCCAAAGCCTCTCTCTAAAGAAGTTAGCTGTCGATAGCAATGATCAAAAAAAGTAAAACAAAAATGCCATTTCACTTCCTCCTTGGGATTGAGAGTAGTTTATTTTGTATTTGAAAATAAGGGAAAGATGCATGTATTATATAATATCAACTTGCACAGATAATTTTTTTTTATTTTGTATATATATATATATATATATATATATATATATATATATATATATATATATATATATATATATATATATATATATATATATATATATATATATATATATATATATATATATATATATATATATATATATATATATATATATATATATATATATATATATATATAAAAATAAAGAAAACACGGGAACTTCGTGTTTTCTCTTTCCTTGTGGTTATCAGCATATACCCAGATCACGCTGCACCTACATATATATATATATATATATATATATATATATATATATATATATATATATATATATATATATATATATATATATATATATATATATATATATATATATATATATATATATATATATATATATATATATATATATATATATATATATATATATATATATATATATGTGTGTGTGTATGTGTGTGTTTCTTTATTACATCTGCAAGTAAAGGCCAGACAAACAGGTGAACTTTAGACAAGATCAAATATGCAAGACAAAAAATAATTTTCATTACCTGAAAGGTAATATTGTTTCTATAATTTGTTGGGTATCAGAGAAATGTTGCTTTAAAAAGTAACACACAAGATATGGTTTAACAGAAGGCCTATACGGTACTAAACTTTGAAGAATAAAACCAATTACAGAATTATCATTACTACACAGGTCAAGTGACTTGTGCATATGATGGAAGAAGATGTGGTCGCACAAAAGGGGAAGCTAAATCATAAACCTCTCCAGTCCTTCTTGGTGACCATGTATTTCACCAGTTAATAATAGTATGCGAGTAAGAAATGCCTATGAGGTTATACTGGGAGTTTCTTCAGAATCTTATCCATCTTATACTGTATGAACATAAAAATAAATGTAATATCAATATCAAGTCAGTGTAGTTTGAGCTACATAAACGGACGCTCACAATAAAAGTTCACCTGTTTTGTAGTAAACAATTACTGTACTATAAAATAATAAAAATAGGGCACTACCAATAAACTGCTAAAATGGCACCTGGAAAAAAAACCCACACACACTCCTGTACGTCCACACACATGCTCCAACATATAATAACCAATCAAAAACTAAAACAACGTGCAGGAACTACAAAGCATGTACCGTATACTACTAAAAAGCAAATAAGAATAAGTATAAAAGACTGGGTCAACTCCAGGTTTGAAGCAAACTTTTTAATACAATCTCCCCCTTTATCCCCAAGGAACCAATCTTTTTAATACAATCTCCCCCTTTATCCCCAAGGAACCAATCATCACATAAATCTGCAGTACTAATTGGACAAATTCTTTTTAATTTATGGTTTTCACAGCATACAGCCACCTTTTTAGAGTTTGCAACCCAGTTAAAAAGATTCTTCTAAGAGGTTGTTATAAGTAGTTCATTCTAGTTATCTAATTTATTCATGCCAAAGATATCTAATGCGTATTCATTTCTCCAGATGCCCTTCTAAGAAAGTTAGTTCAAATTATGTACTTAACTACAGCTTTTTTTTAAGCTTAATGAGTTCAGCCAATACCATAAAATACTACTGATTGAGAGTTAAAGGGTTATAAATATGAAAAAAGCAATTAAAACCGTTCTGAGCTGTTAAAAAGTAAAACATCAACTAGTAGAGCATTCCTTCATGAAGCATCCTTGGGTTAGCCAGCTTGCAAACTCACCACCAATAGTGCACCCAGCCCCAGTAAATACAGAAGCAGTTCTACGAGAATAGCACGTGGAAGATGTGGGTGTTGAAGCCGGTGAGGAAGGGGCCGGGTTGCCGCTACCGCCGCTACTTTGATTTGCGGGACCCAGTGCAGCGAAGTTATCCCCAAACTCCCATACACAGAAACGTGATTGGGATGAGTTTGTCGGGGTTTTGTCTGAGGATGAGGAGGATGTGGAAGAAGGGGGAGCAGAAGCATCTTTGGAAGAAAGGGGAAGAGAAGATGACTTAGTAGGCTGAGGAGTGGAGGATCTGACCCAAATAAGGGCAGAAGGAGGGGTCTTGCGTTCCAGTGACGAGTCACGAGACTTGGTCAGCCGGGTACCTTGGGTAGAAGGGGGATGGTTTTGGTGGGAGGAGCTGCTCTCATCCCAGTGAAACACTTCATACATCGAGCTTGACATACGCAGGTCTGTAACAACAATGTAACACTGTTGAACAGACATGCAGGGTGCAGCTTAGCGTATGCAGTAGCAACTTGTTCTTTGTATACTGATAAACAAAGCAATCTGCTCATGTGACTGGAGATGTGCAAAAATTCAGTTTGCGAAATGAGCAAGTGCTTATATTGCCATTCCAAACCCAAATGTGCTCTGTGAATGTATTTATTGTGCAAATAACCTTAAGTGCATCTTCTAATATAGTTACTGTATGCAAAATGACTGTATTTATGAATATTCAAAATCATATACACTTTACAATTAAAAAAAAAATGCAAGAGAAATAGAGAAATGCAAATTTCTGTTTAAGGCATAAAAATAGGTCATATAAAACCGGAGAAAAGGCACTTATCTATGGAGTGCACCAACTCACGTTAGTGTGATCAGCATGATTAGAATAAAATGAACCCACCACCATCTAGTACAGATTGCATTAATTTATACTTTTGGTGTTTTTATAAGCCTTTCATACCCAAAGCTGAGATAACTGAATTGACCCTAAGCCCTCAAGTTATGTAAAAAGGTGGATAGTACCAAAATTATCATGATCCAAGAGGATGCTGGGCAAGAGGCAGAGTGAGGCATCCACAATCCTAGCATTTATGTTCAAATTGCAGAAAGAGTCTTGTGATGCGTTACCTCCTGGTATCCACAATTCTTATAACCTATACTGTATATTGAATTTTCAGAGTACCACATTGCCTACTACAGTACTATGTAGTAACAGCTTGTCAGAACCATTCTGGCCTGTCTAAGCACACACATTCTTCCCCAGAGGGATGCCTTCCCACTCACTGGTGAAACACATCATACAATACAATTAAGAAACCAAATAAATAATAAAATAATCAAGCACAGTCATGTTCCTAAAATAAATGTTTAAATATCTAGATGCTATGTAAATTTCAGTATCATGAAACTAAAGTACCGACAAAACTTACTTTTTATACTAATGCTACTCAAGACAGTTTAGACTGATATGATATTTATGCGACAAGCCTAAAAAAAAAATAAGCAAAGTAAAAGAATAAGTAAATTAATATCCCTGATTAACAGCTTTAAATTAACACTGCAATAGTAACTTGCAAACACAGCTAGGTACAGGATATTAACCTTATACGTACAAGACACCAGAAAAATCCATTACATCAATTAATTTTAGTGACATTCTTAACAAGTGACTAAATATATGAGATGGGTTAATAAGAATAATGACTTTATCCCTTCCACTACAGGAGGAGCTAGAGTATGAAACACTGGTATGTGTGCCCACGTCTCATACACTACAGGAGGAGCTAGAGTATGAAACACTGGTATGTGTGCCCACGTCTCATACACTACAGGAGGAGCTAGAGTATGAAACACTGGTATGTGTGCCCACGTCTCATACACTACAGGAGGAGCTAGAGTATGAAACACTGGTATGTGTGCGTCTCATACACTACAGGAGTGCTAGAGTATGAAACATCATACACTACAGGAGGAGCTAGAGAAACACTGGTATGTGTGCCCACGTCTCACACTACAGGAGAGCTAGAGTATGAAACATTGGTATGTGTGCCCACGTCTCATACACTACAGGAGGAGCTAGAGTATGAAACACTGGTATGTGTGCCCACGTCTCATACACTACAGGAGGAGCTAGGGTATGAAACACTGGTATGTGTGCCCACGTCTCATACACTGAGTGAGCTAGAGTATGAAACACTGGTATGTGTGCCCACGTCTCATACACTACAGGAGGAGCTAGACGAAACACTGGTATGTGTGCCCACGTCTCATACACTACAGGAGGAGCTAGAGTATGAAACACTGGTATGTGTGCCCACGTCTCATACACTAGAGTATGAAACACTGGTATGTGTGCCCACGTCTCATACACTACAGGAGGAGCTAGAGTATGAAACACTGGTATGTGTGCCCACGTCTCATACACTACAGGAGGAGCTAGAGTATGAAACACTGGTATGTGTGCCCACGTCTCATACACTACAGGAGGAGCTAGAGTATGAAACACTGGTATGTGTGCCCACGTCTCATATACTGTAATAGAATTTTTTATCATCTGGAAAACACACCACTTAATTTCTAGAAACAATATTAAGAAATAATGTGATATATGGAATGAGATTATTTTCTTATGCATCATTAGCTCTCATCACACATATTCTGGGCCTTGGTGTTGCCAGGTACTATACTAAGGTGTCCCTGGGAAAACTAAGTTTAGAAAACATGTCCCTGAGCTACCAAGTTTATACCACATTGTTCAAACCATTTATTTCTAAAATCAAGAACTATACAGAAGATATATCATCTCTATGCATATGCTCAACACATCCTCCCAACCTTTGGTCCAGCAAATTAACCAGGAAAATCAGTTTCACGATAGGACACAAAGAAGAAAATAATACCGGGGGAAGTTGGAGTACCATTATGTTGCATATTCTTCATGCAGTGGCAGAAAAAATCGGTCATATCTTAAAATTTGTCTTAATTGCTATGGTCTATGATTTGGCCAGATTCCAGGTTAGGGAACTGGTCACTTATGTTTAACATAAAACTTGGAAGAAATGTTAGCTTCTTTTGACAATGATAATGAGTTTAGACTTTTACAGAAGCAATTGAATAATAAACTAATTATCTTATCCTTAATGCTTCTTTCACATGGTGGAGTGACCATGAGGAGGAGCCTCTTGACATCACTCTATGTCCATATGGCAGTATCTTATTTGAATGTAGTTACTGTACTACTGTATCTTAAAACTTATATTCCAATAATATATTAGCATTAAATACAATTGCAACAAATCTGCAACAATATGCAAGATCAGAAGTATCACCCAAAAGTGATACACAACGCAAACATTTTGAGGGAATAGGACTCTTTCCAAGGCATACATTTTGTGAACAGTAAAAAGAGAGATTGTCACTTAGGCCTGGCAGCCTGTGGATACAGCTCCTTGTAGATTAAAAAAAAATCATTTCACGAGGAGGCAGTGTGACCAGCGCTTCACTTTACCACCTGCACTTCTCTGACTGTAAAATTTGGTAAAAATCCACAGCTGGGAGAACTGGGGGTGTCTTTGGTGCAAACCAATGACCTCAAGTGAGTGCTATAATCACTCAGCTGTTGCACCTCACCAATATTATTTAATGGGACACAAACTGTGATCACCATATTGTCTGGCTAGTTTTCTAATTTGACGCAGAAGCACAACTGAAGTAGATTTCCTAATCTATAAATTAACTAGCTGTAATATCGATATCTTGCTTAAACAAACAATAATGTAGCTAATTTTCATTTTAATGTGATGTGCTGTCCCAATTTGTTTTCTTTGTGACATTCTGTACAGTACGACTTTTGACTGAATTCACTGAACTAAAGAAACGAGTGAAAAATAATATATACAGTACTAAGCACTATTTATGTTTCAAGCTGAATTGGTTGTTTTCAGTTGTACTCTTCTTCTTAGGTTCTGTTAGTTTTAATATCTGATGACAAAGACACGGGCAAAATTAGACCAAACTCAAAATTAAATGCAATGGATGTGTGAGGAGCAACCATGATACATTTTTATCTCTTACAGTACACAATACAATACAGACTTTTTAAGATAAGGACAATAAAATAACAAGTCTCTCTACCTTCTGGTTTCCTGTCTAGACCCTGTGCTGAAGTTGCTCGTTTACGGCTCAGATCCATTTCACCACACTCTGATGCACGTCGAGTGATGGATGTATCAACGAGATGAACATTGGTGGTTGAGGTTGCTCTACAGAATAAAATTTATGTAAGATAAATGTTTGAACTGAATGGGAAATATGGAAAGAACTCATTAATAACTAAAATGCTAAGTTATTAATATTAGCACCTAAATTACACTGAAATCTAGAAAGAAATATACGACAGTAAAGTATAAACTAGAGTGAAATTTCTTTTAGACCCACAGTACAAAGTTCCAAATCTGGCAACCATCTGACTCTGGGGTTGCTGGTTTCTTGGCAACAGTGTATATATAAAGCTGTGAAACTGATGTGCTATAGCATTTTGAGAAGGATTTAATGCACTGTAGGTGTTATTATAGCTCTTGGCTAAATGATCACCATCATTTATGATATATTCATACTTAAAAAAAATAGTAAATCATGATGTTCAACATAATTTCCGATGTTTCAATTTTTTTAATGTTTAATTGTTTTATAAAAAAAATAGCTGTGAGATAAATCTGTGTTGAATATCATTTCTGAACACCCCCCCCCCCACCAAGCAGGCCTCAATAAGCAGGAATGTTGTCATCCATCTCTTTTTATTTTTTTTACATGGCTACTTAAAATATTAAATAAAGTTTTAGGTAATTGAAGTGATGTACAATGCCACTTATATGAGAAAACTGTCTTAACATTTAACATCTTTTAGCCACCACTCCTCTCTCAGCTGCTCCACCTTGACTCTGGATGGTACATTACAGCTCACCTTAATTTCATCTGATTTCTTAACTAGATTCCTGTCACCTCTAAATATAGATTTTTTTCCAACCCTCAACCACATTAAAAAAAATAACTGTCCTTTTCCATATTGTACATTAAAAACAAACAAATGCACTAAATATGACTGAGCACCCCTGAGCCTTCTTGATAACTGACCACAAGGTACAGTAGCAGCATGACTCGTAAGCAGTGGTGATCAATCATCATTGTTTTAATGTAGATTTTTTTTTTTTTTACAATCCTGGTTTCTATGTTTCCATATTTGGGAGTTTGTACTGTATTTTATTCCAAATTGACCAAACTGTTGCCAAATACTTTTTACCAAACAAATTATAGTACATAAACTGGAATCTATCCGAGTGATTCCTAGGCACGTAGTAGTAGTAGTAGATACTAAATTGTATTTTACTCATATGGCAGACATGTGAATACAGTATACAGGTGTATTTTACTGTTCCTGTATTCAGAATTTTTACTCTCGCAAGCCTTTTCCTGCTAAGATGTAGGGTAGCTGGCAATAAGACCAAACACAAGCTCTCTATATGCTGTAACCACAATTATTCATACTATCAAACTAATCCTGACATAGAAACGGATGAGAGGAAACTGAGAAGTAACAATAACCTGCGTGAACTCCAGTATGAGGCATTGGTAGAGCTGTCTTTGGGGTCCAGCATCCGAGGAGTAGAACTGCCAAATGCGAACACAATGTTGCTTCTCTCATTACGTCGCTTTGATTCCATACGGTGATCACGCTCCTGCTTGTAAGTAGATTTCCAAGGTCATATAAATATCTCTGGAGTGTTATTCTACATCAGTTCATAGTAGCAAGAACTTATACCTTCAGTAAACAAATTTTAACTGTATATTGTAATAATGAAGATACTAACAGCAAGTGGTGGTGGTGATAGCCAGATAAAGACCATAATATTTCTCCCCTTATTACAAATGTTAATAAAATAACAAGTTCTGTTCATTTTATAACTACCGTAATAATACTATCAAACTTGCACACGACCAATGCTGTACAATACTACAACTCATGAGATGGGACTGCAAACCCTTAAGACGTTTACAATGGTACTGTAGTTTATTTATATGCAGAAGATGTACTGTTAAAATGAACAGGCTATAATCACATTCAAAAGATAAACTTTGTCAAACTCACAGTATTCTTCCTTATCACAGCCTCCCTTCGATCTTGTTCTGCCTGCTGAATTATTCGCTTACGTTCCTCTACCTGTGAGCGCCGGTCGGCATCCCGTAACCTCATCTCTTCCAGGCGTCGCCTTCTCTCATTTTCCTGATGTTCTCGGAAACGTTGTGCTAATGCCGCCTGAAAGTTTTTACAAGGTATATTTTAGGATTCTGTTTTAACTAACCAAGTTGTTAATTATTATAATGATCAATATGTACACATGATGACTCCATTCAGATCATGCATGTGTTTTTCCCTGTTGTCTTTACTGAATTTGTTGTACTGTAACACCAAGCATGTACTGTACTATACTGTAAGTGTAAAAGAAAGGAAAACAAAAGTTACTGGGTTTTATATTACTGATAAATTTAATACAGTAGCAATCTCTTTCAAAGCTTAAAAAATTATTGATACTGGAAACTAGAGAGCTAGAGAAAAGATATAAAGCTGTTCCTTCCTTTCATAAATGACTTATGATGAGTTGGGTGAAATACTCTATGGATTTAAATACACATTGACTGTAAAATGTCCTGTAATAAATTGTCTGTAGTACTATACAGTATCTAATTAACCCTATTGCCAAAATCAAGTACAGTAGACCCTTGTCATTTGTGGGTTTGCGATTCACGATTTCAATGATTCGCGGTAAGCAGATGGTGGCTAGCTTGCAAATCACTTCCCACAACACAACGAGTCACCCCACGCAGCATCTCGTGTTGTACTCTCAAAACTTTAGTGTTTGTGTGAAATGGCCCCTAAAAGACTGCCTAGTGTCAGTGCTAGTGATGCTAGTGGAGTGAAATGTAAAAGGCAGAAGTCAGTGAAGACCCTGACAAAGAAAGTTGAATCATTAAATAAGTTAAAAGAGGGGATGAGTGCTGCAGCGGCTGGTCAGTTGTTTGGTATAGGTATACAGTAGGAGTGCACTTAGGTAGCATAAGTTGCTCTTCGTGGTTTTGCCTATTCACGCCAAACCTTGGACCCTAACCCCCATGAATAACAAGGGTTTACTGTACTGTATTGTAAGCAGAACTGTAATTTAAATCAACGACACTTTAAATTTATTGTGATATTTATTAAAACAAAATACCATTGTCTAGGATCAGATGAAATAATTTAAAATTAATGTCATCAAAGTCAGACTTAATACATCACAAACTAAGTCTGACTTCCTTCATATCAATACTAAAATTAAGATGGGTTAGTTTCATAAACCTTTGCTCTTCAAATAGTTCTTATCCTACCAAATGACAAAACACTGCTCATTTACAGGTACGGTAATATATAAAAATAAGGTTTCAATGTCCATCTACTGTAATGGCTAAAATGTTACAAAAACCATTTGGAACTAGACATAAATTTGAGGATATATAGTTTTATAACTTACCAATACACAATAAGACTTTCAAGCAATATAAAATCATGAAATAAAATTAAAAAAATCTAAAGATCCAAGTCAGGTTGTGCACAGCTACAAATTTCATACAAGTTAAATTTGGATAAAGTGAAATTGCATTTTAAACCAATCTGAATGAGGAAGAATATTGAGCAATAAATCATCTTTCACTGCCGTATACAACAGCAAATCAAAACAATGGCATCAGTGTCTACAAGTATGAATCACGCACGCACGCACGCACGCGCACACACACACACACACACACAAAGATAATCTACTTCATATAAATTGTATTGACCTCAACAAGTGTTAATTCTCACAAAATGGTACACACCCCACTGCCATAACTACATTTAAAATCTGGTTTAGGACAGTACAGTATACTATTCTACATTAAAATGACATGTTCATATTCATGTTCAGCTGATGCATTATTCTGATAAGTACTGTTAATGATTATCTCAACATGACCAAGAAACTATCAAATTTAAGATGTCTGTGCAACTTGTTAAGTTCTAGACAAATTTTTGTTTATCCAAATTTCCTAAGTAAAATCCCTAGCTATATTATGGGTAGGAAGCACAGAAGCACCTGGCATACCTTGGATTGGTGGCCCTTAGGTATGGTAGTAAGCAAAAATAATTACATTAGAGTATTTACAACTATGATACATCCTCCTACTGCTCAATAAATGCAACTCAGTTTTACAGTTCTCATAGGCATTGGAACTGGCAGTACTCGCCTTCCCTAAAAGAGCTAAGCAATATAAGTACATACTGTACAGTAGTGTCCTCCCTCAATGAAAACCTGTTCCTACACCTATGATATCTGACTATTCAACTCCAACCTGCAAACTATATTTTGTGTTGATGTCCTTCAATTGAAAATTGAAACTTTACAAAAATATTTAACTGAATAACAATGATACAAAATTACAGTATAAGAGACTTGACAAAAAGGTAAAAATTGATTGAATACATTACATCTACACATGAGGATGTGCCCTGACAATGTGACCTACATTGTCTAGTACAGGTACACCAGGGAATTTGAGTTAAACCCAGGTCATTCAGCTTAATGGGCCTGACAACACATATCACAGACAGATTAAAATATGAATGAAGGACATGAGTTTTATTTTGCCATTATTTTGAAAAACACTTCATTACTGATACATAACCTTAGAGGTCATGACTGACATAAACACTACCCAAAACAATATACAGTACACAACCACAAGTGATTCTTGTTCTAGGTTACTGACCTATAAGAAACTTCAACACTGGAATACCATTTGGATGCCTCAAGTGACCACTAAATTGAACTTTGTCAGTGGAAAGGCACTTTTTGAAGATCAATACTGTATACTATACAGTACCATAAGGCCCCACTTGATGAGCAACCAATTTTTGAGATTTAATTTAACAACCTTACAGTAAGTGTTTCAGGACACTGAAATTCACTTAATGAACTTCTATTCAATTTCCAGTATCACATAAATATTGTTAAGTTTAGTTTTGGAGTGACAAAATTCTTTTGTCAAGAGAGTACAGTACAGTATCTCAGTTTATAACATGGATTTTTGGGTCAAATATCTTTGGGCTGGAATGCATCTCAGCTTTTAACATGAGGTCCTATGGAAAACAAGTGTTTCTTTGGTAGAATAAACCTAACAATTACTTTTCCAAGAACAAATATGGCTTGTTAAGGGAGACTTTAATGTACTGTACACCATTTCTCTGAAGAATCATCATATGACTTGACAGAAAGTAACACCTAAGAATGTAACAGAGTGCATTTCAAAAATCTTCAATGTACCACTGAAGTCTGAAACAGTGAGCGTGTGTTTATTTTTTATGTTAATTTGGTAAACAAAAAGAAAAATACTATTGAGGGATAATATCAAGTAAATTAAACATGGAAGTAAGGGAAAGGGAAGAGAAGCAAGATATAAAGACAAGCTGACTGATGTAGAATGAATTTTGACACGATAAAAGCTGGAAGTTATATAATATGCCAGAAAGGAAAAAAATTATTTTATGTTATAATTTGGATAAGTTAAATGCTACATACCTTACGGTATGCTGCACTTATTATTATTATTATTATTATTATTATTATTATAATAATAATAATAATAAAAGTCATACAGTTAACTTCAGATGTTACACCAGTCTTCCTTAACTTTAGGCAAACACCAAGGAAGACTGTTGCCAGGCATCAACTACGACTTAACTCTCCTGTGTGTACAGTACAGTACATGTTACTGGTGACACTTGTTATATCTAACAGAGAGATTGGTTTAAGACCACTACAGTTAACAGAAAACTAAAACTGCTTCACAAAACCGAATTATTTTGTGGATATCTCCCTTAAAGTCAATGAAGTGATGACAAGTCCATTTTCTCATGCACTCACACCATCCATGAATACTGTACGTAATTAATAATTTTTTTGGTGAGGGATTACTGTACACACACAGCGAGGCCTCACCCTTATAAAATGAGGTTATGCACTAAATGACATTATTTGCTGCATAACTTAAACTCACAAGGTAAAAAAAAAGGAACAAGTTCCTTGTCCCCAAAATTTCTTGCATACAGTACCTCCATTTTTTATGAAGATCAAAAAGGTTTTAAAGCTCATAAATGATTATGTTTCACTTCTACAGTACAGTGATTCCTCGGTTAACGAGATTTCGGTTAAAGATTTACCTTCCATAAGATTCTTAACTTCGGTTAACGAGCAATCCCTCGATTAACGAGTTTTTTACGAGCCGACCTCAACATGTTTTCGCTTGCATTTGGCGGTCCACCAGCTGTAGTATTAGTCCGCCAATACAGTAATCGGTTTTAGGGCTCAAATTCCCTACTATTTTAGTAAATATCAAGAAGTTTATACTATTCAATAATTTCAAAAGTTTAATATTAACTTTTTTAGTAATTTTAACAATTATTGAACATACGTGAAGGTAAAGAAACTAGTTTCTGGCGCGCCATCCAGCCCGTTAACACACCAAACAGGCGTGGAGGTAACATCTTGCTTGAGACTCTCTTCAACTAAACGCTTTTTTTCTGTGTATGCAAGCAAATTATTGGTCATTTTGAAATTTATTTTACATATTGACAATATATAATGCAGTGCAGTGTTGGTTTAAAGAAAATAATCTTGAATTACACCAAGAGAACTAAAATTTTATGGGTGAAATGGTGCCATGGGGTGACTTCTCTTCCACCCCAATGCCTTCTCTTCTCCCTTCTCCTCCACCCCCATTCTAATTCCCATCATCATCATCATCCAGGAGCCTTCTACATACACACCTCAAAGTAAGTGTACTTTTCTACCTTTTTTGTTGAATTTAGGCAATTTTCGGTGAGCTGGAACCAATTACCCAAAAACCCATTGAAACAATGGTTTCGGTTTACGAGTTTTTCGGTTAACGAGCAACCTGCAGGAACGGATTGTGCTCGTTAACCGAGGGACCACTGTATAACCAACACATGCAGCCTAAATCCTTCAAAAACCCTCCAACTGAAGACACCTTGATGTATAATGAACAAGAAATATCATGAGAAACAGCCAATGTGGAAAAGCTGGTAGACTGTATGCATAAAAAGTGAGTGTTTTCTCACAGATACAACATCTGGATTTTGCAATTCAGCACACACACACACACACACACACACACTGTACTGTACAGTATAAGCATTTGTGTACAAAATTACTTTACATTTCGTCTGTAATCTTTAGTATTACAGTAACTTGTAAAGTGTTTACATGTAGGGAAAAATGTTATGTACACCTGTACCTTGTAGTACTGTACAATGAATGCTAATAAATCCTAAACCGAGATTCAACATCCTACTACAGTACATTATGTGACGTGCACATCTTAAACAATTTCCTCATTGAAGCTTTTAATAAATATTACACTTTATGAATTATCATCAATAAACAATGCAATTTGTGTGATGAATCCTTTGTTAGAACAACCCATTATTAAGTACGGTACTGTACAATACTGCAATTCTTGGAATGCATAATACGGTATACAAGTGATCTGTGGTACAGTAACTGCTGATAACTAACCTGTTCCTTGAGCTCCTCTAGCTTCTGTTGCTTCTCAATCTGCTGCCTCTCCCTCAACTGCCGCACCCTGTCTTCTCTGTCTTTGTAAGACAGGCCAGAGGATCTATCATCTGAAAATATAATTCTTCATTATTAACTTTTTACTTTGTATATTTATATCAGACACACCAACAATAAACAGAACTGGAGCACAGCATTAAGTCCTAGGTAAGGGGTCCTTATGAGACATCCACAATACTGTACCAGACATCATATCTCAATTATAGTCTCAAAATGGATTAACAACAGAAAAAAATAGCCTTCATTTCATTCAGGGACTTCGTTTCTGAATTTGATCCTTTTTTATCGTGCGCGTGGAATACCGAGTGACCGAAAAAAATGAACACTGACTACACTTAACTTGAAAGATGTGTCAAAACTTAACGATCATCATATAATTTACAGATACAGTATAACATACATATAATCAATGTACAGTACATCATTCATAATCAAGAAACAACTACAGTACAGTATACTGTACAGGTATTTCAAATATTATTCACATACAACTACATTACCTGAAGGCAGAAGGAGAGCCATGCAAGACACATCTGACATGCATACAATTTATTCTACAGTACAGTGTTATCAAAAAAATATGAACAGAAAATATAACATTGAATCACAAACTACTCATGCATTCCCACATTCTAATAAGACTCATATATATGAGGCTAATGCAATTTATTGTACAGGGGGAGTCCCATAAAATAGCCATACAACAATGAAAAAAGCTGTACCATTCATCTGTATGGCACAGTTCACCAAAGTACCTAACAGTGCACATTGAGAATATGTGTCTTCCTTGAATAATACTGCACTGGGTATTCACGAGTGTCTAGATACCAGGTAGTAATTATGAACAAGTCACTCTCTTCTGAGTGCAGGAAATGGCATTTGTGATGCAGGAAGATATTATAAGTAGACACATAATTTCTACACTACAAAAATGTACTGTATTGTGATGTGTACGACATTAACCAATATTAAAAGTACGATAATGTAAATATCATGTTTCATGGAGGCTTTAATACTGTACTTTATACACAAACCAGAAATGTTTTGGTGTTATTCATCTTAGAAAAGGAAAACAATAAAGCTCTAATGGAAAAATTCAGTATACTGTACAGTACTACCAGTTCCAACCATCAGTAACTTCTTGAAAAACATAAAGTATACTAATAACTGCAAAAAATAAGTCTGTCTAATATCTGCTACCATCAGGAAACTGTTACTGACATCTGATACTCTACCATATTAACTGTGTGAGAAAGAGCCAACATTAATAAAGAAAAGTTGTGCATAATGTACAATTTGAGGTTTACAGAAAGCTGATGCTGTGGGTTAAATGTTAACTATGAGTATAAAGGAAGGATTGATCCTGAAACTGTTTTTTATGACAGTCTGGATTAGGTAACTCGTGTACTGTAGTGCCCAACAAGTCAGTGGGTTCACCCAATGCTAGTTGTACTATTCACATCAAATGAACAGTACACTACAGTACCTCCCTCATTATAATCATAGTCCTCAAAATTAAACATCAAAAGAACCAGTCATTGCTGAGAGTCACAAGTTAATAAACTGTTGTCACATTAATAATGCACTCACAAAGGCCAGAAATACAAGGATAAATTCCTAATTACTCCTTTTCATGGGTGCATAACCTGGGATTATGTGAGCTTTGGAGCTGCTCAATTAACACACACTGGATGGAACGTAACTAGATGTGTGGGTAAAACTTCAATCACTCTCATTGTATGACCAAATCCAGTTTAACTGACTAGTGGATCCATGGAAGGGAGCACATAATAAATCCTCCATTGGTAAGACCAGGGTTTACCCTTTAAGTCTACCTCCAAGATAGATATAATAGAATTCTATATTTGATCAGAATATTATCCCTCCCTCTAACAAAACACCCAATGCCTGGAGTAAAAAGTAACAACATGCTAAGTACTCATCAGAGTCCCCTGGGATTGCCCTTGATCACAGCCAGGCATATTGGCCCCATGAACTAATCTGCCCTTTAAAACTCAAAATAGGTCATTAGCAAACACAAACACCCTTATAGAAATAATAAAACAAACGCAATCAATTACCTTTACATACTGCTAAGACCTGAATGGACCAGCCTTAAAGCTCCTTTAGTGTCAATGTGGCTTCAGTTGACAGATGGAATGAACACTACTAATGTAGCATACTGACTTATTAGCCTTCAACTTTCTGTGGTGACTTATTTCTAATACAATACCTGTACTGCACATATACAGGTACTATATTTTGAGGGTAATGGTTACAATGGGGAGGTACAGATACTGTACTACTATTTCCTGCTTTTAAACAAAATCAGCCAAGATTGACTGAATCCTGGGTATTAATCTACATGAGCTGTCCCATCCAGGAATTAGGTCACAAAATTACTATTACAGTTAAAAAAATGACACATACTTACAGAAAACAGGAGTAAGTAAAGTACTGTACTATGACATGCATATTATGTTTAAACTACCATTAATGACACCAAAGAATGAGAGAATTTTTTGACTACAAACACTTCACTTTAATTTGATCAAGTGAAAATTGTGTCCTTTGTTTCACCCATCATCAAACAGCCAACAATACTGCTTCAAACTCTCCCAAAGCCTGAAAAATTTTAATCTTATCTATGTGTGTGACAAGTTTGGCGTTATGTACCACCTTCATACATTTACACAGAGAGATTGACTGCCTGGCAAAAAAGTAAAGCAGTTCCATAGGGAGAAAAAACATTCTAATGTTAGTTTTGGTTTTGTTTAAAAGTATCACAATACCTTCTCCAAAAATTAGGTCATTAGGGCCTGCAAATGAAGCTCTTTGTTGTTTACTTGGCGGTGTGTTATCATCTTGTGCAAACCAATAAGCATCTGAGGGAGATACAAGTGAAGCATGAGGCCACCAACCACTCAGTGATGATGGCCAGTGTTCCCAGCAGATATAATTATAACCCTCACCATATCAGAGTTAATTTTGTTTTGCAGCATCTAATTATTAACTTACTGCCCCTGTGCATCTGGTGCCAATATTAACTCAGGATTACTTGCTGCTTAATAGTTTAGTGAAAAAGCTTGCAAAATTTAGAACAGATGAGCAGAAGTATATTTGACTATCAAATTAGAATGTGAGGTGGTAAGAGTGTGGCATAAAATGTGGAAAATAGAATTAATCACGTGGGAAAAAACAAAATATAACGTACAGCATAGTCATTAAGTCTGCTGAAAATATTAAAAGATAAAACCATAAAAAAGGAGAGAGAATGCAAAAACAAAATATTAGTCACCATGTTTGTCTGAAAACAGCCTGTTAGAAAAAAAAAATACTAAAAAGGAAATGTTCATAAACTTTTTTTTTTAAGCAGACAACCCAACCCATACTTAACCACTAAAGGTCGATTTTGCTTCAACTAGGATGGGTTTGGTTGTTTTGAGTTCTGCAGTCCTGTTTGTGGCACAGTACCACTATAAATACAACAACAACAAGAAGCAAAATCCTGAATAACAGTAACAAATTTCTATTCGGGTTAACACTATATCCACTGTGACCTGGCTTTGTAGGGCAGTAATGGAAATACTGTACTCAGGAATTAATAATACTAATGCCACATTTTAGTTACTATCATGTATTGTACACTGTACAGTATAGTCTCGATTTATGCGGATTTGGTTTACGCATTTGGTTATTTACGCGGCACCTTGCCAGAATGAAATTTTTTAATTACGCGGTTAATTTCATCATTTATGCGGCGAAAGGTCCAGATGCGCTGTGCCAATTACGATTTACGTGGTCCATTCTCAACCATACGCGGGAAGAGGCGCGGGGAGGGTGCGCAGTATGTCGCTGTTGCGTTATCGCTGACGTCATATGACGTATCGGACTGTGATTGGGTCACGCATCCTTACCTCCCTCCGCCGCTAGCTGTGATTGGTCTAATGTAATATGACGTGCCCAGGCATGGGAAGAAAGAAGCCACTGACCTAGCCCGGCCAGTTTCATTGTTCTCAGCCTCCGCGTATACTGTTCTCTCTTGTGCCCGCTAATCTGTTCAACAATGGCTTCCGCTGGACCACCACCACCTCAGAAAAACCTTGATTTACCTGGACCAAGCCACCTCAAGCCCAAGAAGATATGACGCGCCCTAAGTTACGAAGTAAAGTACAAAAGCATCCAGGACTTAGAAAAGGGAACCCGACAAGTTGATCTCGCACGCCAGCATGGATTTAACGAATCTACGATTCGTACAATCAAGAAGGATGCCGCCAAGATAAAAGAACACACGAGCATCACAAAGTCTGCAGGTGCTTCAATGGTGAAGTATTGTCAGAATAAGGTGCTGTTCAAGACTGAGAATTTAGTGGTGAGCTACGTGATTCATCAGGCAAGACGTAACATGGCGGTCGACACCCGGGCGTGCAGGATTACGCCCGTGAACTGTACGAATCAGTGGCGCGCAAGATGGGAATTGCAGAGCCCAAACCCTTCACTGCTTCCACTGGGTGGCTGCAAGGGTTTAAGAAATGTAACAATATCACCAGCATTAACATTGTTGGTGAAGGAGCCAGTGCTGACCGTGCTGCCGCCATGGATTTTCCTCCATTCTTACGTGACATTATGGAGGAAGGACAGTACACCGACGACCAGGTGTTCAACATGGATGAATCCGGTCTATTTTGGAAAAAATTACCTTCCAAGACGTTCGTTGTCAAGTCTGCCAGCAAGTGTCGGGGCCGGAAGTTGCAGAAGGAGCGCATCACCGTCCTGTTTACCATCAATGCCTCCGGCACCTGTAAGCTCAAGTTGTTGGTGATCCACACAGCCTGCAAGCCACACGCCTACAAGAACATGGACATGAGCAAGTTAAATGTCCACTGGCTAACCTCAAGGAAGGTGTAGATGTTCACTGGTCTGTCCCTCTCCTGGTTTGACGACTTTCGTTCCTGATGTGAAGAAATTCTGCACGCAAAATAATGTGCCATTCAACATTTTGTTGCTGCTTTTTTTTTTTTTTTTTTTTACGGGAATTAGCCCACCCGGGCACAGGTCAAACGACCTACAACGGTGCCTGGGGGGTGAAAAAAAAAAGAACAAAGAAATTGTAAATAGAAAATTTTTTTGAAAACGCACCAGGACACTCGCCCCTACTGTTGGATCGTCACCCCAGTGTAAAAGTGGTCTTCCTTCCTCCCAACACTACGTTGTTAATCCAGCCCATGGACCAGGAGTTGATATGCAACATTAAGGCAGCATACTCTGCAAAGAAGTCTAAGCTCATGAACGACTACACCAACACCAAGGATGAGTTGCGGAACCTTCTGAGCGGCACAGATAGCAAGAGCGAGGACGAGGATCCAGAAGAAGAGTTGGCGGAGCATGAAGTGCGAGTTAAACAGTTTTGGAAAATGTTTAACGTAAAGAAAGCTGTTGATTTCTTGGTGGAGGCATGGGGGCAGCTGTCTGTGGCAACGATTCGTCACACGTGGAGGTATGTGTTGCAAGGTATCCCAGGTGGGAGGCAGAGGCAACCTGTGGCTGGTGAGGCTCAGTCTGTTGCAGTGACAGTGGACCCTGCAAGAGAAGCTGCACAGTGTTGCAGCTGCAGGCTTCTCCGAGACCACCAACGACGACATCATTGAGGTAATCAGGGATCCTGAGGGGACTGCCGACGAGATGTTGGAAGACGATGACGTCAGTGAGGAGGCAGGTGGTGCGGCAGCACGAGAACAGAAGTTAACACATGGCGATGTAAAGGATGCCATCGAGTTTGCCGAGAAACTCAAGCTCATCCTTTCCAAAGACCCTCTCAATCACCGATATGAAGTTTTCAATAACCATCTAGACCAGAGTATGGAGCCATATATCAAGATGTATCACGACCGCATCAACGCTAGCCATCAGCGTAACATCAACTTCTTCGCCCGCAACCCACCACAGCCAGCCCAAGTCAGTGATAGTGACAGTGATGGTGATTTTGAGGGGTTTGTCAGGGAGGCCCTGATATCTGTGGTGGATAGTGAGTGATTCACCTGAGGACCACTAATCTGCCCTCTGCCTCAGAACCAGCCCCCACCCACTTATGCCGACCCATCTCTTCTACTAACGTAAGTGTTAAACCGTGATTTTTCTTTTACCTGGTACAGTATATTGATATTTCTCTTCTATATTATGTGTGTGTGCATACCATCATAAAATTAAGATACTATTTTTACTACAACATACCGGTACGTATTGTGTCGGAAAAAGTGGAGTTTGGAGGTCGGCCCAGTCTCTATTTTAATTAATCCCATATGTTCTGTTATTTCGTTTACGCATTTCTCGGTTTACGCGGACCTCCATGGGTTCAATTGACCGCGTAAATGCAGACTATACTGTATATGGATTTGTGTGTGTGTGTGTGTAAGACATATGTGCTGTACATTACATTTATATCTGTGCGTGCATGTTATATACCCAACACACAAACTAACATACAATATTCTAAAGAGAACTATGCAGTCGCCACCAACAATCTATAAAGTACAGGTAATATACTAAAACAATAACACCAACACTAACTCTACAATAAAAACAATCTTTGGTAAATGTTCAGTTTAGTCCTGCAAGTTTCTTATCTTAGATATTTGGGCCTGGTTTGTACACAGGAGCTTAGAAACATGTTGTTTTTGGAAATCCAACAAGAGGAACATGGAAATATTACGAATGTCGCCTCGTAATTTTCTTACTATATTTTCAAACAATTGGTTTCAAGACCTAAACAATGTTTAATTTTGTCTCGATTCACAAAATTAATAAGTAGCTGAATTAAACTGACCATTTACATATATGTATATCACTAATAAAGTAATAATGGTTAAAATCAATAATTCGTAAAGGAATTCTGCAGCTGAGACAACACGATAGCGCCACGAGAGCCTAGCGTGTCGTGGTGGTGGTTGTGGACAATGTTAGAGCAGCGCAGCAGTAGTTGTTGCGGCATACGGTCGCACGTTTTAGTTAACACATGGTTGAGACAGCTACACCCCTCTCTGTCTATAACTAGTAGGCTACCTGTAGTGTCCACACTACATGACCACCGGCTGCGGCCCGGGGGTAGGGGCGGCAGGCCCTGGAAACCTGTGTTATTTGCTGCTGCTGTTGTTGTTCCTGATGAGGCTTCAGGGCCGCTCATACTCGCCCCATCCTCGCCTATGTCGATGTCGCTCGTGACCACCGTGAACGATACCTGCCCTACACTCACAGCATATATAGAAATTGGCTGATTTAAAGGCTTAAAAATGAATATGCATTATACTACACCTCTACTATGCCCATACCCACTCCACATCCAGCCACCATACATAACACTTATTTACATCAAAAAATTTCATCTCATCTCAGCCATGACATCATGTCCTCACCTATCGTCACAAGCATATTTCGACTATAATTTACAAAGTTCATGTAACTGCACTCACAGTATGCATGCACAAATTCATTTGTATAGAAACACAGCCACACAAGGGCAGGCCACCCAATTCTTACACACCACACGTACACTACCATTATCCTCCACATAACATAACATGTCCACTTATCACTAACTACCAAACTAAATCCACCTGCCACCATATCCACCGCCACCACCATTCCCTCAAACTGCCACAGCAATATTATCTCAAAATTGAGAAACTGACTCATCACAGAAATACCCCAAATCAATCACAAATTCAAATAATTTTCAAGGTTCAACCTAGTACAGCAACGCCTCATACTTAAAGAAAACAGAAGAAATAAGTAATATACGAAGTATTAAACATGTTTAAAAGAACTAACAATAAATTATGAAGACGCAGGGAAATGTGTCGGAAGTGTAAATGCAGAGAAGATTATGATGGGTAGAGGTAGACCGCCTAAGAAATGGATCAAATTGGTAACAGTATCTGGGGTTCAGGAGAATAACATGCTAGAGATAGGACCATATGGCATGCACAATGGAGATAAAATGTGTAACAATACCCACACCTGTGCACCAGCTAATTTAACCTGAAATGGTCAGCACGCTACATTGAAATGCTAAAATTACTTCCCTTCACACATGTGACCCGTAAGGAAACATTAACCACAGTATTAATTATTTAGTGGTCGTTTAGTGCCGGAGCTGTAGTAGCAATAAAAGGAGGGTCCATTACAGCGTTACTGGACAGTCTATGAACATATACAAAGTATATTTTTTTATAATGGGATTCTTTTGTGAACTCCTTACAAGTCTACCGATTCCAACGAGCCTTCGTCCAGGAGGTTGTGGCGACTCAGTTCAGACTACATCAGGCTGCATGTGACTAGGATGTTTACACGTTCCACTGCCTTTACAAACATTAAAAAAAAAAAAATCTTCGGAGTAGAAGTACATTGATAAAAACAAAATAATAAAATCACTAACCCACTGTATCATTGTGGAAACTGTAGTCGCAAAATAAAACAATTCACTCATACAACGCACAGGAACAAGACAGACCTCTCCGGTGCTGCAGAGAGAAAAGAATACGGAGCCAAAATCAAATGCAGACGGTAAAGGCCTTACTCTTTCAGTCCAGGTGACACATAAACAGATTTTCTCTAAAGTATTACAGCAGTTATCAAGAGCGGAGTGAAATCTGGGAGCGAACCGAGTAAATATCTGCAGCGGCCGGAACGAAACCCTACTGCTTGTCTGAAGGGTCAAGTAGGCACGTACTAACTTTAAGTGTACGACGTACACAAGTGATTGTCAAGTGAGAATGTGGTGGGCACGTAGGAATGTAGTGAGCATTGCAACACCAAAATAAATAAAACCACAAGACAACGAACAACTCATCCCGGCCTTGAGTGACGCACACCAGCTGGCCCCTGCACACACTCACCAAACTGACCCAAACAACGCTAACTCCACGAGTACCACTCCAGCCACCACCTTATCCATCTTCTAAATTACTGCAGCTCTAAAGTTATGAAACACGACACGCACAGGACGCTAGGGTGAGTAAGGATACACATGACATATAATGGCTAGATTAAGAACAGTAAGGACAGAGGATACTGGGGTGGGTACATTTGGGACTTGGATGAGAAGTAGGATACCTGGAGAATGAGGGCGAAGACATGCAGGGCTGGGATGTGGAAGGCATATACAGAAGGATAACAGCCACTAGGGAGAGAAAGAAAAAGAAAAGGGGCGAAAGACTAACTCAGTAAACCCTGGGACCGAGCGAGATCTGGCACGCTGCTGGGGATACTGGCGGCCCTCCCTCAGGGTCATAACACAGCCTCTCTCTCTCTCTCTCTTGACCTATTATACACCAACACACGACCGTAAAATGTCATGGAATTTATTTTGTCGGCTGTTACATAGTTCATAAATTTTTCATTAACCAGCTGATGTTTACCCAGCAAACAATCATAATGCAAATTCTACTTAGGTAAGCGTCAGTACCGACTAAAAATGGCTATGGGTAGCGAGATGATAAATGTGTAATCATGGCTGCGTCCCATCACATTACCTCCAAGTCTGAGATAAGTATACTGCAACTTTATCACGGATTAATGTTCTCGCAAAGTCTTACATCTATCGTGCTCAGCCTTACGACTCCCTGATACCATTTTCAACACTCCTGATTTCCACTTAAGTGTACAAAAAAGACAACTAGTTTCTTTACGGTCCTAGATATGAGCTGTTTTCCATCAGAGACCCACACACAACAAGGACCGCCCTACTGTCTTCCTTCTACATCACGAACACTCGGCATAAAGAACCAAAACCCATGAGGCAAAACAATTCCACCAAACACCCGCTAGATCTGTTCAGTGTGAAATGAGCGGCCCTTTCAGAGGAACCCGACATGAGAACCAAACTCCACTAGGGTATTGACTCCCAAATCATTAAGTTAGATCCGTCCAGCAAGGCAACAACAAACAAAAACTTGGTGGTATGAGTGAGGATGTGGGACAAGTTTCCATGGCAGCCCCTGACACTGCCTCACTAGTGTCAGTATCCGACCCAGATCGATTGAGTTCCCCCCTCCCTCCCCCACTCTCTCTGTCTCCCTCATTCTTTATCTTACTCTTTTTTTCTCCTTCTTTCTGTCCCACTCACTTTCTCGGCCAATCTCTCTTCTTCCGTTTATCTTCCACTCTCTCCAGCCTTCATTCAACATTTATTATTCATTTCTCAAACACCAAATGCAGAAGAGTTTTGTCATCAATCACATGTATACTGTACTTGCACATATACATAATAAAAATCTACATCCCCCTCTCTCAATTCTCTCCTCATTCTTATGTTCCCATCCTGTCTATTCCTTCCTCATCCCATTTTATAACCCAGATGAACTCTTTTAACATCTTAAAATCTACATAAAACAATTCTTTACCGTCACCAGGTTTCAGGGCCCTCAGTTTAAAGCCATCCACTCTCAATAATTATTCCTCTATTGATGTAAAACTCGCTGGGAGATTTCATTCACACACACCACTCACATCAAAAGCCAGGCAGTGACGGAGTAGTATCGACGCGCATGATTTCGAGACTCCGTGGGTTAGACATGTACGATTGAGAAAGATCTGGCGTGTAAAGTGGAAAGATTTGTGCTGAATAAACCTCACAGCTTGACTCTCATATACCTATCTTTATTTCCCTATAAATATGCGAAGTATTAACCGAACGTAATTTAACACCAGTCAGTCTACTTATGTAACCCAAAGCTACTAATATTCCCGACGGAAGAGGAGAGTCATAAGCATACCTCACAGTTAGGAAGGAGCAATCAGTGGACGTATTATGCCTGTACGCGTGATCTTGTTTCCATGGATTGACCTGGTAAACACTATGAACGGAACCTTCCTATAATCTAATGCTTAAACTCCGTCATTTTGTTCGGCCTATTCTAAAAGACTGGCCGATAGTCGCTGGAAACTGAAGGTAATAATAGAAAATAATAATAATTCTAGAGATCCATTATCTTCCTTAAAGTGTGGACAGTATATAGGCTTGACACTCAAAACTGGTGGACGGATGATATATAACTGCATTATATATTATACATTATATATTATCATTAAAAGTCAGCTGGCGACAATATTATGTGGTGCGATGTGGACGACAGGGTCACTTGGCGCTTGACTGATCATTAAGGTGAGCGGGGAGGGCCAGATGGTGGAGGTGGGCGGGGAGAGGGCCGGATGGTGGAGATGGGCAGGGAGAGGGCCGGATGGTGGATCATATATTGGAAGTGGGCCGGGGGGGGCGTGTTGGAGGGGAGGGAGGGTGGACATGTTAAAAGTGGGAGGGAGGGTGGACATGTTAAAAGTGGGCAGGAGGGTGGACATGTTGGGAGTGGGTGAAGGGAAGGGGGAAGCACAACACACTACCTTGAGTACCGGGGAGCAGCCGAGTAATAGATATAAACAAGGCTAAAACATCATCCCCTTAATCACACAAAAGGTCATTACCGACATCATCATACACATTATAGTAAATAAACAAAAAAGTGTAGCGTAACAACAGTCAACAAAAGAGGCATGCTCTCCAAACTGTGCGATTCGGAGATAACTAAGACAAGAGGGAGTGTTTAAGAGGAGCAAGACAAGTACGTCCAGGAGAAGCCGGGATCTTACGCATGAGGGCAAGACAAGACTCGGAAATAATGAGAGAATGGACGAGCAACATAAAGCAAGAGACCCCAGGTTCACTTAGCAACTGTAAAGAAGAAATTTATGAATACAAAAGATGATGGCATGCAGGGGGAGGGGGCATCCTTTCCTCACGGGGCGAGGGAGGCGGCGAGGCATGGATGCTTCACCATCATTACTAACAGCTAATTGCAAACTAAATGCAGGATATATGCATGACATTTGTGGCCATAAACTTCACGTGTGCAATATTGATCTGGCCTCTAGATGAGAGCAGGGCGGGTGGGCGACCACTGTTGACCCTCACTAAGGAGTAAACTTATAGGCTACTGTACAGAGACCATCCCTCCACTGAGTCGCTCGTCCACACCACCTGCCAGTTCTCTACACATCCATTACTCCTGTTTTAACTACTACCATCTGTTACTGTACACACTATTATAAAAGATCTAACGTTGTGTACAAGTATTGTGGAATTCTGCAAACAAATACATAAGATAAGACCCTGGGTTCAGATTCTTCGCCAGTCTCCCGTTAATATTTTATCCATATGGCAGTGAGGGCACAGGTAGTTACGACAATCTCACAGTAATAACGACGCCATATTTGTAACCATCATTGTTACTGCTTAATGGAGTTACAGTCTAATATTACTAATTAGGGGGAAGTAACGCAAGAACCACAAGAGAATCTGATCTCAGGGTAAATGGCGGGCCAGTATAGAGAGGTGTAGACGGTGGAGGGTGGCTTCTTTAACCGGGGGGCGTAGGGGGGGGGCGTTACCTACCCTTCTGGGCTGGGCTCCTTTTGCTGGCGGCTGAGTGGGATTGCTGTTCTTGTTGCTGCTGACTTGAGTGGCCGTTGGCGGAGGGTGCGCTGCCCCCCGACCCACCACTACTCTCTCGACCATCACCACCCCCACCTGCAACAAAGGGAAACACTGTTAGTATCATTCTTATTAACATCATCAGTGTATAATACTACACCCATACCCTCCATGGATGATCCTGAGCCGGGAACAACACCTTATCAAGATCCGCTACACACGAGATACAACGATTACAAAACACGAGAGCTGACGACGACAAAACCCAGGACAACAGAGAACGACTCAGGAGGTACCCCATAACGTGCATGCGGCAATGTTAGCAGAGTAGCAGGTAATTAAACTGATGCGGCCTCCGTGTCACGCTTTCTGCACGGCTGAGATCAATAAGTCACGGCGACCCCCTCCCTGTCTGCCTCCTCCTCCTCTCCCTCCCAGCCAGCCATACCATCACCTTTCACGCCCCACCATTCCTTATATCCCTACTGTAAACGGTGGTGTTGTTGCCTGGAGTCGTGTTACATCAGCAGCACCTCCAGACAGTGGTAATAGCACCACAATTCATCCCCGTCACTCGCCCCACACCTTTCTCCTTCACTGTGCCTCTCAATAACACTGGCGAGTTTGTATACACACAATTATGATGCAAAAGATCAAAGCACATGTCAACACAGCCACGCCAGGATTAACTCTTATTTCCGACTTGAAGTCTTCAATTTCCGGTGTTGTTGTGAGGCGGTCGTTAATCTGGGACAAGCACCCCTCCATGCCCCATCACTCCTGTCTTACCTCCCAACCTCCCTTTTTTCCCCTGAAAGGTTTACGCCTCCCCTGCACTAAACGTAATGGCTTACTGAAAGTTACTACTCTTAAATAACAAAACGTTTAAAACTCCCAGAGAATACTCCCGATAAACTAAATTTTTGTTGTCACAAGTGCCCTTGGAATTTTGGGGGGTAAATAACCTTTCTAGTTAAGGAGTTCGGACTTGACAGGTTCGATGGAGCAGTTCAGCACAAGAAGTTGGTTATGCAGACGGCGGGTGAGACGGTAAGAGACGGGGAGGAGGAGGTGTAGCAGCCTAAGCCTCTATTTGCTGCCACCCAACATCCTTTTAACACCCACAGCTCCTACGGTGGTGAAACGCCAGCCGCCTCCTCCACCACCACTACACACATCTCGCGCCGTTGACTTTCAGGATAACACTGGTACGTAGTTTAGGTAGGGCTCACTGCTGCGGCGGGGATGCTGTGAGGCTGACGTCACGAAAGGGTGGGAGGCGGCGGCTCATGCTTGCAGGAGGCGGTGGTGGCAAGGGAACACACGGCATATTCTGGGGAGCACGTCCGAGCTGGTGACAAGGAAGTTGGACATCTCCAGTCAAGAGACACAAGAGTGACGTGTGCCATTAGTGACTAAAATGGTGAGGAAATACAAGAAAATGATGAAGGTGAAAATAGGACGAGATGTCGGAAGCTGAGCGAGAAGCCTCCACCTCCTTGACCTTTAACCTTCTACACCATCCGGCAGGATCTGTGCACGCCCGGGTCCTAGGCCCTGGTTGGTGGGTTGTGTGACGCTGGTGTCCTTCCACTCTCCCGCCACTGTAATCTTCCTCTCCCTCTCTTTCATCGATACCAAAATCTTCCTCACTCGCTTACACCATACTCTAGCCCAGTAACCCCCACATACATTATTATATATATATATATATATATATATATATATATATATATATATATATATATATACCGTTACTCAAATTCATGTTGAATGCTTCGGTATGTTTAATAAGACTAGATTCTATGATGTTCCTACTATCAATTGAATTACATGGTAATATTGAGGAGGCATTATCCCAGTCAATGCAATGCTTGTACAAGCTGGACAATTTTGTAATTAAAAAGATTTGTGACCAGGTGAGAAGGCCGGGTCACCTGACCATCTGACCTGACCACCAACCGTTGTGTGCTATTTAAAGATTAGTAGGGTCATTACCTAATACCTGACCATTGTGGACCTGGTCTCACCCTCCTCTGTATATATACACCTTGATTTGTATTTCTCTCTCTAGTCTGTACTCACCCCTGAAGATGTGAATTACACGAAAGCGCTTGGGAACTTCGTGTTTTCTTCTTTCCTTGTGGTTATATATATATATATATATATATATATATATATATATATATATATATATATATATATATATGAGAAATTCATTGATTTATGGATTTTAGCCAAGCACTGGAGCTAATGAGGCAATATAAGAGAGGAGGGTGGTGGTGGCATAGTTAGGAGCGAGGGGATCATTTCCATATACTGTACTGTACTGTACTTCGCCTGTTGCGACGTCTGTTCGTATGTGAATACACACTCTTCCATGTAACCCAAGTCTCTAACTACACACACCGGTACTGTACAAACAGTCGTACAGGCGCGACAGCCTGCTGCACGCGCACACACACACGCGCGCGCGCACACACACACACACACACAGTCGAGTGGTTCTTGAATTGCACGATACAGATCCAGCCAGTTGAGGCCTGGATTCATCAGCCAAGTCACAGGTGGCAAACATCCCATGACAACATCATAGTATTGATGTTGTTGGATGCCAAAGGTAATCTGCTGACCGACCACCTGAGACAACTGTGACGTCATCCAGGAACATTGCTGCAGATGACAGGTGTGTTCACGCAGCTCCACGATCACTGCTCCACAAATCCCGTTTCGGACGACTGCGGTTTCCGGTAACAGCACAACCCTCCCTACAGTCCAGATCTGTCCCCAAGCAATTATGTTATTATATTTAGAAACATCAAGTCCCACCTTCAAGGGCGCCGCTTTGAGGATGACAAGACGCTGAAGAAGGCTGATGAGGCGTCGTCTGAGAAGCTGTTGGAAGACTTATACACAGGGTGTTTATAAAGTCCCAATCTATGTCAGTAAAATAAAGGTTTTTATTGATTTTTATTGCAGAACTCCATGAAGATGAACGTGTGCTGGTGGTAACACTGTATATTCAAGGAAAGAAATGCAAAGAAATTAGAGAGAAATTTTAAATAAAATAAGCCGGGTCCTATAGACGAGACAATACGCGAATTGTTGAATTAATTCAAAAGAACGAGATCTGTTAATGATAAACCAAGATCTGGACGTTCACGTGTCTCACAAGATGCTGTAAATGTTATCGTTTTATAATTGAATTTAACAGTTACCCGTTATTTGACTGAGATAGATAGGGACCTTTTAACACAAGACTGGTACAGTATAGTGAGTTTGACGGATAAGTGAAGTAACGGTGGAGACGATACAAAAACATAGTTGTGGGTCAACATTCTCATCACATAACCTTCCCTGAGCTTTGTGACCGCTTCACACACACACACACGTAATAGGGGTCACATTCTCATTACATCACCGGGGGAGAGAGACAGGACAAGTGTTTACTGTACTCCCGCGCTGCCATACTGACTACGCCCGTACAGTACATGAGGGCCGTGGATGTTAAGTGTTGCATCTGGACATATTACTTCCCGGGGTAATCACCTCCACCTTCTCCACTACATAAATTTAACTTAATGTCGCTCTAACCTTTTCAAGTTGAAGTTAACCCCTTCAGCAAGGCATTATGTCGGGGCGGGCGAGGCCACCAATACTAAATCACAGTGCGCGGTCCAGAGGCCCACTCCAGCACCCCACCTTGAGTCAGATGTTCTCACGCTTACACCAGATAAATCTTGCTTTATACCCACAGTTGAGTATATGGGCTTTCAGTGTGAGTCTGTCTGTCTGTCTTTCAATATCTCCTTCACTAACACTACTGTCTCTTCATACTGGAACTTACAGTCATTATCTACTGCATAATATTCTGTATTCTACTGAACCAATTTAGCCATTACAACAAATAATAAACAAATATAAAGTAAACTTACAATACACATAATTTCAACCTATAGAACACACCTGGAATTATCTCTCTCTCAAGGGCAAAATATCTTCTAATACTCTCTAGCTTAATGAGTAAACGACACATAAAGACGGTGAGAGAAAGGTGGTGGTCTTAAAGGCGCGGTGGTTTGTTAATGGCGTCTCGTACTGAGTGTTTTACAGTCAAGATTAAAACTTTTACTTTCTAGGATTTAACTTTAGGTCTCCCCGGCACGCCCCCACACCCACACTCCACGCTCACTTTACGAAAAACAACGCCCACTTAACCCACAGCTACGCCAACTGCATTAAACCACGCCCACTTCACGAAAAACCATGCCTACTTCACCAACAAAACCACGCCCACTTATGAGAAACCACGCCCACTAAACCCACAGCTACGCCAACTACATTAAATCACGCCCACATAACCCACGGTAAAACCACACCCACACACATACTCAGTCTCTCCCGGAAACCCGCATCTAGCCACGCCCTCCTAACCCGAGCCACGCCCTCCTAACCCGAGCCACGCCCACCACATACCTCTCAAAAAACTCATGAAATTACCATTACCTCCAAAATTTACATAACCACGCAAGCGCGCGGGCGCACACACACACCACGACCTTCACATCACTATGCCCATGGTAACACGCACCTCACATTATAGCCACGCCCCCTACATTCACATCCACACCTATTACTCACAACCACGCCCACTACACACTCAGCCACACACTTTACATTCACGCTTATTACCCACAACCACGCTTACTACACACTCAGCCACGCACTTACATTCACATCCACGCCTATTACTTACAACCACGCCCACGAATCATCCACGGCCACGCACACTACAAACTTGCGTCCACTAATCTACTCACAGCCACGCCCACTACTACTCTCACAGCCACGTCCACTACTCCCACAGTCACGCCCACTTCACCCACTTAGGGGACACATCATCAGGTATCACTAAAACTCCCGCCTCATCAGTCGCCATCACAACAACTCTCCGGTTCCCTTCCTTTCACAGGCGTCTGTTCCTGAAGAAGTAACAGCAGGAAGCAGTAATAACAACAGCAGGAGTAACAGCAGCTCCTCCCCTCACCCTCTCTTCTCCCCTCAATCTAACCTCTCTTACACCTTACAGCAGCGACACCCCCGAGAACCAAACTCAGCCAACCACCCACCCTACCAGCAAGCCAGCTAGATAGCTAACCAACCAGCCAACTAGCCAGCCAACCAGTCAGCCAGTTAACTAGCCAGCCAACCAACCAACCAGTCTATCAGACAACCAAATAGCCAGCTAACTAATCACCTTTAATCACGCTGAATGAGGCAGGTACTCCACACCAGCCAGTCCCCTACCGCAGCGACGGCGACAAAGACCTCAAGTGTTTTATGGTGCGACCACGACCTCTCACTTCCCTCACCACCCCGGCCTCTCACTTCCCTCACCACCCCGGCCTCTCACTTCCCTCACCACCCCGGCCTCTCACTTCCCTCACCACCCCGGCCTCTCCTCTCACCACCACACCCCGGCCTCTCACTTCCCTCACCACCCCGGCCTGTCACTTCCCTTACCACCCCCGGCCTCTCCTTCCCTCCTACCCCGACCTCTCACTTCCCTCACCTCCCCGACCTCACTTTCCCACACACCCCCGACCTCTCACTTCCCTCACCCTCCGGCCTCTCATTTTCCCACATACACACCACCCCGGCCTCTCACTTCCCTCATCACCCCGGCCTCTCACTTTCCCATACCACCTCCCCCGACCTCCCCTTCCCTCACCACCCCCGACCTCTCACTTCCCTCACCTCCCCCGACCTCTCACTTCCTCACCACCCCTCACCCTCACCAACCCCCTTTCCCACATACACACCTCCCCGACCTCTCCTTCCCTCACCACCCCGGCCTCTCACTTCCTCACCACCCCGGCCTCCTCCTCCCACCCCCCCGGCCTCTCACTTCCCTCACCACCCCGGCCTCTCACTTCCCTCACCAACCCGGCCTCTCACTTTCCCCACATATACACCTCCCCGACCTCTCACTTCCCTCACAACCACGGCCTCTCACTACCCTCTCGGTACAAGAGTCTAAGGAAATTGAATCATTAATTCCGTAGGTGGAGGGAAGGGGAGTGAGGGAAGCATGGAGAGGGGCTGTGAGGAAGAAGGGTGAGGGAGGCGCAAGGTAGGGACAGATGGCGAGGAAGTATGGGGGGTGGGGGTGGAGCATGGGTAAGGGAGGACTAGGTAAAAAAAAGTGGAGTGGGAGGAGGACTAGGTGAGGGGGACTAAATAGGGGCGAAGTAAGTGAGGGGGAAGAGTGGTGGTGTGAGGGGATGGAGTGGAGGACTGCGCGGGGTAGAGGGAGACAAATAAGAGAGAGGGATGGGACGGGAGTGTAAACAAAGAAACTGGAGATGTTTGTTGATCGTAAAACAAAAAAAACGTCGGCAGTAGAGGAACATCAACCCGGTAATGCAACACCTTGTCAACTACACTAGTCTCTCCTCCTGCTGCTGCTGCTGCCTGGCTCCTGCTGCCTGCCACCTCCTGCGGCCGGCCTCCTCCTCCTGCTGCTGCTGCCTGCCTCCTCCCCTTCCTCCTCCTGCTGCTGCCTGCCACCTCCTGCTGCTGTCTGCCTCCTCCTCCTCCTCCTCCTGCTGCTGCCTGCCTCCTCCTGCTGCCTGCCACCTCCTGCTGCCTGCATCCTCCTGCTGTTGCCTCCACCTCCTCCTCCTGCTGCCTCCTCCTCTTCCTCCTGCTGCTGCTGCTGCCTCCTCCTGCGGCCGGCCTCCTCCTCCTGCTACTGCCTCCTGCTTGACTGACCTATTGCCTGAAGGATCAACATAGCCGGGCGCCACAAGACTCTTTACACTGATCCAAGAAAACAGTGGTGATGGTGTGGTGATGTATGGTAGTGGTAGAGATGTATGGTGATGGTGGTGATGTATGATGGTGGTGATGATGGTAGTGGTAGTATGGTGGCGGTGATGATATGTGGTGATCGTAATGGAAAAGATGGTGATGTACTGTGATGGTGGTGATAATGGTTGTAGAGTGGTGGTGGTGATATATGGTGGAAGTGTGGTGGTGGTGGTGGTGGTGATATATGGTGGAAGTGTGGTGGTGGTGGTGGTGAGGTAAGACAACCACCACACGCTTCACTCACAGCTCACCAACAGATTATCATCATCAATGTGTGAGCAGCCTTGTCGACCTAGTTCCTCAGTGATTTCCTCCTCACAAGTACCCTCACCTCCCTCCTATAGCTTACCCTTCCGTATAGCTCCCTCTCCCTATAGCCTCCCATTCCCTATCGCCCCTCCTTCCCGATCGCCACCCCACCCATAGCCACAGTAATCCCTCTTTATAACTTTCTGGTGCGTATAAATTACTTTTTATAAGTTTCAAAGCATTTTTTAGGTCATTAATGTTTTCGTCAATTGTCCGTCGACCCACAATAACAACACGTCATCCACAGCACCACCTCCATCACAACCACAACACGCCATCCACCACAACACGTCATCCACCACAACGTCATCCACCACAACACGCCATCCACCACAACACGCCATCCACCACAACATGCCATCCACCACAACATGCCATCCACCACAACGTCATCCACAACACGTCGTCCACCACAACACGCCATCCACCACAACACGTCATCCACCACAACGTCATCCACCACAACACGCCATCCCCACAACATGCCATCCACCACAACACGTCATCCACCACAACACGCCATCCACCACAACACGTCATCCACCACAACACGCCATCCACCACAACACGCCATCCACCACAACACGCCATCCACCACAACGCCATCACCACAACACGCCATCCACCACAACACGCCATCCACCACAACACGCCATCCACCACAACACGCCATCCACCAACAACACCACAACACGCCATCCACCACAACACGTCATCCACCACAACTCGTCATCCACAACAATACCATCGCAACCACACCACCTCATCCACCTCATCCACAACAATTCATCCACCACCACAACACGTCATCCACCACCACAACACGTCGTCCACCACAACACGTCATCCACCACAACCACGTCATCACACAACACGTCGTCACCACAGCACGTCATCCAACACAACTCGTCATCCACCACCACACCGTCATCCACCACAACACGTTGTCCACCACAACACGTCATCCACAACAACACGTCGTCCACCACAACAACACGCCATCCACAACAACACGCCATCCACCACAACACGTCATCACCACAACACGTCATCCACCACAACAACACATCATCTACCACAACACATCATCCACCACAACCGTCATCCACCACAGCACGTCATCCACCAACACAACTCGTCATCCACCAACACAACTCGTCATCCACCACCACAACGTCGTCCACCACAACAACACATCATCCACCACAACTCGTCATCCACCACAACAACACGTCGCCCACCACAACGTCATCCAACACAACACGTCATCCACCACAAACGTCATCCACTGACATCCACCACAACTCGTCATCCACAACAACACGTCGTCCACCACAACAACACGCCATCCACCACAACACATCATCCACCACAACTCGTCATCCACCACAACAACACGTTGTCACCACAACACGTCATCCACCACAGTCATCCACCACAACACATCATCCACCACAACACGTCATCCACCACAACTCGTCATCCATCACCACAACTCGTCATTCACACAACACCACAACACGTCATCCACCACAACACATCATCCACACAACTCGTCATCCATCACCACAACTCGTCATTCAAACACAACACGTCATCCACCACAACACGTCATCCACCACAACACGTCATCCACCACAACACGTCATCCACCACAACCCGTCATCCATCACCACAACTCGTCATTCACCACAACGTCATCCACCACAACAACACGTCTTGGTGTATTTCTTTAGGGACGGCAAAAGCTGTATCAGGGGAAGAAACAGTAGAGTGCCAGAGGTAGAGAGTCCGGGTGGCAGCAGGTGCTCTTTAAGGCTGGGAGAGGGATGCCACGCCCCCGTACTGTAGAACACACTGGTTTACTGTACTGAGAGAGAGAGAGAGAGAGAGAGAGAGAGAGAGAGAGAGAGTACTGGACCCGATTTTAATACAGTCACAGGTATCTTAAAAGAAGCAACAAGGACTTCAACCACACCAGGATGAAGTGAAAACCCTCGAGGAGCACCGACACACCTGTGGAGCACCAGCCACCACTCACGGAAACAGGAGGGAGCACTACCAGACAGGAAGGAAGGAGGTAGGGAGGGAGGGTGACTCATATGATGTAGGCGGAGAGAGGGTAGTGTACGAGATGACACACACACACACACACACACACACACACACACACACACACACACACACACACACACACACACACACACACACACACACACACACACACACACACACACACACACACACACACACACACACACACACACACACACACACACACACACACACACACACACACACAAGCCCTTCGACCGCAAACTGCACCACCAATTAGCCAAACTAAACACGACTGTGGGTAATAGTGTTGACAGGAAGGCTACAGTACAGTGTTACGACAGAGACACAAATGGTGCAGCGACCTCTTGTTGTGCAGCAGAAGCGCAGGTACCGTCCACAGGGGGATGGGGGGTTAGCAACAGTGGTCTTGAAGCTGATGGTACAAGCTTACTATATCTGATAGTACCACAGTTCACCACACCTGATGATACCACAGTTCACCACACCTGATGACACCACAACCCACCACACCTACCAGACACCAGAAACGCTCAGCCACACCTGATTCTCCCCGTCTACAAACCTTCAGGCCTACACACCTGTCATACTAGACTAACACACACACACACACACGTCACCCATTCACACAAGTCGACCTGATAATCACGCCGAGGATCATTCTCTCTCACTGGCCGTAAAAATGATCATCAAAGAGAAAATATCCGAGAAAACTTTGTGAATTACCCCAGACGTTAGGGTGTGTGGAGGTTTGTGAATTACCCCAGACGTTAGGGTGTGTGGAGGTCCATTAGCATTCGGGGAGAGGTAGGGGGTGTCTGGGAGAGGTGGGGGGGGTGTCTGGGGAGAGGTAGGGGAGTGAGGGGTGTCTGGGGAGAGGTAGAGGGGTGAGGTAGGGAATATCTGGGGTGGGGGAGGAAGATCTGGGGAGAGGGAGGAGGTGGATCTGGGGTGGGAGTGGAGGCTATCGGGGGGCTGAGGTAGGAATATCTGGGGTGGGGTAGGGATGGGGAGGGTGGCTCAGAAGGTGCTGCCACCAAGAGTTTTCTGGAGGAATTGTTAAGAACAAAAAGGTTTGATAACACTGGTGGTAGAGAGCCCAGGAGGGGTGATGGGGTGGAGAGAGAAGGTGCAGGGGAGAGAGGGGCATGGGGAGAGGGGAAGATGGGGAGGGGGCAGGGTGATGGAGGTTGGTGAATGGGATGGAGGTGGAGAAAATGACAGCCGACGACCAAACATTTTTTTTTTTTGTTCTATCCCATCTCCAGAACCACCATCTCATTTTGTTTGATCCTATATATGATGTTGTTTTTTGTGACCTATATATGATGTTTTATATATGATGAGATATATTTTATGTTTAAACGCTGTTTAAACAGTATATGAGATTTTTCACGGTAGAGTGGGAAAACATAAGGGTGTAAGCAGACAGAATGAGACCCTTACCTCAAAAGTCCTCTTCCTCCCCCTGTACACACACACACACACACACACACACACACACACACACACACACACACACACACACACACACACACACACACACACACACACACACACACAATATCAATAACACATTGACACACACCTCTAAAGCCGACATCTGCTTTATAGAACAACCTCGCTCAATACACGCTAAAAATAGAATTCACGAGAGATGAATTCATTATCAGGAACATGTTGGCGTGTGAGGGGTGGGGCGGGACAGGGTGGGGCGGGACAGGGTGGGGCGGGGCGGGGTGGGGCGGGGAGTATAGTAAGCTGACTCACAATACACTACCCTTAACCTGACCATTAACACTAAACAGTTATATATCATCCACACATCACCGTTTCCTCCTATAGAACACAGCTTCTATAACTTTCTAATATATAAAACTTTCTAAAAGA
>NW_024744839.1:1003057-1133057 GCF_018991925.1 Homarus americanus
CACCACTCAGGAACACACAAAGATCCGTGCCGATTGTCGCTCCTACTGCCACACCCAATTGAAAATATTGTTTACAAATCATGCTCTAGGTAATATTAATGATTATTGCATACAGTTATTGCATACAGTTGGCTTTGGAGGTTGGGCCATAATAATAATCCCTGGTATTCGTGTGTGTCGTAAAAGGAAGGTAAACAGGTACCGGGAACCCCATCGCCAGTAAGTAGAATGACCGTCAATGTGCATTTGGCCTTGGACTTACAGTACGCGTGTGGGACCAGCTATACCGCCAAGCACAAATTTTTGGAGGTTCTGGAGGCCGAGTGGGACGTGAGGGAAATAAACGAGGCAATCAGACGAATGGAACTGGAAGATATGCTTATCAGTGGAGCTCAGAACCTGTAGGGTGACGTGTGCCAGCAGAAGGCGGAATGTGAGACCTATTGTTGGGTGAGGGACCAGGCTGGGTAACGGAAGAGTTAGATGTTGACCTTGTGATACAAGTCACAGGGTAAGAAGATGTGATTAATTGTGAATAATTCTGTAACTCAACTAGTGAGGTAAAGAACGTCAATCAATGATAATAAACATAGATATCAGATACTCACCAAAGGTCTTACCTACGGCGGAGCAACATGGAGGACAGTATAGGACGGTTACTGACTATGAATAAGCAGATCGCATTGACTAACCCACTTACTGTGCCCAGCGAGCAGACAAGAGGCACTTGAGCCAGGTAAAAGTTGTTAATGCACTCTGTTTCCATTGATCGCGGGCAGAGGATGTGGACTGTGAGGACTTTCCCCCAATGACGCCACGACAACTCAATAAATTCGGGTTATTCTCACTAATGATGTATCAATAGCAGTTTAATTACGTCCAGAATGAATGTGACGTGGCTTCAGGACCCGAGCGAGAGATATGAGGGTGAACATACAAAGCTATACTAAATCAACGTAAATTTGCAAATGTGACGTTGAGTTTTGTAATGCCTTTGTGGATGTTCAACTGAAGAGTATCTTGGATGTGGCTTCTGTCTTAAGAGCTAGGAGCACGCGTCACCACTAACTACCTCAAGAATAATTTCGAGGTGGTGGTGGTGGTAGGGGCAGACAGCGTGGGTAGTATGGGGGTGTGGCTGAGAGGAGAACGGGGGTGGTGAGCCAGTCTGGGACACAGATCAATAGCCGCTATACCATGAAGACGTAGTGAAGACTAGAGTGGATGGCCCAGTGAAGGGAGTGACAAGTGGGCCTCTCTCACCCACCTCTTCTTCTCCCACCTACACTATACCCATACACCACACCACACCACACCACACCACAACACACCACACCACACCACAACACAACACTTCACCCCCTAAAAATAAACTTTCTCAAAGTCAAAAACAAGACAAAATAAATTAAAGATCAAATAAATCATGAGTGAGGGAGGAACAGAAGCTGGAGGCTGTGAGGGACACTAGAGGCGACACGTCCCTGACCCACCTACACGATTATCTTCTTCAAGTACCCACACCTCCCACACACAAGTGACAGCCGCTGACCCAAAACTCGCTGACCTCATCACGATCTAGAAGTGTTAATGCTGACATACTAGAGAGATGGTAAGGGCGGTTCTGTTCTCTGGTGGTGGGGAGAGGGCGGGGAGGGGAGGTGGGGAAGAGGTGAGGGAAGATGGGTGGGGGTAAGAGGGGGTGGGGGTGGGAAGAGAGGTAAAGAGGGGCAGGGGAGGGGGGTGTAGGGGTCTCCTCACCTCCATCTGCCAGCTGTTACTCTCCCAGACCCCTCGAAGACCAGCTCCCATTCCTTAAGTGTTTCTTTGGGCTCACCACGCACCACCACCTGGTACATCATCTCCATCACCACCTGTCATAACAATGCCACACCCTCTCTTTCGTCTGCCACACCTTACCCTCTCCCTCCACCACCTACCACACCATCCCACACTACCTACCGTCTCTCCCCTTTCTGGCAGCCTCTCGTCTACGCCCCCCAACAATATTCAGGACTAAGACAACAGTAAAGATAAACATCTCTCAACCTTCCATATTTTCCTCAACACAATATCTCCACCAAGCTTAGAATGTTACATCCATCCAACTATCTTAAAGAATTACGAAGCTTCAAGAAAATACGACAGTGGGGACAAGGTAAAAATGTGTCTGGTAGAAAAACATCACCATTTTCTTCACGCGAAATTGGGAACCATACATTTAACACGAGAGAGAGACAGAGACAGAGAGAGAGAGAGAGACAGAGACAGAGACAGAGAGAGACAGAGACAGAGACAGAGAGAGAGAGAGAGAGAGAGAGAGAGAGAGAGAGAGAGAGAGAGAGAGAGAGAGAGAGAGAGTGTGTGTGTGTGTGTGTGTGTGTGTGTAAGGATGCTCGTGGGGGCAGGATACCTCTGTGCGTGTGGGGGTACTGGGAGGGAAGCATATCTGTAAAGTGTAAGGTTACATGGAAAGTTAATCCATTCATGGCAGGTGGACAGGTGTGACAGGCAGGTATGTGTGGCTGGATGCACCTATAAGTGAGGTTATACACAGGAACGACTGTGAGTACCCTGAGGACATCCCTACACTTCCCTGTCATGTTTGCACCCACCCACCAATCCATCCATCCAGCCAGCCAGCCAGCCAGCCAGCCACTACCATTGCCCTCCTTCAGTAATTGAGTCAGTTAATCACAGCCGCCCGTCCCTACACCCTCACACACGCGTTAAGAACCATCAGCCCAGCACGACCCTCCCTGCTCTACACTCATTAAACACAATTAAGAAGACCATTAATTAATTCATTTCAGAAAACCTGTTGAAGATATAAATAAAAGCATTATACTGATTAATTGTAGTAACTCATAAATCATCGTAATCTACAGGTACAACATTCACTCGTATATTGTAGTGAATTAGAAACTACAATAACTACACGTACAAATCCCTTCTTACAGGTAGATGCACTAGTTTAGGTACAAGGGACTATCATTACTAACAGCCACACGACCCAGTAATTAAAATGTAACCAGAAACATCCCAGTAATATATTAAAAACGTTATAGTAACACCAAATATAAGAGAAACGCAGTAATTTAATCTAAAGTCATGTTCAGAGCCCAACCTTCAGTTGCCGAAAAAGTCTACGGTGTCATCCACCCACGTTTCACTTACTCACCCCGCGTTACTCTCACTCGCTACTAATGAATCCGTTTTGTAATCTAGGTTCGAATTATAATCTAGATCCGTATTATAATCTAGATCCGTATTATAATCTAGATCCGTATTATAATCTAGATCCGTATTATAATCTAGATCTACTTTACATTTTTCACAGGACTGGACACACTGTCAGGCCTCGGTGTGATAGATCAGTTTGCCATTAAGTCGAGTGAACATAAAACACCCGTCGTGTCCCAGTGGATAAAACAGTACACACGTGTTTTAAATTGACCATTAGCATTAACACCTCTAAACGTAGCGATGATGACCCAGTGGCATTAAACACAGCTGAACACGGCCTGAGTGATGGCATTAAAAAAGTATTTGACATGTCCACATTATCTTCTCAAATTATTACTGAAATAAGATAGTGAAAAACTCTATTTAACAGACTGTGTGGAAAGGGAGTCCGTTATATCAAGGGTGTGATAGATGTGACACCTTCCATTTAACGGATTATATGGAGAGAGGGACAGAGTGAGTCCGTTATATGGAGGGTGTGATAGATGTGAAACCTTCCATTTAACGGATTATATGGAGAGAGGGACAGAGTGAGTCCGTTATATGGAGGTTTTAATGTATATCAAAAGTTATAAAAAGGGTGAAAGGGAAGGGCGGGAGGGAGAGGCAGGGGCAGAAGGGAAGGGGAGGGACAGGAAGGAAGGGAGGGGCAGAAGGGAAGGGGAGGGTGAAGGGGAGGGGCAGAAGAAGGAGGGCGGAGGGAAGGGAAGGGAAGGGGAGGGGCAGAAGGAAGGGGAGGGCAGAAGGAAGGAGGGGAGGGAAGGAAGGGAAGGAAGGGGCAGAAGGAAGGAGGGGAGGGGCAGAAGGGAAGGAAGTGGCAGAAGGAAAGGGAAGGGAAGGGGAGGGGCAGAAGGGAAGGGAGGGGCAGAAGGAAGGAGGGGGAAGAAGGAGCAGAAGGAAGGAGGGGCAGAAGGGAAGGGGGGAGGGCGCAGAAGGAAGGGAGGGCAGAAGAAGGAAGGCAGAAGGGAAGGGAGGGGAAGGGAAGAAGGGGCAGAAGGAAGGGAGGGGCAGGAGGCAGAAGGGAAGGGGCAGAAGGGAAGGGGGGCAGAAGGAAGGAAGGGAAGGGCAGAAGGGCAGAAAGGGGCAGAAGGGAAGAGAAGCAGAAAGGAGGGGGGGAGAAGCAGGAGGGAAGGGAGGAGGGGTTGGTATCATTCACTACTACTGGCGGGAAAAACTCAGGTTCATCGGGCATCACTGCAGACTCACCATTTTTGAATGGGCCTGCGTGAGTGGGCGCGGGGGCAGAAGTGGAAAAAGCTGCGGTGAAGGTGTGGTGAAGGGTGGCGGGGGCAGTGGTGAAGGGTATAGGGGGGCAGTGGTGAAGGGTGGCAGTAAAGGCAGAAGGGCAAAGGGCAAAATAAGGGTGAAGGGTGGGCAGGTGAAAGGGTGAATGGGGCAGTGGGAAGGGGGCTGGTGGAAATGAAGGAGGTGGGCATGGGGGGGCAGGGCAGGGTGGGCGGGGGGGTAGGGTGAAGGGTGGCGGGTGGCGGTGAAGGGTATGGGGAAGGTGGTGAAGGGTGGGCGGGGGAAGTGGTGAAGGTGGGGGGGGCGGGGGCATGGGTGGGTGGTGGGGGCAGGGTAAGGTGAAGGTGGCGGGGGCAGGTGGTGAAGGGTATGGGGTGGTGAAGGGTGGGAAGGGGGGCGGGGCAGTGGTGGGGTGGTGAAGGTGGCGGGGGCAGTGGTAAGGGGCAGTGGTAGTGGGCGGGGCAGGTGAAGGGTGGGCGGGGGCAGTGGTGAAGGGTGGCGGGGGCAAAGGGTGGGCGGGGGCAGACGAAGGGTGGCGGGGGGCGGACGTGAAGGGTGGGCGGAGGGCGGACGAAGGGTAGGCAGGGGGCGGACGTGAAGGGTAGGCAGGGGGGGCGGACGTGGGCGGGGCGGGGGGGCAGACGAATGGGCGGCGGGGGCAGACGTGAATGGGCGGGGGGGGGGGCAGAGGTGAAGGGTGGGCGGGGCGGGGGCAACCGAGGGAGGGAGTGTACAGGGGGAGTATGTGGCGGCGTTCTGCTGCAGGAAATAACATCAAGGCCCCAGTGACTCCATGACTCTGAGGTTCACAATATCCTGTGGGGAAGAGGCCGGGGTAAACACACCTGACTGCTGCTGTAGGTGAGGTCAGTCAGGACTGGTGGGCGGGCAGGGCGGGAGACAAGGGTGATGCACTTTCACTGTAAGGAACACACAGCTCTACTTGATACTACTAACACTATACTGTACCACTACACTATACCACAGCCACACTACAACCCTCGCCACCACCACACGACAACCACCACCACTTCACAACCATAACACAACCATATGCTACACCGCAACAACCGCCACAACCACGACTACAACCCATCACAACCACCACCACACTTAAATATGGAGACGAGAAACACAAAGGGAAGATGGTGAGGAGACAACACCTGGTTCTGGCTGTAAAGTGAAAGTCTTCAAAGTTGAAATAAGTGCGGGGCAAGTTGTGTGGGAGGCAGCCTTGTCCTAACACGTTTTCCACCAGTCTGATGCTCATTTACGATATATTTACGGGCCAGAGTGACGAGAACCCTTAGCTGCCACTCCCACACCAAGTTAACCATCTAACCTAACCTAACCAACCATGCTACATTAACTACAGGACCCGAAACACTGAAAAAATATACAGTAATTTAGTGTACAGTTACTTCAAGAAACTATCTGTATTTGGGGTGATCGATGAGTTTCATAATGAACACTGTGACTCCTGTTGTCTTGGTAGAGTTGTCAAAAGCCTTCGTCCGTTGTGTCATTTTCTCAACACAATTTTGTATAGATGATTTTTTGAGTGACTTACGTGCACTTTATGACAGTATATTAAGCTGTACTTGTGGTTTTTCTTCTAATAAACTTGTGTGACAGGCAGGCAGGCAGGCAGGCAGGCAGACAGACAGACAGAGAGTGAGGAAACAAGGTACTGTTCCGCCTCGGTCAATAACACTCCCGTCTATAGAGGTTGAAAAAAGTCACACGGGAAATTACATAAATTCTAACTTTAGACCTACAGCTGTGACGATGACCTTTGACCTTCCGCTGTGAAGGTGACCTTTGACCTTCCGCTGTGTCGTGTAAATACTTAAAACACCAATAAACGTATCGTACTTCCGCTATTGGGCTGCGGTGTATGGTGTAAGGATGAGGTGTGGATCTAGGGTGAAGTGAGGGGTGTGTGGATGGTGCGGGATGTGGATGAGGTGTGGATCTAGGGGTGAAGTGAGGGGCGTGTGGATGGTGCGGGATGTGGAGGTGTGGATCTAGAGGTGTGTGGAGGGGGATTGAGGTGAGGGGCGTGTGGATGAGGTGTGGATCTAGGGTGAAGTGAGGGCGTGGATGGTGCGGGATGTAGAGGTGTGGATCTGAGGTGAAGTGAGGGCGTGTGGGTGTGGGATGGGATGAGGTGACCTAGTAGCGGAGGGGCGTGGATGGTAAGGGATGTGAGGTGGATCTAGGAGGTGGAGGGGGATTGAGGGTGAGGGGCGGTGGATGAGGTGGATCTACGGTGTGTGGAGGGGAGGAGGAAGAGGGCGGGGAAGAGGTGTGGATCTACGGGTGTGGAGGGGGGTTGAGGTGAGGGGCGTGTGGATGGCGGGTAGAGAGGAGGGCAAGAACTCAATATGAGTGTTAAATAAGAGGATATGGTGATGGTCGGCGGAACAATGTGAATGGTCACGGCTCACCCAGCTCTCAGCCGGCGTCTCACTATCTCCCTCGCTTTCTGCAATCACCATTATTATCACTAATAAAAAAAATACTAATAATTTTGATACGGTAAACTTTCAGTGCAATTTCGATGTGTCCCATTTTTGTTGGGGAGCTTCTGGTGACGGCCGTATCTCAACTTGGCCCGAGGGATGCGTTTTTAAATGACGTAAGTGCGACTGTTGGAGAGCATCTGGCCCCCTGGTGCTGGAGTATGGAGGTGTCGAGGGTCACCAAGTCTTTGTATTGACACGGAGCTGAGGAAGCAAATGTGGGGCCCCCTCCTGTCCTAATGAGCCCCCAGTCTAACAGGGGCCCATTAGGACTGGGGTTTATCCGAATGATCAGGGTTAGGTCGGGTTCTATGAGGACTGGACCCCATTTTAAAGCATTACTATGACGCACTGTTGCTTACACATGCAAACACAAACAGGAAGTCACAATTGGAACATCAACGAGTAGAGAGAAACTCGTGTGTGTGTGTGTGTGTGTGTGTGTGTGTGTAGATGGAAAACTTTATCTTGGTCGTCTCCACGGGGAAGAGACGCCCACATGTAAAGTAAGTTTATCTTCGTTTCGCAGTTGTCAAGGCGCGGTAGACCTCCCATCTATTGACACACACACACACACACACTCACTACTGCTATTTCTGTATGTCATATCTGGGGGTGAACTGAAACTTAAAGGTGAGAGAGAGAACACACACACACGCACACGCACACGCACACACACACAGAAAATAATTCACACTCAAGGAACCACAAACTTTCAAATTTATCACCAATAAATGCCCCCAAACTATCATGGCCAGACCAAGTATTTTCGGCCAAAATGAATAAGAGAAGGATCCATCCCCCCTAAAGAGACCTCAAAGGGGGGAGGGGGATGAGGAGGATATGCCTTTCCTTGATCTTCCTGTACACAAAATATCATCAACAAACTACAGGTAGGAGAGACATCACACACCAGAATACTTTATATGTGAACTCGTTGTTAACTTCGTCACGTTTACTAATAGTCCAATTAAATATTAAACCCTAGACGAGCGATGTTTTTACTGGTGGGACCGAGACTCACAACACGCTACCGGCCACCTGCTTCTCCCCCATCCAGCAATTTTCACCAGAGCTTAATTTTAGTATTGTTTTATAGCTACCGGGTTGGTGTAGAGTGCTGGAGGTGTTAACAAAAATTAAAATAAAAACCCAAGAATGAAATAAAAAAAAATTCTGAAAAAAAAAATGCTATAATTGCCGCAATGAGAGGGGGGGGGGAGTCTCACCCCCTCCCTCCCTCATATATCTCCCGAGTGGCAAATTTTTCTAGACAAAACTCATGAAGTTCCTTAATAAAGAAAGTAATTAACCTGCAGCGATGGTGTGGGAGTCAGGACGTAAAACACGCGGGAAGATCAGACCAAGATGAGCTTTACCACGTACAGTAAGACGCTCACAACTCTTTTCTACAGAACCTTGATAGATATTAATAACTTTTTCTGATGACAACACAAACAAACAATGATTTAATAAACAAAATTCACTCTGGTGTTTGGCTCATTTAGCTCATGTATTTATTTATTTATATATTTAAGATGACCCTAAGGTATTTCAGGGTGAAGCAAAGTGAAAATAAAGAGTTACCATATTACCATAGGAATTATTCACATACATTACACAAGATTTTAATAAGCTTGTAAATAATAACACTTGGTACTGTGTATTCTGTAAGATAATCAACCCCTGGGGCTGGAACGTTCCAAATTCAGCGGTTATAAAATATTACCGAGGCAGAGGCGTCTATTGTACAGGAAGGAGGCCCAGTGTTACCATACCAACACCTGTCAGCACCGCTCGTTACTCTACAACCAAAGTCCACACCTGGCCTCACACCTGAAGAATCTTGCTACCACTGCTTAACCCTTTAAGTACGATGATTTAACCTCTTGAGTACGATGATATAACTCCTTGAGTACAGTGAACGTAACTCATTGTATTCAAGGGGTTAAGTCATCCTACTCATGGAATTACAAGATGTCCTCAAGGTGTATATCCTCCAATCACCACCTCCCTCACACACCCACAGACAGACAGACATGATCTTTGTATGAGAAGCGCCAATGCCTTCTCCCTTCCTCTTCTAAAGTATCTCACCTCACCCAGCTCCTCCCTCACCTAAAGTGTCTCACCTCGCCCGGCCTCTCTCACACTCACACACACGGAAACATGATCAAGAAGCGGGTGGGCCACTTTAAGGTATATACATAGAATCCATCCCATCTCTCCCCCCCGGCCGTCTTTCACCTCCATTTTCTGCTGCACTGGATATCTCACATTACCGAGTTCCACCTTCCACCTCGCTCTTGCCTTCCTCCAGACGTCATTATGTTCTATACGGGGGAAAACTCTTTGAAGTGACATTTTATTTCACCACACTCCCTCCACCTGCCTCCAGCCTGGTTTATGCTCAATCTAGAGAACTTTCTGAATAACATGTCGTCAAGATTTTGCTTAAGGGGAGAGGGGCCAGGTGGGATTACGTCTCTCTCTCACACACACACACAACACCCCCTCCCCACCTGCCAAACGTCTACACCACACACCCACCACAAGGTCAAGACAAACTGCTCACTTACAGTTAATTAAAGAAACACTCGACCTTCCAAATTATATTGAAGTTTGGGAAGAAGTTTTATTTTACACATTCGCTTGAGTTTGGGATTAGCAATTTGCATTTTTTTTTTGTTTTTACCTTAGGTTGGAATGGGAAAAGTTGGAAGTAAAAGTGAAAAGTACATTACTGGTTCATTGTATTACCTGTAATGTATAGACTACTACCACTAATTGATCTTTAACACACACACAATAAAAAAATCTCCCCCCACTTAGGTCATCCACTTGGGAGGTAAAGCTCAAATTCAACTAAATAATAATAAACACCATCGTCCAGTCAGTGTGTTTATGTGGTGTAGAAGAGGGGGGGAGGAGGGGAGGATGCTTGCAGAGACCCCCACACCCAGGTAACACCATCAATACAATTAGCGGAGCGTGTTATCAGCCCCCTCTTCCCATACTTTGTTCTTCTAAATCTCGTCCCTTCCTTTCCCACCGGACCTCCCTCACTCGTGGGGAGGGTGAGGGAAGGGTGTTTGTCTTTCCTTCTCCATAAACCCTCCTTTAATCTCTTTTTCTCTCTTCTCTCCCTTCCTCTATCCACTATGCCTCGTATCTCTCCATTAACACTTTTCTACGTTTTTTTTTTATCCTTCCACCCACCCCTTCACCTCATCTCCATCATCCCATCCACAAATCCTCCCCTCTCTCTCTTCCAGACTCGCCCTTCCACGCCCCACTTCACCACCTCTCTCTTCTTCCCTTCCATGCCACTACCCACCACCTCTCCCCCCTTCCATGCCACTACCCACCACCTCTCCCCCTTCCTTCCATGCCACCACCCACCACCTCTCCCCTTCCCTTCCATGCCACTACCCACCACCTCTCCCTTCCTCCATGCCACCACCCACCACCCTTCCATGCCACTACCCACCACCTCTCCCCCTTCCTTCCATGCCACTACCCACCACCTCCATGCCACCCTCTCCCTTCCTCCCCACTACCCCCACCTCCCCCTTCCCTTCCATACCACTACCCCTCCCTCATAGACATATATTAACAGGCGCCCACCAGACCAAGGAGCCATCAGTCTTATACCTACCGTCATCATCAAGTGTTTGTGTGGACATGTCGCCGCCTTGTAGATGCTGCCTCACCTCATCACCTTACTGCCTCACCTCGTCTCCTAAGTCAACTTTCACCACCACACCTGAGCGTCAGGTCATCCATCAAGCTGAGATAATCACTATGGCCGCGTTATTGGCTGACCTGATCCATAATCATTAACGAAAACCATTATGGAAGCTTATAGTGAAGAGGAGTAATGTTACCTTAGGGCTATGTAGTCATGATGATGGTGAGTGACAGAACAACAACCACCACCACACCTCACCATCCCACCACATACCACATCCTCTCACCACCACACACACACACACTCACCATCCCACCACCACAATGAACGTGCATGACAAAACTCCGGTAGTGTTCAGTCATAAATTACGGCGGACGACTGTGGTGGGTGAGGTGATTCAGAAGGTAATCTGTTTGGTAAATGAGGTAATGAATCACGTGTTGAGAAGGGAGAGTGGCGTGTACCCCACCCCCCTTCTCTCTCTCTCTCCTCTCCCTCTGTCGGGCCAGCCATTGTCAAGCAGCAGGTGGACCACAGTCATTACCTGGACCAGAAAGTGCCATGAGATTTGGACCACAGCATTTATAGGGTCCTTCCTGGGCATGAGATAGATGGACCGCAGTAACTCTCTGGACCACCAAGTGTGAGGTGGACCACAGTAATTACATGGACCAACCAGTGTTATGCGATAGGTGGACCGCAGCAATTTCCTGAACCAAGCACGTGTGTGTGGTGAACCGCAGTAATTAGCACCAGCTGCCGCACCGGACCTAACAAAGGTATGTTACGGGGCTCACACAGACCCCACCTGGCGTTCACACTCACCTGGACACCAGCCATCTCGCCCTGCCCTGCCCCGCCCCGCCCCCCCCCCCCCGCCTGGCCCCGCCATGTTCCATCCCTATACGTCCCATCCTATCCCACCCCATCTCCCCCCACCCACCCAACCCCATCACCCCACAACGCACGGCAGGCTTCAGCTCAGTACAACCCCCCACTCATGCCTATTCAACGCGATATAAATAGAAACCCGAGCCAAAGTTACTAATTTATTTATGTATTTAGTTTATGAATGGCGAGTTACTGTAGTTATAGAATATCCTCATATATTTCTGATCAACACGCCGCTTTCATATATAACTAATCGGGTTAAATGAAGGCGATATGATGCAAGTTTTTTACAGAATATAATATAAAACATTTAATATGCTGAAGTCTGAACCATGAAATTAATCACACACACACACACACACACACACAGAAAATAAAAAACAGTGTGTGTGTGTGTGTGTGTGTGTGTGTGTGTGTGTGCGTGTGTGCGTGCATCATGGTAATAGTCGCCCTGACAAGCCTCACAAGCTAAATACAATACAATTAGCCAGATGAAGAACCACCGCCACCACCAGCAGGAGTAGAAGCCTGGTCGCAGCGCCACACCCCACGGGGCACCCTCACTTTTACGACTCCCACAACAATGACCACACACAACCCCCCCCCGCTCACCCTCTACCATGATCACACACACAATTAAACAATGATGTACACGACAGGTGAGTAACGGTGACAGGTGTTAGAACAGGTAGAGTGAGTCACATTACCGGGGTGTAGTGGCCGCCATCACCTACCTGTGTGAGGAGAAAACATCATTAGTAATTATACAGTATATATGTAATTAAATAACCGAATAGTTTTATTAATGAAAAATGATAAAAAATACACCCCCCAACGCTGTTACTGATTAAATGTGATAAAATGGCCCAGTTTGGTTATTAGATATGTGATAAATGAAGGCATTGTTTTCATTAATTAAATAAATGTAATGAAATAATCTTATAGGGAGATAGAGCGACGGACACACTCATGACTATGTTGTATTACACTGATGATGATGATGATGATCTAAACCACCAAATATGTGACCACGAGCTGCTAGTACATAATGGTGGTGACATCACTACTTCAGCACATACCACCCTCACCACAACACCACCCACCCTCACCACACACCACCACTATCTACGCCCTTACAACTTACAGGCAGGTGAGCAACTTGGTGGATTTACCTGAGATAATTACACCTATCACCGCACCAAGGCATCGTATATCGAGGTACAGATGTAAACACAATAGCGAGTGGTGACAAGATATCCGATTGACGATAACTTGATTCGTTACTGATCGAACAGAAAGAAAGAAAGAAAGATAAAAGAAAGAAAAACGCAAAGCAGACAGGAAGATAACAAGAAAGAAAAAGAAGAAGAGAGAAAGAGGAGGAGGAAAAATAACAGACAGGCACTGGAAATTACAAAGATTCCCGACACTATGAATTTGGCACAAGTCGATCGTAAGGTAGCGACTCAAGTGGCTGGACATGGCTTGGAGGGGAGGAGGAGAGGAGGAGGAGGAGGAGGAGGAGGAGGAGGAGGAGGAGGAGGAGGAGGAGGAGGAGGAGGAGGAGGAGGAGGAGGAGGAGGAGAGGAGGAAGAGAGAGAGGAGAGGAAGAAGAGGGAGGGGAGGGGAGAGGGAGGAAAAAGAGAGAGAATGAGAGGAGGAAGGAAAGGAAAAGGAGAAGAGAGAGGAAGGGGGATAGAGAGAGACAGGAAGGAAACGGGAGAGAGAAAGGGGGAAGGAGAGAGAAGAGAGAGGAGGTACGGGCGACTGCAGACTCATGCGACAGAAAACTGAAGGAGGAGATTTAGAGCAGCCAAGTGGACCAAGTTACTGGAATAATACACACCGAGGGGGAGGGGAGGGGGGTGTTGTGAGACAGTGTAATGTTGGTTTCTCGCAACAAAATTATATCTGTGTGTCTGTCTCTGCCAACACTGGATGAGGTTGTCACTACACAGTCTGGGATCGAAAGAAAAAGTTTTCCATAAAGAAATCTGTGTAACAATGTCTATGTAGCTGGGAGACTGTGAAGGTAGGTGAGGTGAGGTGAGGTGAGGTGAGGTTAACAACAGTCTTATGGTACAGCTAACACAGCTCCTCCCCTCACACACACAGCTATGCAAGTAACTGGTTGACTTTTAATAACACAAACACAAGATAAAACACCAATAAAACTTGTACTTAAACTCTGTTGTTCCAGCCAAGAGAGAAGGTGGAACATCTCTTAATTAAACCTTACACCTGTCTCCTCACCTGTGGGTAATTAATACATCCAGGTAAGGTTCTCTCAATATTATTATAAATATTTTTTAGGTGGGGATCTGAGTACGTGGATCTAGCCTGAGTACATGGAGCTGGCCTGAGTACATGGACCTGGCCTGAGTACGAGGAGCTGTGCTGAGTACGAGGACCTAACCTGAGTACGTGGAGATGGCCTGATATATATTAACGTGTAAAATAAACACTAGCATGAGTCACCAACAGCCTGCACGGAGGGAGGGAGGGAGGGGGAAGAAGGATGATGATTTAGCAGGGTTCAATACCACGCCGCCAGCACATTAGAGTCACCTGGCCGTAAACCTCCCGAGAAAAAGTGTCCATTTACAGAGAAGTAGCGGCGATACAGCTCGGCAGGTCATTTCCACCCACAGAGTTATGGTGTAACTTCTTGTACGTCACAACCCTTCTCATGCAGCAAAAAAAATAAGCTTTACTCACCATCAAAACCTGCCTGCCTCCGCCCCCACTCTCACCACCCACATCAATATCACGTGGGGGGGATGCGGCCGAGGTCGAGGAGACGAGAGGTATGCAGTGTCTGTGTGGACGCCATGTTAGTGAGCGCTATAACAACATGTGGGTTATATAATGAGACATGTGAACACACCTCCACACCGCTATCTTAGGCACGATACACAACCACTTGGGGGAAAATGACTGACGCACGCACGCACGCACGCACGCGCGCGCACACACACACACACACACACACACACACACACACACACACACGCACGCACGCACATATATATACGCACGCACCCAGCATATTCTCCCTCTCCAATAAACCTGATAGTTACCTGTACTGCTCCCTCCCTCCCTCCCTCCCCCAATAGCCGTCACTACGCTTATCAGACAGCGAGGTGTTCCCGATCGTCTGCTTCTGACTCGACTACTTTCCTTTACTCTCGTGTTTCTCAGTATTTCCCCACAAACACCCATCTTTCTCACCTATCATCTCGTATGCTGATTAACCCTTGCTGTTGTCTTAACCCTTTGATAATAGTGATTTAACCCTTTGATGACTATTATTTAACCCTTTGATTACGATTATTTGACCCTTTGATGACGATTATTTGACCCTTTGATGACGATTATTTAACCCTTTGATGACAATGATTTAACCCTTTGATGACGATTATTTAACCCTTTGATTACGATTATTTGACCCTTTGATGACGATTATTTAACCCTTTGATGACAATGATTTAATCCTGTGATGACGATTATTTGACCCTTTGATGACAACGATTTAACCCTTTGATGACAACGATTTAACCCTTTGATTATAATGATTTAACCCTTTGATGACAACGATTTAACCCTTTGATGACAACGATTTAACCCTTTGATTATAATGATTTAACCCTTTGATGACGATTATTTGACCCTTTGATGACAACGATTTAACCCTTTGATGACAACGATTTAACCCTTTGATTATAATGATTTAACCTTTCAGGTCTCAAAGGGTTTGGTTAAGGTTCCTTCTCATGCACTGCAGAGGCCAGGATAGACAGTCAGACATGCACTGACTGACTGACTGACTGACTGTCTGTCTGTCTGTCTGTCTGTCCTCTAGCAAGTGACCAGCACCACTAAGGAGATCAACCCCCTAGTATTAAGTGCTGGTCCGGGGTTTTACGACGGGTGACGTGTGGAAATATACACGAGCAGGTTGGTTGGGGGTTGTGGTGATGGGGGTTGTGTGGTGATAGAGAGTTGTGTGGTGATGGGGGGTGTGGTGATGGGGGGTTGTGTGGTGATGGGGAGTTCATGGTGATGGGGGTTGTGGTGATGGGGGTTGTGGTGATGGGGGTTGTGGTGATGGGGGTTGTGGTGATGGGGGTTGTATTGATGATGGGGGGTTGTGGTGATGGGGGTTGTGGTGATAGGGGGTTGTGGTGATAGGGGAGGTTGTGGTGATAGGGGGGTTGTGGTGATGGGGGGTTGTGGTGATGAGGAGTTGTGGTGATGGGGGTTGTGTGGTGATGGGGTTGTGGTGATGGGGAGGTTGTGGTGATGGGGTTGTGGTGATGATGGGGGTTGTGGTGATGGGGGGTTGTGGTGATGGGGGTTGTGGTGATGCAGGGGTTGTGGTGATGGGGTTGTGGTGATGGGGGGTTGTGGTGATGGGGGTTGGTTTGTGTGGTGGGGGTTGTAGTGATGGGGTTGTGGTGATGGGGGTTGTGGTGATGGGGGGTTGTGGTGATGGGGAGTTGTGGTGATGGGGGAGTTGTGGTGGTGGGAGGTGGTAATGCTAGTGGTGGGAGGTGGTAAGTGAAATTGAAGTGGTAGTAGAGGGGTGTTGCTGGTGGTAGTGGTGGTAGTAGTGGTGGTTGGGTAGTAGTGGTGGTGGAAAGGGGTAACTCCAGCACGCCTCTTGGGCCTCAATGCACCAAACGCCATTTACGACCAGCTGGGATTACGAGTTTTTATTAATAATTTAAAGAGTCACATCAAGGGGCTCAAAATTGGCCACAAGGTTATTCTTTCATTCTTTCTCTACCTTTCTTTCTCTCACTCTCTCTCTTTTAATCACCATATCTATTTATTTATTGTTATTTCTCTTTTCTTCTCTCTCTCTCTCTCTCTCTCTCTCTCTCTCTCTCTCTCTCTCTCTCTCTCTCTCTCTCTCTCTCTCTCTCTCTCTCTCTCTCGGGAAGCTTCCAAACAACATTACATAGAAAACGGCTTACAAGTTACACGGTAATCTCGACCATTGACCTCATTACACACACACACACCACTGAACACAGCTCCCTGCGTCACTCTCCCCGTGTTACCAGACCCCCTCCACACACCTAATCTAACCTAACCTAACCTAAGCTTACAGAGTCATAGAAGAAGCTTGAGCGGACTGAATTATGCAAAGTTTAAGTACAATTTTCTGATGGTGGGATTTTGTGCCCAGTGGGATTTTTATTCTGTAGGATTTTGTGTCCAGTGGGATTCAGGCCGTTGGGATTGGTATTGACGCAACAGCACTCAGAGAAATGAGTCCAGAGGACCTCAATTGTGAAGAAAAGTGGCCCGTCAGCTGTAACACGGCGAGATGTGAGGGAAAATGTGGAGATGTGTAACAAAGACACGAGACAATGTGTGTGTGAGACGTCCTGAGGTAGAAGGAGGAAGGAGGAAGGAGGGAAGGAAGGAAGGATAAGAGGGAGAGAGAAAGGGAAGGGGGAGGAGGTGATGGTGGGAAGGGAAAGTAGGAGGAGGATGCGGGAGGGAGGGAGGGAGGGTGGGTGGAGGACACTGGCTGGCTGGACACTTCAATGTCACTTTGTAACACCTGCGTTTCTGCCTCCTTTTTAAAACACAATCTGTGCTGAGGAAAGCCAACGCAGGTCCTTCTAAAACACACTTGAGTCTCAGGAACACGGACCCAACCTTACTAAAACGTAATACCAAGGAGCACTGGAGAACGAGACGATCCCTGTTTACACACAGTTGAACCAGCAAAAGGATTGGAACAAAACTCTAATAAAACAGAAAACAAACAAATCCAATGAACATCCTTGACAACACTGACCAAAAATAGAATAACAAAAACAAAGGCAAAGTCAGAACACAGAAATTACTCGGCTTTTTTTATCATCACAATACACTGAACAGTTTAAGTCAAATTAGCCTTTATAACACAACTTTAACATGGGAACATCCATCTACCCTTCACAACATAACACACGTGGTAACAATGCCATACCACCCCCCCACCCACACCCCCACCCACCCCCTACCCACACCCCCACCACCCCCCCACACCCCACCACCCCCCCACACACACCTCCCATGGACGTAAAAAGTAAATCAACTAACATACAAAAAGACGTCAAAATAAATAAATAAATAAACGTCGATCATGTCACCCTCGACCTTCTCGTCCTGAACCTCAAGATGGCGGCGGGTCTGACCACCAAAATTATTATAGTGATCTTTATGAAACATCTTGGAGCACTTCTCAAAATATCCGCCGCGTCATGTTTACTCGATTCATGCCGCCATTACTGTTGACCTGATACTTGGGGCTGAGGGAGAAGGTATAAGTGAGAGAAGGAGAAGTGGAGGAGAACCAGTTAGTGGGAGACGTGGAGGAGAACCAGTTAGTGGGAGACGTGGAGGAGAACCAGTTAGTGGGAGAAGTGGAGGAGAGCCAGTTAGTGGGAGACGTAGAGAATGACATACAACTGTTAACTATATATACTCCACATAGGCCGCCCTACACTCACGCTCCTCCTCCGTCGGTAATAATCATCATCACAGGAGGAAAACAAACCCTGCTTTTATTAACCCCCCCCCCCCTACAGCCAGGAGTGACGGACGGTGTTGGTGTGCATAACATTAGAAAGGAAGGAGGTTGGGTGGGTGGTGATGTGAGGCGGTCATGTGTTAAGTGAATCAATGAGGCGTGCAGGTGCTTGTGGGCCAGGTTAAGGGTGTAGGTGGACCAAACAATAACACCAGAAGTTTAAGACTCTCTCTCTCTCACACACACACACACACACACACACACACACACACACACACACACACACGAGGCCACACCAACACAAGACCCACGCAAGAATGTGAGAACTGGTACACAAAACCCTAGCTGTGTGTGTGTGTGTGGCAACTGAGAGAGAGAGAGATTTACTGGCGCGCGACTGTGGGAGAGGAGAGAGACAATGAAGACACAAAGAACGAACGTGAGAGACCTTCCTTCCAGCGTGGGTGTGTGTGAGACAGTGACGGGGAGGGAGGGAGGAGACGGGAGACAATGTCATAGTGCGCCACATGAATGCTTAATGTTCCTCCACTCACTCCACATGTGCTGCCCCTCAGTTGTGCACCCCTTCTCTCTCTCTCTCAAGCATCGTTACACACACACACACACACACACACACACACACACACACACACACACACACACACACACACAGCTAGGGTTTAGTGTACCAGTTCTCACATTCTTGCGTCAGTCTTGGGTGTTGCGGCCTCGTGTGTGTGTGTGTGCTCAGAACGATATAAACACACCAGCTGAAGTTTACACACCATTATATATATAACTGTCAGAGCTCCGGCTAGCGCTATACTGTACAGGTGAGTGGCTCAGCCTGTCTCATGCTGACCAAAACAAACCCTCTTTTTCTATTTCAATTTGTCATTTTGTTCTGGCGGTATATAAAGTAAACTGCTAACACAACAAGAGGAAAAAATACAAGCTGTAAACTGTCTATCCAAGGACCCCAAAAATGTTCAGACAGAAGAGTTACTGCTAAAGATTTGAACAAAATTATTTACTCTAAAACAAAATAAAAAAAATGGTCAAGGACAAACATTAATATCGAAGTTGATTCAGCCCCTCAAACCCCCGTCTCAGCCCCCCAACACCCATCTCAGTCCCCAAACACCCCTCTCAGCCCCCCAACAACCCCTCTTAGTCCCCCAGCACCCCTCTCAGGCCCCCAACAACCCTCCTCAGCCTCCAACACCCCTCTCAGCCCCCAACACCCCTCTTAGTCCCCCAGCACCCCTCTCACCACCCCCAACATCCCTCTCAGCCCCTACCTGACTAGATCTAGTGTGTTCTGGTGGCAGATATAACACAGTCTCCCTCCACTACATCCTCCCTCCTTCCCTCACGTGTCGGGGCACCGGGGATTATTACAGTAAAATAATAAATGTTTTGTAACTAAGCTGTTTGGACACACCAATAAGGGGAAACTCTCTCTCTTTCTCTCTCTAATTCTTTCTATTCTATTTTTCTATTCTCTTCCTCAAATTCTTCGACTCTCTCTCTCTCTCTCTCTCTCTCTCTCTCTCTCTCTCTCTCTCTCTCTCACACGACCTTCAAACATCCGTGCCGCCCCAGTCTTTGTTTATGTCGAGAGAGAGAGAGAGAGAGACTCTTGTTTGTTTCTCTACGTCTTCACAAAACTCCTCACCTCGCCTACAGTATATTTCCAGCGGGTGAGCAGCACGATATGAGGTCTAACCCGTGTTTACTTAACTCTGCCCCCCCCCCTCCCATTGCCACTTAAAAATGTATAAAGAGAAAGTATATTACTTTTCATTACTTATACCCTGAGTAGTGTTTCTGTTGTGTGTTTGTTCTTGTTTCTTCACTTGTCTCTATCTGTGTTTGTATCTGTACTTGTGTTGGCTGATCCAAGACACATTGTTACCGAACCAGTTAAGACAATACCCCACCACAAAACAAACAACAAGAAGTATTAACACCACAACAACAACATCACCAACTGACAACATCAACACCACAACTGACAACATCAACACTAAACAGGTTACACAAGAAGCAGTACACATACACACGCCAGGGTTAGAGGAGGGAAAGGAAAAATAGAGGCATGGCGGTAACTGTGGGGGGGAATAGAGTCGGAGGAAGAAGGCCGAGACAAGGGAATACATTACTGGCACAAAAGACTACACGATACAGTGTTTGGCGCTGAGGAAACTGTCACTAAGAATTGAGGGTGGGGTGGGGATGGGTAGGGTGGGGATGGGTAGGGTGGGGATGGGTAGGGTGGGAATGGGTAAGGTGGGGATGAGTAGGGTTGGGGATGGGTATCAGGGAGGTGGGCATTCAGAGGGTAGACGGTAGACGCCAGACGCCTGCCAGGTGATTGATGAGCCAGGACGCAATACCGTTCTCTATATACACGTACTGACACCCACTACTACACCCTCACCCACCCACCACTACACCTTCACCCATCACTACTACACCCTTACCCACCCTCCACCACTACACCCTGAGCTAAACCATCAAGTTTTAGGAGTTTAAAGAGAAATTTAGATGAAGTAAATATACACAGAGTAACACAAGGAACACCCGAGACGGTGCCTTTGACAACCACAAAAAAAAAATTAAAAACTCTTACGAAAAATTTTTCACCGGAATTTAATGTTGCGTTTTAACTACTTCATATAGTGGGGGGGGGTGAGGAAATGTGGGAGGGAGGGTTGGGAGGGAAAGGGTGTGGGTCTCCTCTCCTACAGACATACTTAAGTCACCATTAGCGACTATGGTACCACCCGAGTCCTTATGCCATAGGAAGGACTTAGGTACGCTGTCAAAGGAGGAGGAGGAAGGGGGAAAAGGGGTGAAAAGGGGAGAGTACAATGGGGTGAGTAGTCTAGGGGTGGGGGGAGGAGGGAGAAGTAATATTCACGTATTTGGTGGGAGTGTTGAAGGTCCGGGGAGGCCCGAATGTCAAGGTGGGGAGATGATCAAAGGGGAGAAGTGAAGGGGAGAGAGGGAGAGAGAGGGAAGGGGGAGAAAGAGGTGGTAGGAGAGTGGGAGGGATGGAGAGGAGGGAAGGAGGGGGGTTGGTTAAAGGGAAGAAGTAGTGAGGATAGGGAGGAGGGAAGATGGGGGAGGAAGAGGGGGAGGTAGGGGAGACAGGGAGGTAAGGAGTAGGGAGGCAGAGGTAAGGAAGTGGGGAGGTAAAGGAGTAGGGGAGGCAGGGGAGTAAGGGAGTGGGGGAGGAGTGAAGGAGTGGGGAGGTAAGGAGTAGGGAGGCAGAGTGGAGGCAGGAGGCATGGAGGTGGGGAGGTGGGGGCCAGGAAATGGGGAGGTGGGGGCAGGAGAGAGTAAGGATTGGGGGAGGCAGGGAGTGAGGGAATGCAGGTGGAGGTAGGAGGTGGGGAGTGGGAGTGGGGAGGTGGGGAGTGGGGGAGGTAGGGAGGCGGAGGAGGTGGGGAGGCAGGGAGTGCAAGGAGGTGGGGAGGCAGGGGAAGTAAGAGGTGGGAGGCAGGGGAGTGTAAAAAGGGTGGGGGCCAGGAGGGGGTGGGAACTGTGGGGTGGGGAGGCCAGGGGAGGTGGGGAGGCCAGGGGAAGTGGGGAGGTGGGGAGGCAGGAGGTGGGGAAGCAGGGGAGTAAGGGGTGGGGAGGCAGGGGGGGTGAGGAGGCGGGGAGGCATGGAGATGGGAGGTGGGAGGCCAGGGGAGGTGAGGCAGGGAGTAAGGAGGTGAGGGACGGAGGAGGTGGGAGGCAGGGAGGCAGGGAGGCATGGAAGTAAGGAGGTAGGGAGGCAGGGAAGTAAGGAGGCAGGGAAGTAAGGAGGTAGGGAGGCAGGGAGGTAAGGAGGTAGGGAGGCAGGGAAGTAAGGAGGTAGGGAGGCAGAGAGGTAAGGAGGCAGGGAGGCATGGAGGCAGGGAAGTAAGGAGGTAGGGAGACAGGGAGGCCACAATACTCACGTGTCCTGGAGTGCAGTAGGTCCTGGAAGGCGTGGATGCCCTCGATGACCGACCTCTTGAGAGTCTCCCGACACAGCTCACTGAACATGGTCCTGCTACCGAGCCGCCCACCACCAACATGATGGTCCACCCATGGTACCACGCCCACCACCACCACGCCCACCTCCTCCACTATTACTCTTACTACTGCCTGCCAGGGTGCCCACGCCGCCAACCCCTTGTCAACAGGCACCGTGGGCCCTCACTATCACCTGTTTCTCTCATGTGGGCATCCCATGGCGGCGGCCCTCACACACCTGGTCTCTTCAACACACCTGGCGAGCTGCTCCCAATTATCAACCGGGGAAAGCTTTCATTTTTTCTATATAATTATCTTTAGTAAACACACCAGTTTAATATTAAGTTCATGTTCACGAACACGTCCGTAATATGTTGCTGTTAACGTCACCAATCACGGACAGTGACAATCAATCAACCGCTGTTTATCATCAACGTTTCAAATATCAAATATCATGTTTGTGAGGGTCATGGCGTCTTAACCTGTTGAAGGAATTACTAAGTTCAAATCAAATCATAACACTCCGTGACGTAGCGAAACTTAACCTAAGGAAACGCCTAAACGCTTCTATGAAGTAGATTCCATAAATTGGTGTGTGTGTGTGTGTGTGTGTGTAACAGCTTCTCTTAATGTGTCAAGTTGGTGGCACACACACACACACACACAGTACCGCGCTGGAATGAGTCGCTAGCCAACACAGCTGCCACCAGCTTCTTAAAGACAGCACTCAGGGATTGTAGGAACACATACATATACTTACATACTTGACAGACATACACACATACAGTAAAAAAAGAGAGAGTTATCACACACACAGAGTACGCAAGGAAGGTCACTCGCCTTGTCGGGAGCCGCAATGCGCACACCACTACCCAACACACACACACCACTACTACTACTACTAATCACAACACTGTTCTCCAGTAAGTAACCAAACTGAGTATAATAATAATAATAATAATAATAATAATAATAATAATAATAATAATAATAATAATAACAACACGTGTTTCCTGAGTGCTCGGAGGTCGTCAAGCGCCCGGTCAGTCAGTCGCGTATATGATGATGAACCGTGAGTATTGATATAAACAAGACTGTCTTCCTCACGTGGAGAGAAAGACACACTGGTGGTCCAATAGGCAGTTGAAGGCACAGTTCCCGGGCGGTGGGTGTGCAGAGGGGTACACTGATAGCGGGAAGAGCACGGCACAGCGGACTAGCTTACCTGAGGCTGGATTAGACTTGGGTTAGGTTAGGTTACCATCCGTTTAGTTAGGCGAGGTTAGGTTAGGATACGCCTCTTATATCCTACGACCATCTTTCTTCCTGCCCTCACATCCTTCCTCAATACCCTCCATCCTTAACTTAGTACTCTTCACCCTTCCCTTCCCTCCCTTTCACATCCTCCTTACCTCAACACACCTCCCCCCCCTTACCTTCCCGGCACGTTTTCCTATAATTGTCATTTTCCCTCAAGACTTTCCTCATTTTTCTTCCTCACAACAAGTTAAAAAAAATTAGATCAAGAAAATTCGGAGCCCAAGTATTTTCCTTCTCTTAAACATATTGAAACTGTGCGTGCGTGCGTGCGTGCGTTGGCGCCTCTCCCTCGGCGGCCACATTAACAAGTCTAATTCACACATCCCTCCAGATAGTTAATTACAGTCTTACTCTGAGTAACACTACGAATCACTGACGTATACAAGCGAACAGCAGCGCCCAGCCATCGACCACCAACGCCGCTCCTCAGCACACAACACACCACTGGAGCTGGACCCCCCCCCCACACACACACACCTGCTGAGTGATTACAAACTAAAAATAGATTGAAAACGAGAAAATATATATGATGGAACTTCAACCTCAATCAAAGTACATAAGAACACTAGCAAGGCATACATACATACATACATACATACATACATACATACATACATACATACATACATACATACATACATACATACATACAAACATACATACATACATAAGCCAAATTCAAGTGGAACAGAAATTAGACAAGAGAGGTAAGTCTGGATCTGGTTTTAATAAAGGGAGGAAGCAACATGTACTAGCATAACTACGCACACTTTATCCTCCCTCTCACTCAACACCAGACAAACTCGGCCAACTCGTTATAACAAAACTCTCAGGATACGTCCCGCCAGTTTTCATTAAACGTGGAAACAAAACTAACTGGCCGAGTCTTGGATTACAACCGACCTCCCGAGTTTTTCAATTTAACTCTTTATTTACATAATTCCTTTTATTTGAATCACTAATATCCACACACACACACACACACACACACACACACACACACACACACACACCCACACACACACACACTCCAGGTGGAGTCAAAATTCGATTTACATAGTTTGTGTCTGAGGGTCAATAGTTGGAGTTAAAAAGTTTATAATTGAATCATAAATGTATAAAAAGACTCAGAGGCGGAATAACAGAAGACTCCCTTCTGTAAACCTTTCTTGATTCACCCGTGTGTAGATCAGTAGCTGTCCTATATCAACGTGTGGATGTATATACTGGCACCATATGCATACTTAATACCTCACTAATGTATAGTATAGTGAGTACCATCCGAGTACCAGCCAGAAGTACCACGCAGAGTACCATCCGAGTACCACTTATTTAGTGTCTGGTGTGTAACAAGTCAGAACTGGAAAAAGACACACTGGCGAGGCGGGGTGATCTAAACTCAGGGCTGAGTGAACACGACCTGGTGGTGGTAGGCCAGCCGAGAGGCCCTACTCTACCAGTCAACGATAAAGACTCAAGTTATCTCGACCCACACTCTTTCCTTCTCTCTCCCCCCGCCTTCACAACAGCCTCACCATCTCCCCCTCCCCCCACACACCACCGCACCACCCCTACACACACAGCACAACACCACCTCCACACACACACACAACCACACCCCCCACACACACACACAACCACCAACACCACCCCCCACACACACACAACCACAACACCACCCCCCCCCCACACACACAACAGCCACCCCCACACACACAACAACACCCACCCCCCACACACACACACAACCACAACACCCCCCCCACACACACACACAACCCCCTCCCCCCACACACACACAGCCACACCACCCCCACACACCACAACAGCCCACCCCCCCACACACAACCGCCACCACCCCCACACACACACACCACCACCACCCCCACACACACACAACCGCACCCCCCCCCCACACACACAACCACAACACCACCCCCCACACACACACAACCACACACCACCCCCCACACACACACACAACCAAACACCACCCCCCCACACACACACAACCACAACACCACCACCCCTACACACACACACAACCACCACACCACCCCTCCACACACACACACAACCACCACACCACCCCCACACACACACAGCCACCCCCCCACACACACACACATACAACACCACCCCTACACACACACAGCCACCAACACCACCCCTACACACACACACAACCACCAACACCACCCCTCACACACACACACACAGCCACCTTTCCACCCCCACACACACACACAACCACAACACCACCCCCCCCCCACACACACAACAGCCACACGATACAATAGTAACCAATGAAAATCGTCGTGGACACCCAATCCTCAACTAATTGCTTATGACGAGAGGTGGTCCCAACACAAGGAGACTTTAGTTGTGCCAGAGAGAGAGAGAGAAAGAGAGAGAGAGAGAGAGAGAGAGAGAGAGAGAGAGAGAGAGAGAAATCCTTCGTCAAGGCTAATCTTTATCATTGTTCCCGCGTCATACAACAGGACAACTGAAGCCAAGTCCATACTGAAGTGTTTCATCATACTCTACAATACTAAACCTTCATGAACAGTTACTGAACTATACCTTGAAGATATACTGTATATTAGTCAGTCCAAACGGCTCCTAACAAGATAATGTATATTTCCGGTTTCCGTAATTGTAACTATATTTAACTAACAATAAATCACCTCGTAACTACCATCATCCCGAGCAAGAGAAAAAAAACTATATTTTTGCACGTCACAGAGACACGAAGACTGAGCATACGAGTTGAAGTGAAACCTCCACCTAACGACTTGTATAGAGATGAATAGTACGTTATATGGAGGGTCCGTTAGATGTGAAACTTCCATCTAACGAATTATATAAAGAGAGGAGTCCGTTATATGGAGGGTCCGTTAGATGTGAAACTTCCATCTAACGACTTATATAGAGGTGAATAGTTCGTTATATGGAGGGTCCGTTAGATGTGAAACCCCCATCTCACGGATTATATATAGAGAGGAGTCCGTTATATGGAGGTTTCACTGTAATCCAATAACATCAACTCTACTTTCGCCGCCGCCATCTTTGTGTCGTGACGTAAGTGAGGTGAAGTGTCGTTTTCTCACAACATCTTCAGTTGAGGTAAAAATTAACTTATGTGACTTTTGAGGATGTGAGTCAAGTAGTGGCGTGGAGGATGACGTGTGTGTTACAGCGGCGTAACAACACCCACTTGCTACTGTACTCATCCCATATCTACTGTAGCCTCCACCCATCTACCGTATACCACCTTCCTTTAGATCTCAACACAATGACTCTCTCTCTCTCTCTCTCTCTCTCTCTCTCTCTCTCTCTCTCTCTCTCTCTCTCTCTCTCTCTCTCTCTCTCTCCTCTCTCTCTCTCTCTCTCTCTCTCTCTCTCTCTCTCTCTCTCTCTCTCTCTCTCTCTCTCTCTCTCTCTCTCTCTCTCTCTCTCTCTCTCTCTCTCTCTCTCGTTTTTTTTTTTTTTGTTTGTCCTCAGAGGCATCGTCAGATAATACCTCAAGAATCCCCCTCCGTTAGAGTGAGAGAACCTACCACACACACACACACACACACACACACACACACACACACACACACACACACACACACACACACACACACACACACACACACACACACACACACACACACACACACACACAAAACCATAACAACATGCCTGAGGGAGAATCAAGTCATTCTGTGCCACCAACCAACACAGGACAAGACCATGGTGCCCTTCTCCAGCGTCCAATATTGTGGCCGCCGCACTTGCAATACTCTCCTCGTTCTTTCTTTCTGGCAGAGGCGGTGACGGCGGCGAGCGGGAAACATCTCTTACTCACCCTCAGCTCCTCCCTTTGGCCTCGTCCTGTGAGTTCGTCTCCTCCTTGAGCCAAAACCCTGAAGTCTTATTTCCCCCCTTACCCTAATTTTAAGCTCCCACTTCCCCCTCTTAGCCCTAACCCTGAAACCTCATCTCATCCCTAAGCTCCCCAATGTTACGGTCTCGTCTCCTCCCTCGGCCCACACCCCCGAGGCTTCATCATCTCCCCTGGTCATCCTCTTCCATAACTTCTGACTACTTCTGGAGTTTCCCATCAGAGTTAGAGGAGGAGGGTCCTAAGTTGTGCTAAACGCCCACATCCTTCGTCAAAATGCCCCCTTCCTCCTCTCTCCCCCCCTTGTCTTCCTACTCTTCCTCTACCTTCCTCACCGTTATGGCCCCCTTCCTACTCTTCTCACCTTCCTTCACCATTGTGACCTCCCCCCCCCTTGTCTTTCTCTTCTCTGCCTTCCACTCATTGTAGCCCCCTTCCTACTCTTCCTCTACCTTCCTCACCGTTATGGCCCCCTTCCATAACCCCAAGACCAAGCTCCGGATTTTCTCGACGTTTCCCTAAAGTCAATTTTCTTGTTACGTAATATGAGTAAGTCAGGTCACAACATTACTGACTGAGCCACAAGTAAAACACTCACATACTATACCTTTTATCATGGGGTCGACAATCACTCCTCTAATCTCTAAATCTATCGCAAGTTTTGTGTTGTCTGATGGGAGGTTATCAATGTGTGGTGGGACTTTTTGAGAGACCAGTCCCAAGAATTTGTTTAATATGGGATTAAGGTTTATCAAGAACAGGAAGGAAAGGAACATTTTAGGGAATATAAAACTGTACACGGTCGTCGAGATGTGGGACCGTATAGAACACACACACACACACGTACGTCCCGACCATTCCATCACACAGTATTAAGAGTCCCCAGTCCCTTGAAAGGTATAGCCGTGGGCGACAGAGGGTAATGGTGTAGGGGGGTGAGAGATAAAGAACAATGGAGGGAGTGGTGAGATGATGATATAGTGGACACACACACACACACACACACACACACACACGATATAACAGAGGTGTGTAATGGGCTGTGAGTAACGTCCACCATCAATCAGGCGACCACTGATGTATGAAAAACATTACTTTAAATAAACGTAAAAAACAATTGTTGGTGATGATGATGATGATGATGATGATGATAATAATAATAATAATAATAATAATAATAATAATAACAGCAGTAACAATAACTAATATAATAACAACAATAAACAAACACATAACAGGTGCCACCATCACCACAGTCACCCAAAGTTCTTTATTTCCCAACAAACTCCTTTAATTAAAAACGAGTACATGATATCAAGGCACAAATCACGTTTATATAAGTGATATAATTATTCAAAAGAGAGACAGATTCGTATACAAGGCATAACTTTATAAGAAAACGGCTTAAGTCTTCACCTAAAGCACAAATACGAGATCAACACGGCACTACACAGCAACACGAGGCATACATGACACACAGACAGACACAAACTCAATTCAATATACCACTTTTATAGGGCAATTGGGGGGAGGGGGACAAAGTGTGTGTGTGTGTGTGTGTGTGTGTGTGTGTCACTGTGTGTGTGTGAGGGGAGTTTTCCGGACAAAAAATCGTCAAAGTTATAATCTAAAAGTAATTTTGTGACCGATTAATATTAGCTACGGGTCACGGCCGCCATTATTGCTTCAGGTGGACGTTTGTTTGTTTGTCGTGTTTGATTGATTGTCTCGTGTGTGTTTGTTTATGTGTACATGAATCTTTATTACGGTGATTGTGTGTGTGCACATGTCTCTCACTTACGACACAGGATCAAAGTGTCGTCACTACACCCCCACTACCACGCCTACAGCATACGAGGGAAGACTTAGCCTCCTCGAAATTCGCCAAAATCCGGAGAGAAATTCAGCCAGACACACAGACGGGCACTGCAGACACTCACACCCACGAGGCTTAAACCCGGTATGGACGACTCAAAACACAGAGATATACAAGATGGTGTCACTCTGGCTAAGGTAAGTGACGTACAGATGAGTCAATTACCTTTATGGGTTAATTAATACACTACACACCCCCATCACACCAAAACATCAACACCACCACAACACAACACCACCACAACACAACACCACCACAACACAACAACAACACCACAACAACACCACAACACAACACCACCACAACACCACACCCACCACAACACAGCTGCCGGGTAAGATCAGGTGATAGGCGTGGTCACAGGAAACTAGACGCGTGTCAAATTCTTCCCCAGGTGACATCTGCGTATTCTTTCTGTTGGCCGGTATTTTTTTTCTCCTCATCCCCCAGCCTGCCTCTCAACGCCCACACCCTGCCACTCAACCCTCATACCACCACTCAACCCCCCAGCCTGCCTCTCAACCCCTCAACCTACCACTCAACCCTCCAGCCTGCCAATCAACCCCCCAGTCATCCAGTTTCTCCCCAGGTCAACACACACACACACACACACACCGTTATCTCACCACTCTGGGATGCTCGCCCTGGATATGTTCCACGCCATCAACCAAAAAGTGAAATACATGGAGGGAAATTTACTTTGAAATTATAAAAAAAAATAATAATTTCTTCCTGTAATCTAAATTTTCAACAAGAGGAGACACTACCCCCCTCTCACCGCTCACGCCACCCGCAGACCTCCAGTGTGCCCGCGGAGGTGACTTGAGGTGAAGCAGCCTCCTGTGAAGTCGAAGACCTCTCCAATTCCCACTGAGAACCATGAATACACAACCCTTCCTTCTCTCACTATCCTGAAGACATTATGTGTGACAAATATTTATAACTCTCAACAATACACCGATGGAGCCCTCGAAACCTTCTCAGCTCCGGGTCAATTCTCTTCCAGAACCCGACACTCATACACAGCCTTAAGCACCGCCGCTCTTCTCCCAACCTTCCTTCCTTCCTTACAGTTTCTGCCTCAAAACATCGACGTAAAAACATTGCTCACAGACCACTTCAGCAGGTACAACATTCACCCACACCAGCTCGCTTAACACACACACACACACCTAATATAATCTCTCTCTCTCTCTCTCTCTCTCTCTCTCTCTCTCTCTCTCTCTCTCTCTCTCTCTCTCTCTCTCTCTCTCTCTCTCTCTCTCTCTCTCTCTCTCTCTCTCTCTCTCTCTCTCTCTCTCTCTCTCTCTCTCCTGATACACTCGACCAGCAACACTCCACCACAGACAAGATGTTATAAGACAACACCTACACTCTCACAGCCAAAGAACCCAACACCCTCACCACACTTCTTCCCTACAACACACCCGGACAATCTTTACCGCACTCACAATGCTCTCACACTAACACACTTACAAACTCACCTAACACACACTCACCTAATACACTTTCACCTAACACACACTCATACACTCACGGTGGGAAGCGAATCAATATTTAGGCACTCCAACAAATTGTTCTGCACTCCAACTATTACAGACCGTCGGGCGAACAGTACGTCAGAGTCAGACAGACAATCTTGACCGCATTCACTGACTTGCTCGGCAGGCAGACCCGTGTCAGTGTGTTGGCAGGGGTGAGTGGGGGTGAGCGGCTGGGACAATGTTGGCAGGGGTAAGTGGGGGGTGAGAGGCTGGGACAATGTTGGCAGGGGTAAGTGGGGGTGAGAGGCTGGGACAATGTTGGCAGAGGTTCCTGGTTCCCGGAATCACTAAGTCATGATGATGATGATCCTTCCATAATGGTTTTCCCCCACGAGTTACGACAGTGAAGGGGGGTGAGGTGGGCGGGGAGAGGGTGTGTTTGGGTGGGCGGGGGAGGGTGTATTTTGGTGGGTGTGGGAGACAAGGAGGACTAAGCTGGTGGGTGTAGGATAAGTTAGATGGGTGAGTGGGTGGGCAGCAGGTGGACGGGTCGTGAGCCATGAACCACAGGATGCTGCTGTTGGCTCAGGACACATGAGCCAGGCCTCCACAGTTCCCTCACGGCCACAATTAGCTGAATGGCCAGTAATTAAATCAATCAGTGAACCACCCCCAACTTGCCCAACCATCCTCCCCCCTCCCTCAGGCTGGGCATTATTACCCCCCCCCATTAAACTTGTCTACAGCGAGTAACATGTGTTCTATAACAGTTGGCAGTAACAGACCCGGAAATAGGACATCTTCGTTAACTTCTTTCTTTCTTTCTTTGGAACTTAAACTTCCCCCTTCCTTCATTTCTGATTTTTTCTTCTTCCAATTCTACCCATTTACATTCTCTAATCTCCTCTTTATTGTTTACGTTCTTCTCCTATTTCTTCTTCTTTTCCTCGTCGATCTTCTCCCATTTTTTCACCATCTCCTCTTCCTCCATCTTCCCCTTGTCTCATTCTTCCTACCATCTCCATCACCACCAACCACTGTGCCAACCTTAAGTCCCAATTCAGACAGACACAGACATACATAAACACAGACAGACATATACACACACACACACACACACACACACACACACACACACACACACACACACACACACACACACACACACACACACACACACACACACACACACACACACACACACACACACACACACACACACACACACACACACACACACACACACACACACACACACACACAACTCTAATAGCTCGTCCAATATTTTTTCCCATGATGATTTTCTTCCTGAAGCGTAAAAAACATAGATGACAGAAAGTCACTCACTCACATTATTGAACATTTCTCGTCGTGTTATTAAAATGTTGTGTGTGTGAAATATAAACCATCTGAACTTGTGCAATAATTCAGGTGGATTGCACACACACACCTCCAGGGTAACGTGTGTGTGTGTGTGTCATATTAACGTAAGGTTTAATGAAGGTTATAATCCACCTAAAGTATTCACCTGTCTTAATTACTATTGTCTGCAGGTGTTCCGTCAGGCGCCGCCCTCAGGTGTGTGTTGCCCTCAGGTGTGTGATGCTCCCCCCGGGTGAGTGGTACCAGTTTTTCCGAACATGAAGCGACACGACTCCCAGACAGCCGGCCAACACAACCGTTCCAACCAGAGGACTGATCAAGAGAGGTGTGGAAACAGTAGAGAAAAAGGCCAACAAAAATTATCGTTAACAACACCACTACTCGGTGAGTTAGCCACACCTGTACTGTACCAAGCTGTCGCCCCTCACAGCATCCTACTCTCAACACTACAACTTTAACTCAAATGTCACCAACGATATCAGTGTTGTCACTTTTAGAATAACAACACGCTGAAAAACAAGGCTCCTCTCTGTCTGTTTGTCCGCCAATCTTAGTCTATTTCTAACATAATGAGGTAAACAAAAATGGGGTCTTTCATTTAACGATAAAAACAGAAATACATTTATATATCATCACCTTGATCTGAGGAAACACCGTAGACTGATGTAATGCTCCACAACAAGACTTAACACCATTACTAAAGTTTTAAAGTGCGACAAAATGAATCAACACTTCCACGTGACTCAGATACTCCAACACAAAGATTTAACACAATTACATTTGAAAACTTCCAGACTGCTAAAAAAACAGCGGTGGTGTGTCCTGCGGCGGCCACCACCACCATCACACACACACACACACACCACCACCACCACCACACACACACACACACCACCACCACCACCACACACACCAACACCACCACCACCACACACCACCAACACCACCCACTCACACACACCACCACACACACACACACCACCACCACCACACACACACACACACACCAACGCCACACCAACGCACACACACACACACACACACACACACACACACACACACACACACACACACACACACACACACACACACACACACACACACACACACACACACACCACCCACACACACCACCCACCACCACACACCACCACACACACACACACACACACAAAAACACACACACACACACACACACACACACACACACACACACACACACACACACACACACACACACACACACACACACACCACCACACACATCACCACCACACCACCAGTCTCTTTACCCTCAGTTCACACCTTCCAAAAAAAAAAAATCTAAGATGGTGTTTAGGCCGGCGCAACACCTTATACTATGTGCTGCAGCCTCACCCATAGTAACCCATTCACCTCACCGCGGCCACACGACCTTACCCATAGCCGTGCTGAAGACTTTATAACACAGCAGGAGAGATTAAGCTGGAGGCGTGACGTACTGGAACTCATTCACCACACAGCCAGACACACCTCTCGCTAGTATCCAAATTTAGACACAATGGAGGTAGTTTTTTTCAACGGGTATATAAAGACCTTTACTCTGGTGTAGTGTGTGTGGTGGTGTAGGTGTTGTTAGTGTATGGTGCATGTGTGTAGTGTGTTGTGGTGATAGTAGTGATGGTGCACGCCCAGGCAGGCCATCATACAGAAGCGGCCTGTTACACCGCCACGCCAACACCGCCTCGGATCCATCGCCTTTAGGACCTGTTTGGTGACGCCCGCACCATCACGCTTTACCACATCATACTACACATTTCACTCTTTATTACCACAACTTTTACACTAAACTGTCCATACGTCAATCTTCTCCGTGTACTGAGTCCATTTCCCTCACAGTATAAACTATTAACTCGTGGCGTCACTCAGACAATCCTTTATCAGAGAGGACGTCAGACTCCACCCCAAGGAAAAACACTTGTAGTTTCCTGTCGCTATTACGCTCCGAGACTGACTTTCAGGAAGGATCTGTCTTACGCCGCTGAGGTGGGTGTTGTTTACGAGGCAGAGGGGTTGACGAGACAGACACAGACACCTCGCTGGTGCCGTGGTGTAGCGAAGAACAGCTGGTGTAGTAGTGTCAGGTAAGGATGGTTAGTTCAGCCAGCCAACACCACCTCCCACCACGCCTGCTTCACCCAGACTACCCCACCACCGCTCGCTGTCTAACGCACCCCGCCTCTCTCTCTCTCCTCCGCCCTCAGCGCCACCACTACCGCCACTATCCACCACCATAGGAAGCAACTTCATCACATATCCACCAGAACCATCACTACCACCATCAGTTATTCACGACCATACACCACTATAGATATATGTTCTACTACCACCTTCCAACAACACGTCATTAATCAGCATCTCTGACTATAACCACCACAACTATCATCACTACCAATAATAAAACCACTTCTCTTCACTAGCACCATCAACACGACTTTACCCTTCACCACCACTACCACCACTTTACCCTTCACCACCACTACCACCACTTTACCCTTCACCACCACTACCACCACTTCCCCTCGCCAACACCACCAGTCACCAACAACAATTTACCCTTCACCACCACCACTTCACCAACACTCACCATTTCTCACCACCAAAACCAAGACTTATCTCCACCATCACCCTGTCCCTCCACCATCACCCCCCGTAGTCCACACGCACCAACAGGAGCGATCATAAAGGTGTTCAAATAAACTGTGCTGGATCATCCTGCTCCAGCTGACAACATCAAAGTGCTCACACCCCACTCTACTGTTGACCCCCCACCTCCTCTCTTCTCTCTACCCCCATCTAGTCGTTACAGAGGGTGATGTACTGGTACCGGTGCTGTACTGTACATTACCGGCGCAGTACTGTACATTACCGGTGCTGTACTGTACATTACCGGCGCAGTACTGTACATTACCGGTGCTGTACTGTACATTACCGGTGCTGTACTGTACATTACCGGTGCTGTACTGTACATTACCGGTGCTGTACTGTACATTACCGGCGCAGTACTGTACATTACCGGTGCTGTACTGTACATTACCGGCGCAGTACATTAGCAACATCTTCGAACAAAAGGACAGAAGGCACCACGTACATTAACAACACTTCCCGTCTGTTGTGCTCTTTGAAGACGACAACTCTCCTGTCTTCCTTATTCTTCTCTTTCATCCTCCTCCTCCTCCTCCTTCTCTCTTGCCCTCGTTACCAAACATTTATGAAAAGCAAGAGGAGAACAGACAAATACGCACCTCACACACCCTCCCAGCCCCACACAGTCCACCACACTCACCACTCACACACACTCAATGTCCACTGCACTCTTAAAAACTCTCAGTAAATCAATTTTCCTCGTTATCAGAGGGTCATTCACACGGCCATCAATGTGTAAACAAAAAAACCGGGTAATTTTCTTTATAAAACAGAGCGGTTGAGAGCGGCCCAGCAAACAGAGGGAGGACCAGTGGTTCATTCACACGCGCTGGGTGAAGAAAATTGGGTAATTACGAGAGGCTAGTGTCTGGGTGGTGGTGGGCGGCCGGGGAGGGGTCTTGGTAGGTGGTGGGCGGCCAGGGAAGGATCTTGGTAGGTGGTGGGCGGCCAGGGAAGGATCTTGGTGGGTGGTGGGGTAGGGGAGACGGCTGGTGGGTGGTCAGGGAGGGATCTTGGTGGGTGGTGGGCGGCCAGGGGTGGATCTTAGTGGGCGGCCAGGGAAGGGATCTTGGTGGGTGGTGGGGTAGGGAGCGACCAACAGTGCGTAGGTTTTGTTTGAATGAGAGGATGGGAAGCTTGTCGGTGGATGAATAGAACAAGGCGGTGCACACACACACACACACACACACACACACACACACACACACACACACACACACACACGTCAGTATCATCAGGACAGTACCCCAGTAGTCATTCCTCTTCCTTCACACCTCAACACTATAGCATCACCACACCCTAACAACACCGCACCACCATCATGTAATCACTGGTTTATATCTATGATTAATGGTAACGTCGACGACACACAACAGCTCGGCGCAACAAACTGAGCTGCGGAATCCAATTAAACTGTCAATTCCAGGTATCAGGAACAGGAAAGGTATTTAAGCATATCCTTATGGGACGAGATTAACCAAATATGTCTGGTGATGGACGACACATCGCTGTCATTCATGTTGTCATCTATAACAAACAATTTCCGTCATCATAGACAAGTTTTACATTATTGAACACAAACTGGTTTAGTGAGGAACTGTCCAACTTTGTCAAGAACAATAGCAGTGCTGACAGTGTCGCTGACAGCACAACAAAATCACAGTTACCAGATAAAAATATAACTCTTCAGTCGACACACTGTACAGCACCACCATACCTGCCTGCCTCCCCACAAAATATTATTTACTAAAGTTACAGACACGTCTTCAACTTGGTAAAACCTGGAGAATAACTCGTAACTGTTACATCAAGGAAACATTGAGGGGGACGCAAGGACAAAGAGACGCACCAAGACTCACAACTCTGTTAGGAGCAAAAAGTTAGGTATTCACATCAGTCTACTTCCTGAGATTGTCCCCTCTAGCGGCGGTGTAACAACCTCACAACCCACGCACAGGGCACAAGATAAACACACACACACACAGAACCACAGCAGTAATGACACCTGTTCTAAGTTACTCTACTACTTCATAATGTCAACAATCATCCAAGAAACAAGTGTGGGTCTCCCTCACAGGTTCCCCCCGACACCCCGGGAGAGGTCCTGATGCTCCCACCTTGCTGGCCAGCCAAGACACTCAGTCAGACAGTGTTGAACCCATACACAATGAAGAAAGTTAAAATGTAGAGTTGTTTGACGATAGTACCCAGGGGCGGCCAGTGATGGTGTAAAAGGCCCCGTGTCTACAAGAGAACCAGCACCCAGGGAGAGATTCCTCGAAAGACTCAAGGATCTACAAATCCTCTACCAGGTCAACATTAGGATACCTGGTGGGACTGAGGGAATACCTGGCCTCTCTCTCTCACCAATAACTAGTTAGGGTGATTGGAGGGAGGAGGGGGGGGGGGCTGTTACGTAAGTGGCATCCACCCATTGGCATTCAGGTCGGTAGAAGCCAGACCGTACGTATGTGTGTCAGTCCGAGGTGTTGGGGTGTAAGATGCGTAAGACAATCCCAGGTAACCTAACCTAACGTAGCCCACCTTAACCTCATTACCGTAAAATAGGTGTTCGGGCTTACCGATCTTGAAGCGTTAATTCTATTCTTCAGGCGATGAAATTCTACCCAATGGAAAATTCTCTAGTGGTAATTGGTATTTTTTCAGGTGGTATTTTACTATTTTGTCCAAAGGGGTTTTATTTTTTGAAGTTTTTCTCTCCATGGAAGGTGGTGGTGACACAAGGCAGGTGAAGACCCTAGTAGCAGCAGGGGGCCAGATACAGGTATCCTGACACCGCCTGGCACTCCTGGGCTCAGTGCCAACTGTCTCTCTCACCAAAATTTTCGGCTCCCATAAACATTATAGAGGTACGGCGGAGGTTAGGTTGGGTTAGGTAAACAACATATGAAACAGAAATAAACAACACATAAGAAAGAAGAGGAAAGCATAAAGGTCACGGAAGAAGAGATAAACAAGAAACAAAGGAAAAAGTGATGAACAAGAAAGAAGTGAAAACATGAGCGTGACTTTTGCTGCTGCAGTCAATCTGGTGGAGTGGTTGTTTACATTAACTCCCTGGCTAATACTTCCCCAGTGTGTGGCAGGAGGGGGGCGTCTCACCGTACAATATATCTTCCCTTCCCTCATTTCCATACCGTTCCCCTCCCTCCTCCCCCCTACCTTTCCCCCCCCCTCTCCCTTCCCTTCCCCTACTCTCCCTCCCCTTCACTCTAACTCGGGGGAACTTGCATGAAGGGATTATAATTGAAAGATTACAGCTTCCACGAACTCACTACCATATACACAGATTATATATGACAAGGTAAGTTTACTCAATGATAAAGATGATTCACTCAAGCTCGTCTGCCAAGTACAATCACCACGGAAGAGTTAAGTGTTGTCACCCACGACTCTATGAACAGCAGGAAAGTCTCACAGCCCCACAACTCGCCTTTAATCTCACACTATAATAAGGGAGTAACAGTGTGAGAGGTGTCGAGCATCACACTACCCCGAGGCTGCTGCTGTATTGTGTTGAAGCAACAAAGCTGAGGTGGAATACATTACTGCCAGCGACGAGGGCAGGTGTTGGCTGAGTGACTGACCAGTGAGCGAGTCTCTCTCTCTCTCTCTCAGCAGGCTTGTCAATCGTCGCCTAGCAAGCAGAGGGGCAAGAGTAACACTGTATGAACGAGACCCACCACGGAAAGAAAACTTTGCCACTTGAGGAAGGTTGGCGATCATTCGTCCGGCGAAGTTACCATAAGCTTGTCATTACGGGGTGAGGAAGAAAGCCGGGCGCTGTTGACTCCTCGTGTCTTTAACTTAACAGAGAAAGAGATCCACACATACTGTGTCACCTCCACTATAACTGTCAATAATCTCCCTAATAACGCGGTAAATGATAGATCCATCTTGTAAGCCACATTCTCCGCCTTATCGACCCGTTCCTCACCCTCTGCTGATGACCCTTAAGGAGGTTAACATAACGCGGCTTATTCATCACCTGATGACAGGCAAGAAAACTATGCGAGTGAGGGGTCTGTGCTTCACATGTAGGGCGGAGCAAATTACTGAAGTAGTGGCTCATAACACAGAGGTATGTTGTTACTAGTAAGTCACCCCGGTGTAGAAATATGTCGTTGAGGTGAAGTGAGCAGAGGTGTAGTGTGTCCCCACCAGGTGGAGATTTCGGGAGCTGCTCCTCCGGCCCTCACAGCACGTTCACTGGCCAAGTTTTCCGTGTACCACCCTGTTCAACCTGGCTGTTACAGTAAGTAACTTGCAGCGCGGCAGAACTTCCACTATCATACATGTATTACACACACAGTGGTCCGGCCCGCACCAATAACCTTGCACAGTTGAATCAATTTCAAGAACTTGACGAAAAAAATAAACGGAAAATATCCTGGACAAGAGACGAGTCCCGAGGATGATTGATTCTCTGCAGGACCTAAGGACAACCCCCCTAACCCCCCCCCTCCCCCCCATATCCCAGTGAAAAGTAATCTAAAGTCAGGAATATGTTTGGGCAATTTTTAGGGCGCCGCTGGAGGGGGAAGGGGGGGGTGAGGGGAGCGTATACAAAACACAGTCCTGTACGAGGGGGGACTACGCCTGGAGGAAGTCCAACCAATAGGGTCTTTCGACAGCGGGGGATCGGTAGCCGGCAGGACACGGTGAACGGCGCGACCTTTGAGTCTTCATTATAAGGAACACTTGTATACTACAGGTGTATCTGCAGCTGCCTTACTACACCTGTTATAGTGTAAACATGAGGTGGCCGCCGCGTGTACCTCCCCCCTGATGTGCTCAGTGATATATCATATGAGCTTCCCCCAAATGGCTCCTCCGTTCCTTAGTGATAAATCTTAGGGAGTTTCCCCCAAGAGGCCACGTTTTGAAGTCATATATTCTCAAGTGCTTTCCCAACAGCGGCCACATTCTTTACCGATATATTTCCAAGTATTTTCCTGAATGCCCCCCCCCCCTCCCGCTCCTCACTGATAAGTTACCTTCCTGAATGTGGCCATGGCCTATAATTCACACATTCGGAGGGATTTCCATGAGGACTTGGCCAAGTTCTTAATTGATACACTTAAATATTGACGCTAAAAGTGGTAAATTGTTCTTAAGAAATGAATTTCGACTTAAGTTCGGGAAGTAACCGCTATTCTAGCAGGGTAACGAGGGTGATGTCCCAAGGGGTCTCTATGACAAGGAGTATATCATATTAAAATTGGTTTGTGTATAAGGATAATAACTCTTGTTTGAAGGGTGAGTCCAGGCCTTGGCGGGGGGGTGTTAGAGGAGGTGGATGATAGTGTTGGTGGAGAAGGAAGGCGGATGGTGGTGGAGGCAGAGGTGTAGGGGTGGAGAAGGAAGGCGGATGGTGGTGTTGGTGAAGGAATAGGGTGCTGGTGGAGGAATAGGATGATGGTGGTGGTGGGTTTGGTGTTGGAGGTGGAGGAATATGGATGGTGTTAGCAGTAGTGTAGTAAGCTGGTCGATCACGCACGCTATGTCTGGCCCGTGTACAGTCCACGCCGTTAAGGACAGTATATACGATTCACACTCTTAAGCTTCTTGGCTAAACACAGCACCGTCACCTTTAAACACCTATACAAAATATTACAATGTAGACTGATTCATAACTACACAATCAAAATAATGAAAGTGAATAAAAATGAATAAATTACCCTTCAACTTGGTGTATAATGTATAAATCACCTGTTAATTAATACTTCAGGTGTACTCATGCCACCAAGAATGTGTTAAATAATAGTCTTTTAAAACTCATTGACATCAGACGTAAACAAAATTCCCAAGTGATATTAAGTTTTTATCTAATGTTGAACTGATATAAGTTGAATATTCAATTTTGTAATCAATAATAATTTGTGGATTCCATTATAAATTGATTGTAAATACACCAATCTTGTGTAAAATTATCGACTATTATAGAATTATTCCTATGGCAAATTCCTCATTGTGGAGAATTTCTCGAAAAATAATTCAAGGTTGATAAGAATGTCACAACAAATTCTAAAGTCAGATGAATTAGTCGCACGTCAAACAGAACTCAACAAACCTGCAGTACGACACTCCTGCCCTTTGACACACTGTAGGTCAGGCGGAAAGGCTGTCGCACCTGAGTGAGGGACACTCTTAAATGTCACACACACACACACACACCTACCTCAGCCCAGCTACCCTAACACAAACAAACCCCAATGTAACCTCTCTTATCTTACCCCAAACTACTTAACCACCTCCTAACCTAACCAAAAAAAAGTTAGCTGGAGGTGGGAAGAGGTGAAAAGGGGTGTCTGTTTATTAACCCGGAGGAGTAGTGGAAGTTACAGCAATGGGCAGTGAGGAGAGGGGAAGGAAGACGAAGATGATGAGGAAGAAGAAGAGTGGGAAGAGGAGGAAGAACAAGAGAAAAGGAGGAGGCAGTCAGAGATAGTGGCACGTTAATCAATGGTAGCCCTCTGGCCTATGTGACCCGGGCCGCGTAATATTTCCCCCAGGATAAACTACGACACAGTCCTCACACAGCATCTCACGAGTTGCTTCTCTTACCTGACTCAACTTATGCCTCCCGATTTATCTCACCTCGGGGGGGGGGGGGTCTTATGTTGAGAGAGGTTGCATTATTATTATTGTTATTATTCGGACACAAGTGTTAATATCACTGCATGACTACACAAGGCAAGTTCAATCAGGTTCAAGAATGAGAGTACATGATTCAGAGGTTCGCCACAAAGCTCTTCTCAGGTTAAAGAATAAAGTTTTTTACAGGTACAACTTAGAAAATTTTCCCCGGTTCAAGAAATTATCTTTTTCTGGTACAAGTGAGGAAGTTCTCAGAGGAACAACTACGAAAATCCTCAAAGGTTCAATAGCGAGAATTTTCCCAAGTCGTTGCCTCAGATTGTTTTCAAACTCGGGGCTGAAGCACAGATGGTCAGCCAGGAACAAAAATGATGAGCCAATTTCGAATCTCCAGATGAGATAAAAAGTTTAACTTAGAGATAGTTAACTTAATGCTACCCAAGTCGGTCCATCACCACCAAGTAAAGGTTAATTTTGATGTTCGTGATATGAATTTGACTTTAAATTTCTTGATGTACAAAGTGAAGTGATATTGTATCCTGAGTGGTTCATGACTTAACATATGGAGGTCTATGCACCAGCGTCCTTGTAACTGTATTTTCATGTCTACCAGTAAAGGTACTTGCATTTTGTAGAGGCAACTGTAGTACTGTAAATTCGTAGGTGCATAAAGTGTATTCGTAACAACACTTGTAATTGTACCGACATTACTTGTTCCCATAACTCTACTGTTGGCAGCACTTACACAGTTGTTTCCACGTCACTGATGGCACTGGGGGGAAAAAACCACGACCCGCCCGATGACGCTGTGCCAATAATCGGCTTTGATTGGTCCCCCGCGCATACACTGACAGCTCTACTGAACACCTCTTATTGGAAACGCCCTTCCCTGCAACCTCACTAAAGTAATAAAACAACAATAATAATAATAATAATAACCTGTAATAATTAGTACGGTTGCAGTAGTAATATTTTTTGCCCGCCAACTACCATTCCTACTTGACCGTCCGTAACATAACCTAGCGTCCTAACCTGTCCAAGATAGACCACATACAGAATGTTATCCAGCAGTGTGTGTGTGTTGATGTAAGAGTCTCTCACACTTAACACTGTACAGTATATAACCTTAACACCATCTCGTGGCTAATGGTTCCCGCCCATCGAAGAAAACGAGAACAGAAGAGCTGAAAATTCGTAGAAAACGAAATTAGAAAAGAAAACCACAGAAAACGAAGGTGAACGAAGGGTCAACTTGGATACCAGGCGCGGTGTAAGTCCAGCAACAGGATCCCGTGCAATGCCGTTTATACAAGGACAACAAACACAGAGTAAAAATATTTTCCCCAACAGCAACGAGGGAGTAACTTTCCTAACGCATTAAGGACGAAAGTATCAAAGTATCAAATTATGCTAAATATCCGATGTAATTTCCCCGCTACTTTTGCTAAAATTTCAACACGATCTTCACTATTATTTCTGTATTTTATCAACAACACTGAATTATATAACGTACAGAGATTTATATTTAGTGGAACCATTCTGCCTCTCAACCCACCGGCCTCCCCTCCCTTAGCCTCGGCCCGACACAGCGCACGTTCACCCCGGCCCTATAACCTCCCCAGCCCAACCCATCATCCATCTTCCCCTCTATCTCCATCCCAACTCCTCGTCTCTCCTTCCCTCTCTTCTTTTACCTCCAACCTGCCGTGTGTCTCTCCTGCATCTACGGGAAACAAGATGAGTAGGTAAGACCCCCCTCGCCTCGCCTCGCCTCCAGCTGCCCGGTAACAAGCCACATTAGGGATCAATACTCACCCTTTCCTTAGACCATCTTATTTCCAAGGCCGTCAGGGAAGAATTCATAAAACACACGAGATTACCTGTTACGTCTCTCTCTCTCTCTCCGCTAGAGAGAGAGAGAGAGAGAGAGAGAGAGAGAGAGAGAGAGAGAGAGAGAGGCTACTTCCCCTGCTCTCTGTACTTCCTTAAAATAACAGATAATTTATTATTAAACAACAACAAAGGTTCAGTACGTACATATAATTCAGCACATTAACAGGACAAACAAACAGTATTTGCTCACATCGGCTTTAAAACTGGAGCACCGCGTATTAACCCAACTACTGTACCGCTGCGTATTAACCCAACTCTCAATACTAAATAAATGCGTATACAGTTAACACTTAACAGTTAGATGATAACTAATTTATGTCACCGTTAAGTGAACACAAACCTAACTCCCGCAAACAAACTCCGCCAAACACAAAGACATTTCTTACCACCAGAGGAATAGTAAACAATGGACTGTATTCTGGTAAACTAACAAGAGGCCACCACGACCCAAGGTTCAGTGGCACAAGTACGTCTGTCATCAATGTATGCAGATAATAGTGATGGGGTAGACACACACACAAGGACCTGTAGTGGTACTCACGGTCCAGGGCAGCAGGAGTCACCAACACAAGTTACATTCACTCACCTGTAAAGGGAAATTAAAATCTGTTAATATTATGGTTAGTTACGGGGACATCTTGTGGGTCACACCGCTGAACATACACTGGACACGATATAAATAATAAACAAAGGAAAACTATATAACTACAAAATTAACAACGCCATGGTGAAAGTATTGGAGTTAAAACCATAACAAACACAAAAATACAAGCAAGAATCGTAAATATATCCCCATTATCGTTAAATAATTCAACTAGTGAAATATACGCATAAAAAAGGTCAAATTCAGATAAAAACAGTTAATATAAATATTCCAAGGCAGCACAACTCCAGTACAGTCCAGGATTCTGACTCTAAAAAGCTTTGTTGGTGATCCTTTGTTCACGTGACTGAAGGTGAAAGCACACACTCGATGACAGTAGACTTCCAAGCGTATTACCCGAGTCCTCCCTAGTGATGCAAAAATTAAACTGCAATAATAATAATAATAATAATAATAATAATAACAGAAATAATAATAATAATAATAACAGTAATAACAATAACAATAATAATAATAATAATAATAATAATAATAATAACAACAGTAATAATAATAATAACGAAAACAACAACCACAATAATAATAATAATAATAATAATAATAATAATAATAATAATAATAATAATAATAATAATACAAGGGAACGAGAGGCATTAAAAAGAGAAGGAAAATATTGGCCAAAAAAATATCACAAGAGAAAATAGAAGCCTTGATTTTAAAGCTGGAAATTGAAGGCGTAACTTTAATGGGAAACACAAACTACACCATTAAAGGGAGCAACTAAGGCTTGGGTTAAAGGGTAAGAGAGAGATAGACCCATTTGACCACAAGTATCGAGAGGTCAAGGATAGCTGTGTGTTGAGGGAATAGGTAGAGTTATAAGCTAAACTGACAACAGCTAAAGACCACAATAACAGGGGAAGATGAGAAGTAAAATGATAAAGGGGAGAAATGGAGGAATTAAAGAAAGAGACTTGGAGAGAGGTAAGCGGATAATAAATTATAAAAAAGAGATTAGAAAATAAAGTTGGTTGTTTCTAGTGGATGTCAACTAAGTGATACAATTAATGTAGTGAATTTTCCACCCATGATTCTGTACTGTATACCTTGAGTGTCTTAACTGGTGCTAAGTGCGAGGGTTAAGTGTCTGTGTAATTTCTATTTTATATTTGAACATTTATTCCTAATTCAACTAAAGGAAACCATTTGAGTGTATCCTAATGTCTTCACATAGGAGAAGACGCATAGCACAGTATAATAAGGGAAGAATTTTCAACAAACTCCCTATGAAAGAAAACTGATCCTTGCCTCACCGTTTTCTGTAATCACCTCCACAGTACGGGGTTGGGGAGACTGTATTGAGATCACGTCGCTCTATCAAATCGCGGGAGTTTTTCACACCGAGTTACATGAACCTGCCTTACTTCGTTTCTACACACACACATTATGGTTGCGTCGGAAAAGTTACGGTCTAGAAGCAAATATGATTGACACCACTACACACAGGCCACACACTATACGTCACAGCCGCGTCATCATACTGACATATTAATCTAGAGCGAAAACTAACACCTAGTTAAATTAATGTTGGTATAACGTCACCGTCGACTATCTGAGTGTCCTCGAGGCTAACATGCGTATAACTTTGTGCTTTATGAGAATTTTTATTAATAATGCAAATAATGTCGATGTTCCTACACTTACTGTGGCTCTGAGATATTTATAATAATCCTGAACTATAATTCTCCGCCAATTCTTTTAAATTATTTTAGAGTACAGTGCTGGGTTAGGTTAGGTTAGAAGGGTTAACAATAGTAAATTTATAAATGGCGTGGATCATGTATTCAGTTTCCCCCTGGACCCTCACAGTATACTGCAGTTACCTATAGAGAGAGAGAAAACCAACACATGGCAGGTGACCGTTTTCTGTGACGGATCTTTACATGGTATGGAGAACTATAGAAATAATACCACTCGCTTCCTGCTTTCGGTCTTAAATCATTATATATTATTAAATTTATCATATTAACCCAATTTTGTTATTAAAAATGATGAAATAACTAAATTGAATGACAACTGAAGTGAATAATTATTCTTCAATTTTGATAAGGAAATGTTGAATATTTTAACGTACAAAACAAAGATAATTAAACAAAGAATACACAATGAAGTTTCTAGCACCAATATTAACATAATCAAAGAGTGAAAACAGTGTACGAACGGTGTAAAGTTCACACATTCTTCAGCTAAACTCCGTAACCCAGTTTTAATTGGCTTAAAGGCTTTTGCTTGGGTGGGTCGATATGCCTGTACCAGTGGCGGCAGCCATCGCATTGCAGGTAAATAATGAGACAGGTGTGTGTGTTTACGGGAGTGGGAGGAGGAAGGGGAGATAGGGAAGTGGTGTAGGTGTGAGTGAAACAAAGGGGCAGGTACGGAAGAGCCAAGAGGATGTGCAGGTGTGTAGCAGGTGTTTGTGTAATATGAAAATTGACACATATGGAAATAAAGGGATGTGCAAATGAGTGTCAGGTGTGTACAACAATCCTAGAGGATGGACACATATGGAACAGTCCAGGAGATATATGTGTAGCAGGTGTGTGTTTACAAGTGTGAGCGAGTGTGAAGAGGAGGAGGAGGCCGGGCGGAGGAGAGGAGACTAGTGGCGGCTAGGAATCAATAATCTTCTGGAGACTGTCCCTGCGTGTGTATGTCTCCCCCTTCGGCCAAGCATGCCGTTCATGAACCACCTCGCCACATGCTCCACCTCATGACAAAGATGTTCCTTCTAATTATCAAAAGCACATCCTCCCTACCACATACTCCTCAAGAAATATACCACCAACTCATGACAATGATTCCCATCCTCCCTCCTTACCTACCACATACTCCACTTCCTGAACCACATATTCCACCTCGCCAAACCCTGCACCACATAACACACTTGTATACCTGTAAACATCATCCACCTCATGCCCAAAAATAAACACAGTCGCCATTTCACCTCAAAAACACCACAAAGGCTTCGTTTACGGCTTCACTTATGGAATGACACACTGAGGACACCGTTACACCTTCCTGCTACACAAACTAAACACACCTTCTCTCCCAATACACCCAAAACCTTCGTAAACACACAATCATCACACCACCCAACACCCGAGAGCTTCTGTTGATATACACACAGAACGACACAGACACACTCCTATACTCACCGTGTTTAAATAAAGACACATTCACCTCCCCCCCCCCCCAGACCGCACACGGAAGCTGGTGATGTTGCCGCTCTTCCAGAAAGCTTCACGTCCCATTGACACATTTCCTCCGTCCACCGAGATGAGGACCGGACTTGTCAACCACAAATAATTCACAGGAGAAAACAACCTTGGGAATAGTCTAGATTGTGGAGGTAAACAAACATAACTCGACAGACAATAAGCAAACATAACTCGACAAACAATAAACAGACACAGCTCGACAAACAACAAAGGTATGTGGATAATTAACTAAGTCACCTGGATAAACAAAAATGGCATAACTACACTTAACAAAAAAAAGGTCGACATAAACAAGCAGGTAAACAAACTAGTAAAATAAGAGGAAATACAAACAGGTGTGTGTGTGTGTGTGTGTGTGTGGTTGATTGCAGATAAAGAAACACACACACACCTAACTGAACAGGGAGGTGAGGTAAAGAATTAACCTTCCCTCAGATGTAGCCTAAGGAGCTGAGAGACTACCTAGTGTTCCCTCAGGTGTAGGCCGTGTCCCTCCCCTCAAGTATTACTTAATAATAATAATAATAAATTATTATATATATATATATATATATATATATATATATATATATATATATATATATATATATATATATATATATATATATATATATATATATATATAACGAAGAGGAGAACCAGGGAAAACACAAACATAGTACAGTACTATCGGTCAGTGGCAGATTATACAGTATATGGCTTGCAATAACAGTGTCCAATCAGTTATCACCACACTATTTCAGAGAGTCTATACGATGCATATACTATGGCTATTAACCTCTGTAACACTGTATCTAGGATGTTACAGCGGGTGTTATTAGATATTTCAGGTATTGGTTATGTCTGAACCTTGAACACGAGGAGTGATCATGGTTCAACACTGGTCAATATCTGTCCCAGTACTCCTAAAACCTAACCTAACCTAACTTTCAAGGAACGGTGTAGTAGGATTGTCCCAGTTAGATTATGTCCAGAAGCACCTCTTGTGTGTACAGGATGTCTCTGTACTCCACAAGGACGTAACAGAATCCTCATGACAGCTCTACTGGACAAGGATCTAGTCTGCGTACCAGTTTAAGAATCATACGATACAGTACAGTGATCATACATGACGACACTGTAATGATGGTGACACTCGCTGACCAATATATCGCTACAGGTCCTACAAGTTATGACTCATTATAGTCACTGTCCCCTGCCAGGCCCCATGGTGTCCTGCTCTATATGCAATAGAGGCGACCCAACCTTACCGTATCTGTAGGTCCGTCTCCTGGGAGGGGCGTAGGAGTGTGCTGGCGGGGTCGTGCTTCGTCCACGGGTCGTCGACTTCGTTGAGCGTCGAGATCGTGTCCGCACGGGGGAGGTGGGAGGTGCGGTACGTATAAGGCCGCGGTAGAGGGGAGGTGTGGAGGAGGAGGCACGGATGGCAGCGGCAGTGGGTGGGGTGGAGCGCCACCAGGGGTCGTACAACTCCCGCTCGTGGCTCCAGAACGACGCCGTTGAGGCTGACGACAGGGAGTCTTCCGCTGGCTCTTCTTCAGCCTCTGAGATGTCCGGCAGGCGAGGCCCCCGGTACAAAGCCTCGTCCTCCAGCTTGGCGTCGTTTAGTGCCCCAGGCCTGAGTGCCACTCGTCCACACAAGGCTGCTCACGCTCGTAGCGGCGGCAGCAACAAGAGTCACCTCCCCGGCGTGCATCACTGCCCGGCCCACCGCTACACCAAAACACACACACCTACTCCTCTCCTTCCGCTCAGCCTCTTTACTCTCACCTCCCACCTCGCGTCCGTAACATCACCATGGTAAACACTCAACTAACACAGAAACACTCTCTCAAGTTCTCACTGATATAAGTATCATATCCACAAGGATCAGGTTCTTACATCAACAACGTGTTACTTCATAACCTATAATAAACTTACACATTAAACTACACAACAATGTTAAATATTTTAGCTTGTTTCTCAATGATTCACAATAATAGCTGTGTCCACGACCGCTGGCAGCAGCACCGCAGTGGGCAACAGGGAATTCTTTCACTTGGGTCTCACCATCACCGATTAAGTCCAATACAAACAGTGTTCACATGCTTTAGTTTTCTTAAACGGAATAAATAATCGAGTTTCTAATTTAACCAGATCATATGAGGAGGAGAGACACCCTCCTCGTGGGTTATTACCGTAAGCCGGGACTCTCAGTTATATTATGAATGTACCGTAAACAACTCACCACATGTACAACATTCATTCATAAACAAGTTTCGTGTTATAATCCCATTGAACAATTGCAGGACAGAAATTGATTTACAAACTTACAATTAAAGATACTGTACCTCGTGCTCACAGACCGACTGCTACAAACTCCCGCCTGGCGGAGAAGTGGGATAATAATAAAAGTGTTCCTAATTCCACAATATGACCGCGCCATCCCCCCATCACTGCCGCCCTTAATTTGGAAATATAAAGTTAAGTCAGCCATCACCAGTGAGAGACGTGAAGATTGAACAACACAGCCGCCTCCTCCAAGAGTTAACTGTAGGGTCGACATGTTCCATCCTGTGGCCGCAGGATGTAGCTGGTTGGCAGGTGGCGTGATGTGGTTGGGAGCCACACCCTCGCCAAACCCAGGGTGTGTATGTGTGGCGTAGGCAGCTCACCCCACCAGGCAGTGATCTCACCTTCAAGTATGCACAGCATTTGCACCAACAAGGTAGCCCGTGACGCGCCCTCTGACCTCAACACGCAAAATGAATACCTGACTATTTTCGCTGCATTATCTAAGCGGTGTTTTACCTTCAGGACGAATATAAACAATCATTCACTTCCTTGTCTGTTGCACCATCAAGAAGGTGGCGGTGGAGAAGGTGGAGGAGGTATTCTAGAGTACCCTAACCTAAGGTGCCAAGAAACTCAGTGAATGTCTTACGTCAGGGTGGTGGCGAGGTCAGGTGTGTCCCTCCCTCACCTGACACTCCCCACACGTCTTCTGGTTTAGCGAGGTTCCCAGTTATAATTTAGGAAGACTCAAGTTATAGTTCAATCAGTTATAACCTAGGTTCCCAGTTAGAGGTCAGTAAGACTCGCTAGTTATATTCGGTACAGCTTCCAGTATCTTCGTTATATGCTATTCCAGGTGTCGTATGTGTGTTTCCTTTACCTATTCATCCTCTCTCACTCCACATAAAGGCGCGTGTTTCATCTCCACTACACTGCTGGCCGCCACCATCAACACGGCCCTCATCAACATTACCTCACAACAGACGCTGAAAACAACAACAATATCACGAGCGGCAGACAGTGAGGTTGGTAGGACTGTGTGTGTGGGGACTACTGACGTCACTGTCCCTCGCCCTACAGCTGATGCCGGGGAAACATTGACAAAAATTTAATTCACGTGATTGGTTTAACAAGTCTGTGTAAAGGTCAAAGACAATTTATACGCCGAGTGTTTGATGATTTTGTTTATTTGCCATCGCTTGTCCTCGATGTATACATATGTGTGTGTGTGTGTGTGTGTGACACCCCACTCACTATTTAACCACAGTGTCTTGAGAAGGTCATAACAATACGGAGAGAAATATGCATGACGGAAGTGGAGAACGATACAGGTCCCTCTCCCTGAGCCTCGAGGAACACCATCAAGGACGAGCCTTGAGGGGAGCACCACCAAGGACGAGCCTCGAGGAACACCACCAAGAACTCCTGAGTTCGAGGCACTCTGTTTTAAAGAGAGGTTGTCTGTTGCTGCTAAACGGCGGGCTTAAAGATGACAACAGAGAGAGATGAACCACCTGGCCACACACACACAGGTTGTCAGACAGAGAATATGTCTGAGCCGCAAGGAATTAGCGAGTCACTTGAGATGGATAATCGGCCACACCTTGAACACACACACACACACACACACACACACACACACACACTAAGCTTTACCCCCTTAAGAAATCTTAATCCCTTGAGTATAATGACCTATTACCTCCAGTACTATGACACTGTACTCGGAGGGGTTAATGCGCCACTGTACTCGGGTATTAATGCCACTGTACTCAAGGGTTACTACTCTGCCAAAGGCCTAACACTGCTTCTCCCAGGACGCAGTAAAAGGCCGGGGGGAAAAACTTGCTAAACCTCCTCCTCTCATCTCCCCAGACGTGTAGATTATCCAGATAACCCCCCCCCCTTACACACAGGTAAAGCGTGTGATTACCGCTGTGATTCACACCTGCTGGGGAGGCGAGTGGCACTAACGAGGGAGGGAGGTGTAGGGGAGGTGTGGGGAGGGAGAGGAAGTGTGGGGAGAGAGAGGAAGTGTGGGGGGAGAGGGGGGTGTGTGGAGAGGGGTGTGGTGGAGAGGGGTATGTGGTGGAGGGTGTGGTGGAGAGGGTGTGTGGTGGAGAGGGTGTGTGGTGGAGAGGGGTGTGTGGTGGAGAGGGGTGTGGTGGAGAGGGGTGTGTGGTGGAGAGGGGTGTGTGGGGAAGAAGGGGTGAGTGGGTGAGAAGAGGTAAGTGGGATGATGGAGGTGTGTGGAGGAAAGAGAGGGTGGGTGGGGGAGAGGGGATGTGGGGGGAGGGAGAGAGGAGATGTGGGGGTAGACAGGGTGTGTGTGGGGTGAGAGAGGGGAGTATATGGATGCCTCACTGGGGAGATGTATGTCAAAGCTCGTCTCCCTCACGTTTGTTCTTCCCCCCAACAACACCCTGAGCTGAATTACAGGTAGATCTTGATTACTTTACCTCTGCACACCTGTCAATCAATCCCTGAGTGTCTGAGGGTTGGCCAATTCCGGACCTTCATTCCTAACATAGTCGACGAGTCTTTGCCAATCCTCCTAAAATGTCGCATCTCGCCCAGGTATTGAGCCTCTAATGTCACCCATTCCTGTACGTCGGTGTCTGCCTTGCCCTGACACCACCTACACTCCTCCCAATGTTTTAAAATATCTGTTTGTTCATCATCTTGACTACTACTCCCAGCTGTGTGGTCTGGACACAGTGGCACATCACCTCCAATCACGTGGAGAATAATGTAGGAGACAGTGTAGTAAACAGGAGGACAAGACCAGAATAAATATTTACACATACTTGTTCTTGTCCTCCATTTGCATATGAAGTGTTTAAATTGTTACTTTACCATTAATACTGACTGACAGCGGTTTATTAAATGGTTACCTTAATAATAATGCCAGGGCAGTGTGTGTGTGAGAGGCCTATATTGACTAGGACACGTCAGCCTAACCTCGCTCTATCCATCCTCTACTGCTCCACCTCAACTCGTTAATCCTATCAGTTACGCCACGTCTCCTCCATCACTTCTCCACCCCACCACCACTACCATTATCCTTCTTCTACTTCACCAACCTTACCCCATCTAACCCCACCCCGCCGAACCTCCACCCCCCATCCTACCCCACCCCGCCGAACCTCCACCCCCCATCCTACCCCACCCTATCGCATCTCCAACCCCTACATCAACCCAATATGTGCCCCGCCCCGATTCTTGACTCTCCTACGCAGCAGCAGCCAGAATAAAGAGGTTCCCTGATAAAGATAAAACCACGGGCAGCCACAGTCTTACTTCGTGAGGCCGGTGGTGGCGTGTGGGGGAGGTGACGAGCGTATCAGGTCATATTACTTGTGGTCAGGCAACGTAATACTCTACCTACCTGCCTTATCTCCCCCCCCCCCACCTTCCTCCTCCTCTGACGCCACTAACTGCGACACACACATAGACATCTCATACGCTAACCACACCCCACATACGCTAACCACAACCCCCCTCCCCCCCCACATTACAACAGAGGAAATAGTGTTCCGTGACCGCCACTAATACAATGGTTTAGAGTAACAATAGAAAATATTTAACACAGACCACTACCACCGCCACTATTAGCACCACTACCACCGCCACAAATAGCACCACTACTAGGACGAGGACATGATAGCGGGGGGACTAGTCACATGAGCCGCAGGTCTAATATCTCCTAGTGCTATTGGTCCTCAGAGTAATCCAACCCAAGCGTCGGGATTAGGGCCAAGGTTCCGGGGGGTACCCGTTCATAAAGGGCCACTACTGTAAGCCTAATGGGCCCTGTCCTAAAAGGCCTCATCTGACCCTTAATATGATACCAATGTTGACTTAAATCACTACCATACATCAAAACAAACAACCAAGAGAACAAACACAGCCTTAAAACAAAACGAACTTCTGATTACCCCCTCCCGCCCCCTTCTCCACCCCCCTATAGTCAGAGATATAAGAACACCGCTATATGGCTCACGCAGGCTGGGTATAAACAGAGATAACAGCCATTATGTGTCCAGAGATTGCGCCGCTATCTACACTTACCGAGGTGATGGGGGAGGGGGTGAGGTGGGGGAGGAGGGGGTGAAGTGGGAGAGGTGGGGAGGGGGTGATAAAGGTGGGAAAAACAATGTATGGAAGGAAGATTTTTACGACCCTCTTGTTTCACTGTTCATGTCCAGGTGGTGGTGGTACAGGTAGTGGTGATGGTGGTGGTGTTTGGGTTTGCACCATCGACCACGCCCACGGAAGTCCATCAGGCTGATGAGACCAGCTACTGGCCCTCGTACACACACACACACACACACACACGCTAATCATACACCTTCCACTGACACCCAACACACGTACACCTACTGCACCCCTCCACTGACCTACACTCACCTGCTCTAGCTAACACCTACACGCCCTGCTGACCTACTACACCCACCTGCTCGCCTACACCTTCTACCGGTCAACACTACCCTACAGGCCTAAACGTGCTTAGAAAACACACACACACACACACACACACACACCTGGTGACTATATTAACTATGAGTGATCAGAGGTGATAGAATGTTACAAAAGGTTGATACAGGACCACACCTACACAGCGCTGGCAGGTCAGGCGCCCCACAGGAACGATGTTCACGTCACATTAACACATTCCCATGAGAACTCAAAGGGCCCTCATTGGGTAGGTCGTGTTGAGGGCCCAGGGCCAAGGGTACACCAGATGAGGATGAATGGGCCAGCACTATATTAAACAGTGGCAGTATGCCAGGTAAGAGGAGTGCGTGGCACCAGTGTGCCCCCCCCCCCCCACTGTTCTGTAACCAGCAAATTGTGAATATTTATCACCGTTACCAAACAGCCTTAAAGTCCTGGTTTAAAGTGGTCACATAATGCTGGTCCAAACCCCGTCCATACCGACACCGTTCTCTGCAGTCACCCCACAAAACAAAACAAAAACACACACACAAAAACACACACACACACACACACACACACACACACACACACACACTGAAGGAAGTCTGGTCGAGATGAAGAGTGGCAGCAACAGCACCACATACAGGAGAGGGCGAGCGAGGCAGTACTGTAGTAGGCAACGGGAGGAGGAGGAAGGTCGGAGATACTATTGGTGTAGATCCCTCCCTCCCGTACAAACACTCCACCACGCAATATCCACCAACACTCACTACAACACTTCATATCACCTATACACTTCCTCCTCCTCCTCCCACACAACCATAAACTACAACCAATACAAAATTAATACAACCCCGACGTTCAAAAATAGAAGAAGGATCCTATCAGTGAGGAAGGCGATCAGAGAACTAACAGGCTGACGGATCTTTCTTGGTTACTAATGACACTGATCTGTACAGGAACCAATTAGTGGAGACGAGACGCTTCACACACACACACACACACACACACACACACACACACACACACACACACACACACACACACACACACACACACACCACACTTTTCGCCCAAGTCAAAGTTATTATCCGATTGGTGTCTCGATTTTCCTGGCTATGTAAACTGTTTCAATATCAAGAGGATCCAATACTCTTTATATACGATACAAATCCAATGTTGATAAAGAAGAGGGGGGGGAAGGGAGGAATCCATTGATCTCACAGCGGGTAGGGGTAGCGGGTGGGGGTGGCGGGAAGGGGCGGCATGAGGGGGCAGCAGCGGGCGCCTCCCTCATTCGCACGGCGCCAAGCGTATAACACTTACCAAGTTAAAGGGAAGTAGGCCGTAACGCACCCCCCCCCCTCTCTCTCTCTCTCTCTCTCTCTCTCTACTATATATTGATCCCCCACCCACCACACTCAACCACCCACCACCACACTCAGCCACCCACCACCACACTCAAACGTCAACAGACATTACACCCCCCGTCTACCATACACTTAACATTGAGCCAAACACGTCACCTGGACACTACCACCATCATCTCCCTGTGAGGACTCATGTACCCGGGGCCCCGAGTGTAAACAACGAGAAGTGATTTTAACGGGTATGGAAGGCACCCAAGGGAGAAGGGAGATACAGGAAGGAGAAGGGAGATACAAGAGGGAGAAGGGAGAAGAAAAAAAAGGAAAGGAGAGAAGAGGAAGTGGAGTGAGCAACATGGCGCCCCAGGGAGAAGGTGGAGCACACCCAGGCTGGCAGGTCAGCACACGGCCATTAGCAAAGACTTCCTCTGGTGGCAGGCGACCCCTTCCTGCTGGCCGGGGCCCACCCTCACACTGCACTTACCTCTCCACCCACCACCCCACCAACCCCACCCACCCCCCACACTACAAGCACCCACCCTACACCACCACCTCACACTACAAGCATCTACCCACACCTTACACCACCACCCTCACACTACAGGCACTCTACCCACACCTCACACCACCCACCCCTCACACCCTGCCACCCCACCCACCCCTCACACTACTGCATCACCCACACCCACACCACCACCCTCCACACAAGCACTCTACCCACACCCACACCACCTATCCTCACACTACAGGCACTCTACCCACACCTCACACCACCTACCCCTCACACTACAAGCACCCTACCCACCCCTCACACTACAAGCACTCTACCCACACCTTACACCACCACCCCCTCACACTACAAGCACTCTACCCACACCTTACACCACCTACCCCACCTACAGCACTCTACCCACACCTCACACACCACCTCACACTACAAGCACTCTACCCACACCTTACACCACCCACCCTCACACTACAAGCACCCCCACCCACACCCCACACCTCACACCACCCACCCTCACACTACAAGCACTCTACCCACACCCCACACCTCACACCACCTACCCTCACACACTACAAGCACTCTACCCACACCTTACACCACCTACCCCCACACTACAAGCACTCTACCCACACCTCACACCACCTACCCCTCACACTACAAGCACTTCACCCACACCTTGCACCACCTACCCCTCACACTACAACAGTCCTTCAGTTTACCTCACCTGTCGCCAATGATCACTGCAGCTGTGAACAATATGTCCCTCTTTGCAGGTCCATTTGTGGCCACTCGAGGACTTTCAGTTGGCTTGTGTCTTAATTACTCTCTCACTCTCTCTCTCTCCTTTATTCTTTTAGTTTCTTTATTTCACCATTTTTTCTCTCACTCTTGCCCTTCACTCTCCCTAAACCCACCCCCTTCTCTCTAGACAGGACGGTGTGAAGGGTCTTGTTGCTACCTGCCTCTCACTGCTTCACCTGATGAGTGACGTTTCTCTCTCTCTCTCTCTCTCTCTCTCTCTCTCAACAGGCGGTGGGTGAGGGAGACGCAAGGTATCACCCTGCCCCTTCACTCTCAACCTGGCACCTCTTAGACACCATACAGGAAGGGGAGGAAGGTGGCGGATGAGGGAGAGGTAAGGAGGAAGAAGAGGAAGGGTAGATGAAGAGGAGGGGAGGAGGCGGAAAAAGAATAACAGAATGAGGGGAAGAAGAAAGAACAAAGGAAGGGAAGAGAAAGAAAGAATTAAGGAAAGGGGGAGGAGGAGATAGGGGAGGAGGAAAGAATAGCAGAAGGGATGGAAGAGAGAGAGAGAGAGAGAGAGAGCAATAACCCACAAGAGGACAGACGAAGACAACAATCCATCGTCAATAAAACAGAAGTTATCGACCATGACTCAAAATATCACAGGAGTATTCGACTATGACTCACAGTAAAACCTGAGTATTCGACCATGACTCCTAGTAAGACGGGAGTATTCGACCATGATTCACAATAGCACAGGAGTATTCGACCATAACTCACAATAGCACATGAGTATTCGACCATGACTCACAATAGCACAGGAGTATTCGACTATGACTCACAGTTGCAGCACACGACACAGGGAAAGAAAACAAATCCTCACGTCTCAGCTGGAGAGGATCTATAATACTGAGGCGTTGACGGTAGACACGAGGACCGGCAACCACTGCCCCTCCCTCCCTCACGTAACAGAAAAAAGGGATGGCTAACAGGAAAAGGAGGGGAAGATAAAATTTCCTAGAGGAAAAGGAGGAAGGAAAGGGGGAAGGAACAAGGGGAAGGAGGAGAACTTGGGGAGGGGGATGGAGGTGGTGGAGGAGGGGCAGGTGGTGTAGGACGGGAGGAGGGAGGAGGAGGAGAAGGAAGAGGAAGAACAGAAGAGGAGGAAGAGGAAACATGAGCAGCGGCAGTTTGGGGTTTGAGCTAAGCGGACTAGGCTGGCACCCACCCAGCCGGCACCACCACCCTCCACCACCACCCCCACCACCCCTCACACCACCACCACCCCACAGTCCCTCACACCACCCCCCTCCACACAGTCCCTCCCACAGTCCCTCACACCACATCCCTCACACCACAGTCCCTCACACCACAGTCCCTCACACCACATCCCTCACCACCACAGTCCCTCACACCACACAGTCCCTCACACCACCACAGTCCCTCACACCACCACCACCTCCACCCCCACCCCTTCTAGTCTCTAACTTGTGATTATGACAACAACAACAATAATAACACTCCAGTATCAACAGTAGCAGTATCATCAAGTAACTCTCATTATCATCTTAAATCCTAAAGCTTACTCCGGCCATCACCTCTCAGCGTGGAAGAGATGAAGGCGGGCGGGCGGAAGACACCCTGGAGCCTGAACACCACATGGTTAAGGAGCTAACACGCGGCTCATCCCCTTATTCCCACGTACAGCTCGCTCTCTCTCTCTCTCTCTCTCTCTCTCTCAGCTGTTATTATGTGGTCAAATTCAACCTCAACGCAATCTACCATCCACCACCACCACAGCACCTCTCACGCCAGCACCGCTACACAGACCAAAAACACCTCAACACAACTCTTAAATTAGCTTTCAATAATTTACAGATTACATAACAACACCCCCTTAACCCCCCCAACAGAGCCAAGCAACACGGAACACGGGAGCCAAGCTTCCACGTGTGCTTGCTGTTCACTGCCCCGCGTGTGAACATAAGCATCACTCCACATACTGATGCGGGTTCTATGTTTGTTTGTCACTTATTAAATTCCGTTTGTAAGTGTGTTCTTAAACCTGGCAAGTGATCAGAGAGTGAAGTCGACAGCTGTACCTGAGCAAGAACGCCAGTTAACCTAATTCCCCAGACCTTCTTCCTCCTCCTCCCTCTCATCTTCCTCCTTCACTGACGTCACTAAACCTGTTGTGAGGGCTGCATACTCAACGGAGAGACTGCGAGCTGCATCACGGGGAGTGGTTTTATATGCAAGGGAAGGGAGGGAGATACGCGACAGGAGCATGTTTGCTGGAAAGAGCTTCAGGGGTGCGAGTAGCAGAGGATGTTCTGAACAGGATCCAGTGTTGAGCGATTACACACACACACACACACACACACACACACACACACACACATGGTCAAGTTAAGGATCAAGATGCTCTCTTCGAGCCCTACAGGTGAGAGAGTGAACATGATGTAGGGAGGCGAGACCGGTGGACGGACACGAGACGCTGCTGCACCATAACACACCCAGGTATTACCGCGCCTCTAATGGGCGTTCAGGTGGTGAGGAAGAGAAAGAAGGAGAGAGAGAGGGGAAGGGAAGGAAGACAGAGAAAAGAGAAGAGGGGGGAACAGAGGGATAAAGAATATGATGAGTTAATGATGGTGGATGGGAGAAGTGTGTGTGTGTGTGTGTGTAAATACCACCTACCATAACCTAACTGATGCAAGAATCCACACTTTAAGAAACTAAGTCTGGTGGAATTTCGTCCATGTACCGGGAGTGGCGCCCCCCCTTCTCACCGCTCGGTAATGTGATGGCGAGGCAGGTGTAAGCCGCCACACTCACCACCAACTCCTACTAGTGAGATTCTTCCTCCCTCACTATCTCCTCTCTCTATCACTATCATCCACCCCGTTTTTTCCTGAAGGTGACTCCGCACGGGAACTACACAGCATCACCACCACCACACCATCGACACAAAGCAACGGGTGTTATTGACGCCACACACACACACATTTACTACTACAATTACATAACTAAATTTCATAGATCCAAGATAAATACACATTACAGTATCACCTTCAGGATACAGCCACCAGGTACAAGACAATGTACCTGTACTTTAAAACTTCCACCTGTACTTGTGGTGATACAGGGGACCAAACTGTGTGCAACTTAACCTCAAACTTTGGTGGATTTTTGGTGGATAAAATTATACTTCCATCTTGGTTAAAGGTCCACCTCCACCACACAGTGTTTATTAAGGATTTCCTCATTAAGCTGGAAAATGTAATTTACTAATCCAATATCCCCTAGTGTGTGTGTTTGGTTAAGTTAGGTTAGGTTACTGGTGGGATGGTAGTGATTGGTGGTGTGAGGTTAGTGACTGGTGGTGGGATGGTAGTGACTGGTTGTGAGGTTAGTGACTGGTGGTGGATGGTGACCAGTGACTGGTGGTGGGATGGTAGTGACTGGTTGTGTGAGGTTAGGTTACTGGTGGGATGGTAGTGACTGGCTGTGTGAGGTTAGTGACTGGTGGTGGGATGGGAGTGACTGGTTGTGTGAGGTTAGTGACTGGTGGTGGGATGGTAGTGACTGGCTGTGTGAGGTTAGTGACTGGTGGTGGGATGGTAGTGACTGGTTGTGTGAGGTTAGTGACTGGTGGTGGGATGGTAGTGACCGGCTGTGTGAGGTTAGTGACTGGTGGTGGGATGGTAGTGACTGGTTGTGTGAGGTTAGGTTACTGGTGGGATGGTAGTGACTGGCTGTGTGAGGTTAGTGACTGGTGGTGGGATGGGGTAATTGGTTGTGTGGGGTTAGTGACTGGTGGTGGGATGGTAGTGACTGGCTGTGTGAGGTTAGTGACTGGTGGTGGGATGGTTGTGACTGAGGGACATCCGTGACAACAGTAAATGCCACCACCCGGACACACCTCATCACCGCACCTCCCTCACACCCCAACCCTCCTCCCACACCTGGTCACACACACACACACACACAACACACACACACACACACACACACACACACACACACACACACACACACACACACACACACACACACACACACACACACACTACCGTGATTGTTCTCCTGGTCAGAGGCTTAAATGCGCTGAGCTTATAAAGACGAGAGGGAGATGTTGTGGTGCAGGGTACAGTGGTGGTGGTGCAATGTACAGGGATACCCACAGTAATCTAACCAGTGTGTGTGTGTGTGTGTGTGCCCTCTGACCACCACCAACACCACCAATTCTCGCCAGACATCGCCACCAGTCCCCACCTACCACAATCACCACCGTCTCAACAAGCTCCAGGATTAACCACCATTGTCTACGTTATCACCAGAATCACGTTCCACCACATTTCCGGCAGGTCGTGGGCCGCTATTCATCCCCTCATTATACACATCTGAGGCGCTCTCGTTAATGAAGGATATATGGTAATGTTTTTGACGTAGTGTGTGTGTGTGTGTGCGTGTGTGTGTGTGTGTGTGTGTGTGTGTGTGTGTGTACGTGTGTGTGATAGTCTTACACAGGTCACAGACAACACAATATCCAGACCAGAAGACCATTTCTTAAACAGGCTCCTCCGGTCATAAGTCATAACAGAGTCTTCAAAGGCTTCATTATATAGCTCCTGAGTCACCGGAGCCTCACACTGTATCACTACACGTCGTCACATCATCACTATGGACGCACTTTGATCCTCACGAGCTAAAAAAAAATATATTTTCTTTTCCTTCAGTGAGAGGCGGCATGAGTCAACACTACACCGAGAACCACCACCAGAGGGCGTCCACACTACACTGACGGGCGGGGTAAGTGTGTCGGAGATTCCCAGTGAGGCACAGCACTTGCAGAAGGCGACGACGATGTTGGTAGTGGCGACTGCTTGACACAACAGCGGGCGAGGCCAGACTAAAGCTGAGAGCGTGAGGCCTTCTGCCCAGCTTCCAGACACCGCCAGCACCGCCAACACCCGCCCGCGCTCACCTCACTCAACTCACGCACGCCCACCCCCGCCCTCACGCCCGCGACAGTAGGCACAACATATTATTTCACTATACTCTACACATCACTATATACTACACTGTACCCTACACTATGGTACAATACACACTACTATATACTACACTGTACCCTCCACCACTATATACTACACTGTACCCTACACTATGGTACACTATCCACCACTATATACTACACTATGGTACACTATCCACCACTATATACTACACTGTGCCCTACACTCCGGTAATTGGTCTCCGCAGTAGTCTCTCTCTCTCTGCCAAGAAGGGTCGTCATGATGTAAGGCGACAGGTGAGACTATCAACACAGTCTCACCTGCAGACACTGAGCACACAACACCATGGCTCCTCGACCTGTTCACACCAACCTCAAGTTAATGAAAACACAACAGGCAAGGGAAGGGCGGCGGGCGGGCGGGCGGTGAGAGGTACCGGTTGTGAGGGCGGGCGTGGCTCATAACAGCAGCCGGGGGAAGCCGCCCATTTGGGTGGAGTTTTATATAGGACATGACCTCTACCTCACTACACCCACCTTCTGTATCACCAAGTGACCAACACAAGCCCGGGCCACTATCGTCTCCAGGTACACGACAGGTAAACTCCGCTGGGCCAACCTCCTTCACACAAGTCACCTGAGGGTTATTCTTCTCAAGGTTACACGTAATTATGGAATATATACTTCATACCTGTGAATAACTCGTACAGTATATATATATATATATATATATATATATATATATATATATATATATATATATATATATATATATATATATATATATATATATATATATATATATATATAATGGATTGACGCTGCTGTGTCCTCGGCCACACTGTGCACGCATCACCACACCCGATACCATCATGCGACAACTACCAGCACTATACTTTACATCACAACCACCAGAACGACCGTCACATTCTCCATCACCACACCTGCAGCAACAGTCACCATCACCAGACGACGCTAAACACCACTCGCTATAGGCCTGGTGCGGTGTGGGCGGGGTCATGGTGCGGTGTGGGCGGGGTCATGGTGAAGTGTGGGCGTGAGGCACCACCAACAAACCACTTTCACATCCTCCGTCACACCATTACTACCCCCCAACCACCACCTGGCAGAGCGCGAGCAGTGTGGGCGGCCGGGGGTCAAAGTACTGTGTGGGCGTGAGGTAATGAATGGGGAGGCAGCGTCCTTTAGGTTGTGACGGTCAGAGGCTCATATTAGGGCTGGAATGGCCGGTCTCCTGCCATATAAGGTGGGTTGAGGAGGGGCAGGGTTGAGGGGCAAGGTGAGGGGGGCAGGGGGGTCGTCACCACTCTTCACCTCAGAGCACGACAATGTGGCAGGGATAATGATCCTCCTCCGTTCTCTGCTGGAGTCCCTTCACCAACATCAGCCGCCGCCATCACCGCCAGCAGCCCCCTTCACCAGCCACCACCACCGCCGGCAGCCCCTTCACCAGCCGCCACCATCACCGCCAGCAGCCCCTTCTTAGCCACCACCACCGCCGGCAGCCCCTTCACCAGCCGCCACCACCACCGCCAGCAGCCTTCACCAGCCACCACCATCACCGCCGGCAGCCCCTTCACCAGCCACCACCACCGCCAGCAGCCCCTTCACCAGCCACCACCACCACCACCGCCACCAGCCGCCCTCAGAGAAGTGTGAAGATAAATGACAGGTCATCTGGCTTCCCTCTTATCAATATTTACATAACATGATTAACAGGCGTAATAAAAATAACACAAACACCAATAAAAAACAATAATAATAACAATAACATCAATAATAACAACAATAGTAAAAATAACGACAATAATAACAACAACAATAACAACAACAGGTACAGGAGGCAGGATATCTGGTAAACAATCAGGGCTTCAGCACCAGATACTGTCCCCGCCAACCTCCCTTTGTTATACCTCACTCCATGTTCAAGAATCCGAGGAGGAGCGATCTATGAAGTGGTCTGGATTGCGTCAAGGTGAAAGTCGAGGATAGATTACGTCACAGCAGTAACACACACACACACACACACACACACAGACAGAATATATATATATCCAGGTGTTAATGATAAGGAGACCGTAATTAACACAGCAAGGTTAAGACATTACTCCAAGTCCATAAATAAACAAGTGAATATCACACGGCCACACCACAGTAAATACTTGACAATATTAAGACAACCTTTTAGGAAATAGCTTTATCCTGAAGAAATAAAAAAAATACTTTAACTTTGCTAGGGGGTGTGACCATGACAAGTTCTAAACGGTGTGTAAACTTTCTCCCTCACTTCTTAACTGAGCGGTGAAGTGAGAGAAGGGAGGGAGGAGCCTTGAAGGTACACCAGTAAGTTGACACAGTGAATTCTGAGTGTCCTGAACCCTCCAGCCACAATACCTGCAGGATATACAACTAATTCAAACACCTAAATTACATTACAAACACACAACACAGCGGTTATCAATAGGAGGTAAATGGCTATCAGTTACACACCACATTGCTTGCATATACACAACAAACCGACTGTTAATAAATAAATAAATTAATACTGTAAATGAGTACCAATAAAACATTTACAGCTCGATAGGAGAATGGACAGAGACGGACTGACAGACAAGAGACAGACGAAATAGACAGCGAAACGGACGGGGTTCAGAACATTCCCAGGTCCCTCGTACAGCGCTGGGGGTAATACGGGGAGAGTTCAGGAAGAGTTACAGTGCTCGTAAACCAGGTGCAAGAACACAAGTTGGGAGGATGGTGCAGGTGTGTAATGAGGCAGGTGTGTAATGAGGCAGGTGTATAGTAGCAGGGTGTAATGTAGCAGGTGTATAGTAGCAGGAGGAGGAACACCACTAGTTATGAAGATGTACAGGTGTGTAATGAGACAGGTGTAGCAGCAGCTCGACGTGAAGGAGACAGGCACGAGGCAGTCCACGAGAGGGGGAGGGAGGAGGGAGGAAGCTTCTGTTGCTCAGACAACGGTCAGGCACCACCTCTCATGTCCTCCTCTCATCCCAACACTTTCCCTCACTGCCCACCTGTCCCCAAACACACCTGCCTCCTTACAACACACCTGTCTCACAAAACACACCACCCCCCTAACAACACACCTGTCTCACAAAACACACCACCCCCTAACAACACACCTGTCCCACAAACACACCACCCCTAACAACACACCTGTCTCACAAAACACACCACCCCCACAACAACCTGTCTCACAAAACCCACCCCTAACAACACACCTGTCCCACAAAACACACCTGCCCCTAACAAATCTGTCTCAAAACACACCACTCCCTAACAACACACCTGCCTCACTCCAACAACTGTCCCCTAACACACGAGACAGGTAGCATGGCAGGTAACGGGTATCATACGTGTGCTGCCCTCACAACATCTCCTACGGTTACCTCATTTACACTTACCTGCAAAAACAAACACAATTACAACATAAGGTAAATAGTCAAAAAGATAATTAAGTATATCAAGGTAAATTACCCCAATTATTTATATATAATTATGTTTTTTAACCCACAACATTAATTACATCATATAATTAAAGACAAAAACACACCTGGACAATTAGTGTATCATTAAGGTAAATTAACACACAAGATACATGCAACACAGACCCCCCCTACTCCCATTATCATCTCCCCAAACGTTTAATTTTCCACACAAACAAACCGCCGCCCTCCAAACACTAAGACTGGAGAACAATATAAGCAAACGTCTGGCTTGTTTCTGTACTGTTGTGTCAGTCTCAATTGGGTGCCAGGAAGAGGATTCATTATACGAGTCCTTTATCATAATACGAGCCCGTTATCATTATCCAGACTGTCCTAATGTTTAACACGTCTTGGTTCTATTGTTTTCGTGGTAGCATTCGTTCACCCACCCTTTAGTCCCACCCCGTCCTGACATCACCACCTCACGCATCCAGTATCTTCACCTTTACTGTGTGTGTGTGTGTGTGTGTGTGTGTGTGTGCGCGCATAAATAAACGATACACACACAGACACACACCAAGACGGCTTGAGTTATAATCTGCAGAAGAGGATTAAAGAAGAAAAAATGGATAGAGGCCGTATTTGGCTTAACCCCAGGAGGAAAATAAGCTCTGGAGGTCTAGACTGCCAAGATATATTAGGGCACACTCCACACACACACACACACACACACACACACACACACACACACACACACACACACACACACACATTAAAAATTATCAATAACTTGTAATCAACCAGTGTATTCACTCCCAGTCAATCTTAGTTTTTGCACTGTCACTATGTTGAAATGCCCTGTAGTTTGAGCCCCACCTAGTTATATATAATATTTGTATCACTTATGTTACTTGTATAGTATTTGTAAATCAAGAGACCCCCAATTATGTAACCGTATATTTTCAGCCTTCCGGCTGCCAAGCTCTTTCAATAAACCGAATCATCATCATCATTATTATACACAAAATTCTACGGAACCTACCATCCATATTTCATTACACCAACGCCAATTCGTTTGAGTAACTAGAATGGTCTTGATCTCGCAGGCACCGTCCACACCCTCAACACTGTGTGAAAACCTATCCATATCACCAACGGCTTGACGGTCACCTTGTGTTACAGGAGAACAGAGACTGTGTGAATAATTACCCCCAAAATAACTGTTTGGATCAAGGTACAGTAGTTTGTTGTTGTCTTCCAGCAAGGATCATGTGTGTGTGTGTGTGTCAGAGGCCCCGGGGTGACGGTGAGGCACTGTGGGTCGTTACCTCGGCAAGCGTGGTAACATGTCTCCTGCCGGCGGCGACGGGGCTGCTGGTTGGCGAGCTGCCCGCCGCCAAGCTGGAGCCCTCCCTTCCTCGCCCTTCCACCCATCACCGCCCTCCTTACACGCCACCTCCTGCCCCTCCACCGACCTCCTTACGCCACCCTCCGCCCTACCCCGCCCCTCCACCGACCTCCTTACACGCCACCCTCCCGCCCTCCACCCATCACCGCCCTCCTACACGCCACCCTCCCGCCCTCCACCGACCTCCTACACGCCACCTCCCTGCCCCTTCACCCATCACCGCCCTCCTTACACGCCACCCTCCCGCCCCTCCACCGACCTCCTACACGCCACCCTGCCCCTTCACCCATCACCGCCCTCCTACACGCCACCCTCCCCTGCCCTCCTTACACGCCACCCTCCCGCCCCTCCACCCATCACCGCCCCCTTCACCGCCACCCTCCCGCCCCTTCACCCATCACCGCCCTCCCTACACGCCACCCTCCCGCCCCTCCACAGCCCTCCTTACACGCCACCCCGCCCCCTCCACAGCCCCCTCCCACACGCCACCCTCCCCGCCTCCACCGACCTCCTTACACGCCACCCTCCGCCCCTTCACCATCACGCCCTCCTTACACGCCACCCTCCCGCCCCACAGCCCCCTCCTACCACCTCCCGTCCCTCCACTTACACGCCACCTCCCGCCCCTTCACCCATCACCGCCCCCACACGCCACCTCCCGCCTCCACAGCCCTCCCACGCCACCCTCCCGCCCCTCCACAGCCCCTCCCTACACGCCACCTCCCGTCCCTCCACCGACCTCCTTACACGCCACCCTCCCGCCCCTTCACCCATCACTGCCCTCCTCCCATCACCGACCTCCTCCCGCCCTACCACTCATCGCCATATCTAAGTATTAATCTTTCAATAAATTACATTATCATCTCTACATCACAACACACCTTATTTATATATATCACCTTATCCATTCTTTTCGGTCAGTAATTGGCACCACACACCATCCACCTCGCACCATCACACACTATCCAGCAGGCAACACACACCATCCACCTCGCACCATGTTATCTAAAACTCACTATTACACCTTTAACTTTCCTCTCACCAGCAAGTTGTCTTCACCACGATAATGTATCTTTCTCTCCCTCCCTCTCTGACCGTGAAAGAATCCTTCACTTATTTTGGTGCAGTCACGGACAAAAGTTGGCTCCCCGCGGTGAAACTGAGTCACGGGAATGAGTCTCCAAACTGACTCACCCTGACTGCTTCACCTCATTTGGGGGTCAATGCTGCTTCATTTAGGATGGGAGAGAAGTTTTGACCCCGACCGTACAGTCGCTCCTTGGGGTGATTGATGAGTTTCATAATGAACAATGTGACTCCTGTTGTCTCGGTAGGGTTGTCAGAATTCTTCGTCTGTTGTCATATTTGTTAACGCAATATAGATAAAATTTTGAGCGAGTACCTCGTGTTGTGTCTTGTGTTCTCCTTTAAGGTGTTCCACTTTAGTGTCTGCTTACTGTACAGTGTTCCACTTTAGTGTCTGCTTACTGTACAGTGTTCCACTTTAGTGTCTGCTTACTGTACAGTGTTCCCCTTTAGTGTCTGCTTACAGTACAGTGTTCCACTTTAGTGTCTGCCTACTGTACAGTGTTCCACTTTAGTGTCTGCTTACTGTACAGTGTTCCACTTTAGTGTCTGCTTACAGTACAGTGTTCCACTTTAGTGTCTGCTTACTGTACAGTGTTCCACTTTAGTGTCTGCTTACTGTACAGTGTTCCACTTTAGTGTCTGCTTACTGTACAGTGTTCCACTTTAGTGTCTGCTTTTACTGTACAGTGTTCCACTTAAAATTGCTTACTGTACAGTGTTCCAATTTTTATGTCTGCTTACAGTACAGTGTTCCACTTTAGTGTCTTTCAGGCTGTGTGTTCCAATTTTAGTGGCTCTGCTGCTGTGCACAGTGTTCCACTTTAGTGTCTGCCTACTGTACAGTGTTCCACTTTAGTGTCTGCTTACTGTACAGTGTTCCCGTTTAGTGTCTGCTTACTGTACAGTGTTCCACTTTAGTGTCTGCTTACTGTACAGTGTTCCACTTTAGTGTCTGCTTACTGTACAGTGTTCCCCTTTAGTGTCTGCTTACAGTACAGTGTTCCACTTTAGTGTCTGCTTACTGTACAGTGTTCCACTTTAGTGTCTGCCTACTGTACAGGGCACAGTAAGTGTTCCACTTTAGTGTCTGCTTACTGTACAGTGTTCCACTTTAGTGTCTGCTTACTGTACAGTGTTCCACTTTAGTGTCTGCTTACTGTACAGTGTTCCACTTTAGTGTCTGTTTACTGTACAGTGTTCCACTTTAGTGTCTGCTTACCGTACAGTGTTCCACTTTAGTGTCTGCCTACTGTACAGTGTTCCACTTTAGTGTCTGCTTACTGTACAGTGTTCCACTTTAGTGTCTGCTTACTGTACAGTGTTCCACTTTAGTGTCTGCTTACCGTACAGTGTTCCCCTTTAGTGTCTGCTTACTGTACAGTGTTCCCGTTTAGTGTCTGCTTACTGTACAGTGTTCCACTTTAGTGTCTGCCTACTGTACAGTGTTCCCGTTTAGTGTCTGCTTACTGTACAGTGTTCCACTTTAGTGTCTGCTTACCGTACAGTGTTCCACTTTAATTACTACTGTACGCGGGCCAGGGTTCTTCTTTAAATAGTACCTGCTCTGTTTTCCTCCACTTAACCTTAATCACTTAAGTAGCGACCTACCCCGAACACAAACCTAACCTAACCCTCAACCTAACCTAACCCAACTACTAACACAGCCCGTTAAGTTACAGGACCGCTAATAAGTTATCAACCTCATACCGTAATTTGAATACTTAATAATCATCGTAACCGACAAAACAGTCGTACTGTAGTAAGCTTAACGGTTATCAAGCCTCCAACCATAAACACAGTGATGGTAATTTAGTAATAAAAATAACAGTTATAATCTTGGGACGATAAATAATTGCGGTCATCTGACAAAAATAATCACAGTTCATGAATTCAGTAATAACTATAACTATTACTTAACCACATACAGGAATAACTATATCCTGCAGTTAATGTCAGCAGCAGCCTATTAACAAAATATTAACTAATACAGAAACGAAAGCTTTTTATAGTACAATACTGTTCAAAGAGTAAAAAATATACAAATATTTAATGTTTACACAACCTGGATATTTGATTATGTACATAAAATAAACCGGACAACGAGGCGCAGTGTTCTGGTCTCTGCTGTGTATAATAGTAATGATAACTTGAAGCTTAAGTTAGATGTACTGTACCATGACGCTCTATAGTAGATGTACTGTACCATGACGCTCTATAGTAGATGTACTGTACCATGACGCACTACAGTAGATGTACTGTACCCTGACGCTCTACACTACAGTAAAGGGTTAACCTACCATTACGCTGGTCAAAATAGTCCCACTCCATGGAGGTGTCGCTTAGGTAACCGTCCAGCTGATCCATGTTCACCTTCAGCCTCAACACCATGTTCTTGGTACGGGCCTTGTTGGGTCTCTCCTCCTTCAGCAGGAGACTTCGGCTCAGCTCCTGGCATAAGGGCGTGAGGGCCTCCTTAAGGGGCATGTGGTGCTTGTCGGGCAGTTCCATCAGGCTGCCCTCCACCTCAACCTCCGGCACCAGCTGCTCCATGATGTGTCGGAAGTCGCCGTCGTGCAGGTACTGCAGGTGTGTGGGCAGGGAGGTGGTGTGGTCTGACAGTCCCATTAATCCTCCACAAGACATCTGTTCGTCGGTAAAATCAAGATCAGCGAACGAGAGCGCGGCGCTCACACAAGAGGTCTTATTATTGTCACAATATTCCAGCGGGAACATGTCGTCGCCGAGCAGGTCCTGGCAGCTGTAACTGTATGTGTGTTTCCTCCTCCGAGAACTTAACAGGTCTAGGGTAGAGGGCCGCTTTGGTCTTTGATAACCTCCAAATTCACTTCTACCGACCCAGGTCTCTTGTTCCTGCGTAAAGTGTTGAGAGCAGGGCACACTCTTGGATGTTCCCGAAGAGGAATGTAGAGACTCGTCGGAAACCATACGTGTTATTTTGTGCAGCTCGGCAGCCAACTCGGAGTTGCTGTTCTGTAAACACTGTCGCACCTGACGGTTCACCTCCGAGGCTACTATCTCCGGCAACCGACTGAGGTTATCAACAAGCGACTGCTCAATAGCCTGTCTGAGCAAGGCAGTGGACGGGGAAGGCGGAGCAGCCCTTGGCATAACTTCTGGTAGTCCGTGTTGGTCACCGGCCCCCGGCGGGTCTGTGCTCTCGTCAGTGGAGAAATAGGCAGAATCCCTATGGAGCTCATGATAATGCGGCACTGGCAGTGGGTTATGTGTCGCACAACTCTCGTCGACGTTGAAATCCTGTCCAAAGAATACGTTCTGATGTGCTGGTGACTCTGGCGAAGGGCCTTCGTCAGCCCGCGGGGTCATAGGCGACTCCATCGGGCTTAGGACCGTCGGCGTAAGAGAATAAATTTCTCTGAAAGGTGTACTGTAAGAGGGCGTACAACCTGCCCCTGGGGACGAGGAGAAAGGTTGTGCATAAATGGGTGACAATCGTGTAGAGGAGGAAGCCACTGCACCTTCCCCTTGATCACACTGGACACTCAGGTGATGTTCATCCGGCAGAGAAATAGTAAGTGGTGATAATCTGGTGCCCATCCTCCGGTGAGCAATGTTTCTGGTGCTCTCAACATACCTTCCCGACGACAACTGGATCTTGGGTGAAGCTTTGGCAGCATCCAGTTGACAAGGTACCGCTGGAGTGTAGTGCGGTACTGGGGGATGTAACAGAGAGTGGTTCACTCCAGAGCCCTGTGGTGAATACTGAGGTCGAGGTGAGTGTGGTGATGGAGTGCGTGGTGGTAGAGGCGGTGGTGCAGAACGTGGTGATGGGAGAGGTTGTGTTGAACGTGGTGAGAGGAAGGTTTGTACTAAACGTGGTGACAGGAGGGGTTGTGTTGAACGTGGTGACAGGAAGGGTTGTGGAGCACGCGGTGACAGTGGTGACAGGAGGGGTTGTGGAGAGCGTGGTGACAGGAGGGGTTGTGGAGAGCGTGGTGACAGGAGGGGTTGTGGAGAGCGTGGTGACAGGAGGGGTTGTGGAGAGCGTGGTGACAGGAGGGGTTGTGGAGAGCGTGGTGACAGGAGGGGTTGTGGAGAGCGTGGTGACAGGAGGGGTTGTGGAGAGCGTGGTGACAGGAGGGGTTGTGGAGAGCGTGGTGACAGGAGGGGTTGTGGAGAGCGTGGTGGTGTCGGTAGTGATGGTCGCTTCGGTAGTGGAGAGCCTGAGAGAGGAGTACAAGGCATAGAGCGGAAGCCTCGACACCTCCTCGGGTACGGTGAGGCTTGACGTGCGGGAGACGCCACTCCGGACCCAACATACCCACCACACTCATTCTTGTCCTCTGGCAGGGTAAGAAGAGTTGAGGGAGACAAGACACGTGACCACCGTGATATTCTAGCCTGTTGCTGTTCTTTCTGAGCCACGAAGCTGCTGCCACCTTCTGATGTAATAACCAGAGGATCCTTGTTCCTGTAGCAGAGGTCCTCGTAAATGTGGTCATCAGCGTCACAACAATCGACCCGCCAGGTGGGAAGTGTACTGCCTAGTCTGTTATCACCAGGTACGTCACAGATGCGACTAACTTTATCCTGGTTTGGCTGTGAGGAACACTCCTGCTCTGACCCGAGGGACTGTGGAGCCTCGGTCTCCTCGGGGGTCAGGTCCCACACAACACACAAGGACCGCGGCTCAGCTATGGACGGCCGCCGCGCCTCCAACTGGGAGTCCAGAGAGTGCCCCAACCTACTCAATATCTGGTCGGGCTCCGGCAGTTCATTTGCACCATTCAAGTAATACGTGGGGACATACTTCTTGTTGAGGCGAATAGTGGATGTCACGGCCCTGAAGGACTTGAGCAGAAAGTTAGACGCTCGCCTAGCTATGTTGGGTCGCGGGGAGGGTGACGGCGGAAGGCTGTCTGTCATGCTCTCCGTGTAGCTCTCACCGTCAGTAGTGGACTCCGTCGGGTAACGACGATCATTCCACTTACGCCATTGACGGAAATAAGCGCCCACCTCCGCAGGCTCATCATCGGAGTCCGGGGTCATGTCCAACTTGCGCTTCTCCCGTCGGCGGTAGTAGACGGGCGGCCGTGTCACTCTGCGGCCTTTGCCGCCTCTCACTGATCTTTCTTTTTGTTCTTTCTTTTCTTCCAGTATCTTTGTTACAGCCTCTTTGATCACATCACGAGAGTCACGGCGCCGCCTTAGATGACCACCATTATCTATTTCCCCGTCACTGAGTGGTCGGAAGTCCAGCGGCGCACACCCCGGCAGCGTTAACACGGGGCTCGACGGCTCCGTCTCGTCCCATGACCCGCTGGCTGTGAGGGACTTGGGCAGCTCATGACTGCTTGATCTCTCCAGGCCAGCAAGAGGTCGTGGCTGAGGCGGCGACCAGTGGCGGTCTTTAATCCTGCACTTGGCGGAGGTCCTGGGCGAGGGGTCTTGTGGAGTGTCCCAGGGTGTGCGGCCACTAGGTTCACTCCCAACACTGCTACTGCCACCACCACCCTCACCCCCGTCCTCACTGGTGTTGTTCCTCTGACCCCTACTGAAGATACTGAGAAACCCGAGCCTGGGCATGGCGCCCAATCTCCGTGTAGGGCCCGAGGGTCAACACACTAATACCGTATCAGGTGGTCGCCCACCACCACCAGGGTGGCGTAGCGGGGCAGCAGTTTCTCGCCTTCAACAATCTTTCGGCGTCACTATCACATACACACGCACTAGACATCCTCCACACTGATGCTCATCATTTCAAAGTTTCTTGTCGACTAACACTCGTCAGGCAGGTGTCCACAGCTTTGCGGTTGAGTCCTGACGAAATCCTTACCAATGTATCAAACTTCCAGAGTGTTTCACATAATCAGCGTCCCTTCCCAAAACTGTTCGTTCTCTTCGTGAAAAACTTCCTCTATTATAAAACGATCGACTCTATTTACGAAAGGCAGAATCCCTTAAGGGTGAGCACCTGAGGTAGTGAGATTGGCTCCGTCCTAAAGCGTAAGAATAACTAGGAGTGTAGGTTGTAGTTAGGTAAGTGTTTCCTGAGCTGCAGAAGGAGAAGCGGTGGCTGGTTGGTGGGTAGGTTGTTCGTCAGGGCCGGGGTCTTACCCACAGGTAAGGCGACTCCCCCACGACAGTTGCCACGCCTCTCTCTTTCTGACTGACACACACACACACACACACACATACACACACACACACACACACACCAATTCTCTTGTATAAACACTACTGAAGTTTAATTATTTTTGCAACTCTACAAACGAGTTTAGTATTGTACAAATTAATACTTTGCATCATCTACCGTTTGGTATACCACACCACACAGTATTATTATAATAATAAATAATAATAATTATAATAATAATAATAATAAACGGTTTATTAATAGAGTTGCAGCCGGTGGCTGAAAATATATAAACTTACATGTGATTTAGTATTAAGCCTACCTGTCCTGTCCTGTCCTGTCCTGTCCTGTCCTGCCCTGCCCTGCCTAGACAATACCTATGAATCCTCTGTGCTCCTTCAGATGCTGACCACAGACCAGGACGAGGCTAGCACGTCATTTACAAGTATCATGGTCCGGATTCTCAAAGGTTTCCCCAGTAATTTCTCAGTGAGTAAAATCTGACGAGAATGCTGAATGGATGGATGACAGGATGTGTTTATAAGGTAACGTACCGAGTGTTAGAAGAGAGAGAGAGTAAACAACAATTACATAGTCTTAAGTCAACGACAATCTGAAGGGCAGGACAAGACCTCGGTGCTGTACAAACCTACAGTCTGACGGCCACCAACACCACCTTAAGAGACCAAGTGTAGAATTGTGTGTACAATCTTGGTCCCGTATGAGCTAGGAGGTCGGGTTACGTGTCCGTAGGCGAGGGGGACACGGGCCGCTGACACAAACCTACGGCACCAACATAAGGGAATGGTCTTACCTGCCGGGGCCCACCTGACGAGGAAGTACGCGAATGACAGATACCACAGGAGAACCACACACACTGACACCACTGCCAGAGGATGGAGCATTGGAGGCGGCACAATGATGGGTGGACGTCAATGCGGTGTGGGTCGAGGCGGCTCTTGTGCCACAGGGCCAGCCAGCCACTCAGACCGCCCCGCCACCCACCCCACCCACTCACCAAACCCTGATAACGGGTATCAGGTGGCCGCCCTCACAAACTGGTTTAGGACAAGAACTCGCCTACACTGAGAAAAACAACCATGCCACCAATACAACAGGTACCACCCGCCCCACCCAACCACCCACACCCACCCACACTCACCCACCTGATGTGACGTTTAATACCTTACTTCCGCCTTATTAGAAAAAAACCTTATAACAGATACAACCTTCAGGAACCTTAGTTAAAATACTAACAAACACACACAGGACCTGAACAACACCCCAGAAGAGAACAATGTCTGATGTAGGGTATTAGTGTGACGTCCACACAACCAGCTCATTCCTTTATGATGTTACGATCGGGAAGGAAAACGGCGAATGGTGACAAGTGACTTAAACAGAGAGACGTGTGTGTCCTCAACCTTCATGTATGATAACCATATTAATATATCATGTCCTTCAGTAGCGTCATTGTATTGTTATTATCGTGCAATTACCTTACCTGTACATCCACCTGTAGAGCAATGGTCTCTAAATCAATAACCTACACTGATCCGGCCATGTGATTGTGTACTATTACCAGGTAAAAATAACGGCGTTGGTGTACTGAAGTAATGATAGTACAGTGATCCTGAGTAGAGTTTGTGTCTCCGTATTGTTTCTCCTACTGACCATTTGGAACTGTTTCATCTGTATTGTTATTTCAGAATTAAAAAAATAATCTAGTCAATAAATGAGAGAGAGAGAGAGAGAGAGAGAGAGAGAGAGAGAGAGAGAGACCACACCTCTTTATGCATCTATTGTAAAGAAAATTATCAGCAATATACCGTTCCTAACAAGCAATTTAGGGCATTTCCGGACAATCAATGTGTTATTAGACGGAGGGGGGTCGACGGGGGGTCGACGGGGAGGGTCGACGGGGAGGTGGTCGACGGGGAGGTGGTCGACGGGGGAGGGGTCGTGGACGGGGAGGGGGTGAGGGGTCGTGACGGGGAGGGGTCGTGACGGGGGGTGGTCGACGGGGGGTGGTCGTGACGGGGGAGGTGGTCGACGGGGAGGTGGTCGCACGGGGGAGGTGGTCGACGGGGGGTGGTCGGGACGGGGGGAGGTGGTCGTGACGGGGTGTCGTGACGGGGGTGGTCGACGGGGGGGTGGCCGACGGGGAGGTGGTCGACGGGAGGGGGGAGGAAACGAGGGGAGAGTTCAAATCATCAGTCTTGTGACACACAACCAGATATGTCTCTTATTCCCCACACATACATACATCACTTCTACCACCAAGCTCCCTCCCACAGCACCAAGGTATAAATGTCCCCCGATGAACCACTGTACCATTGTGCCTGGATGACAAACAAACAATCATTATAAGCTGAAGTAATTAGAGAGAGAGAGAGAGAGAGAGAGAGAGAGAGAGAGAGAGAGAGAGACGTTGTCCGAGTCAGCCAGCCAGGTAACATTAATATAAGCTGTACATAGTAGGAATAAAAATAACTGCCGATTCCTTTAACTACTGAAAGCAAAAACAAATAAATAAATAATAAAAGCTCACGATTTCCACTAACCGAGACAGGAACTCCAACAGAAAACAAGAACTCTTTAAGAACTGAGACTATTGAGGCGAGAACTACTACAGGAACACACTACACTTTCACCGGCAACCGTAGGAGGAGGAGGAGGTGTACGTGCAGAACAATCATCATCAGCAGCAGCATCAGGAGGAGATGGCAGCGAGAGGGGGGAAGAGCGGGAGGTAGGATGGGTTGGGAGGAGGACAGTAGTGGTTGGGGGGCAGTGACCACAACAGGCTGCCTGAATCACCCGACACCCTCCTCCCTACCACACACCGCGTCCCTCCCCCCTTCCTTCCATCCCTCCCTTCATCATCTCCTCTTCCTCCTTCCAATTCAGGTTCAATGTTCATCCAGAAACACTAATACAGGAACAAACTATAGAACACCACCACAACTACACCCACCATAACACACCCAGGTCATGCTTTAAAGGTCACTGAAGCGACTGATGGTTTTATCGGCTATCCTTGGTCAAATTACCTCCATAGCAATTAGTGTCATTATTACTACAGAGTCAGGAGTGTAACTATCGAGTAACATCAAGACCTGTAGAACAATTGGCACCAGGTAACTGCTCCTCGTTCCATAATTGAATCATTTTTTTTATCATAAAGTCGATGGCGCATTTAACCTACAGTACTGCGATAGAAGGGGTGACGAGAACAGTGGGGAGCAGTCACTAAGACCCACTGGTGGTGACGCTCGATTAGGGGAGGGTGTGGCAGAAGGATTACGGGAGGGTGTGACAGAAGAATTAGGGGAGGGTGTGGCAGAAGGATTAGGGGAGGGTGTGACAGAACGATTAGGGGAGGGTGTGGCAGAAGGATTAGGGGAGGGTGTGACAGAAGGATTAGGGAGGTGTGACAGAAGGATTAGGGGAGGTGTGGCAGAAGGATTAGGGGAGGGTGTGAAGGATTAGGGAGGGTGTGACAGAAGGATTAGGGGAGGTGTGGACAGAATGATTAGGAGGGTGAGGGGAGGTGTGACAGAAGGATTAGGGAGGGTGTGACAGAAGGATTAGGGGAGGGTGTGGCAGAAGGATTACGGGAGGGTGTGACAGAAGAATTAGGGGAGGGTGTGGCAGAAGGATTAGGGGAGGGTGTGACAGAACGATTAGGGGAGGGTGTGGCAGAAGGATTAGGGGAGGGTGTGACAGGACAAGGGTTAATGGAGAATGTGGCAAGAGGAGGAAGGAGGAGGAAGAGTTAAGTTAGGTCAACAAGGCTAACTTTGTTGATTAGGTTCGGTTAGGTTGGGTTGGGTTAGGTTAGGTTAGGTCAGGTCCTAACCATCCTGGCCCAAACGTCCAACAACTACATCAGAGTACAGTACAGGTTAAGTGAGGCAGTGTTGGCAACCTATGGACCGGACTCTCCCTGACCACACAACCTGAGCCACAGGGAAAGAATAACACTCCACCTCAACTCATTAATTCAGACACAACCACACTGGTACAGTTACAGAAAGAACAGTGAAGATACAAATACATGAAGGAAGAAGAGTTAAAAAATATGAGGTTACAGATACTACACCATATAGTTACAGAACAATGAAGGTAGAGGTTCAACAACAATAGTAAATGGACAGAAACAAAGAAAAACAATAAATGTACAGCTACACACACACACAGAGAGAGAGAGAGAGAGAGAGAGAGAGAGAGAGAGAGAGAGATATCCACCAGCCCGTCAGGTGATGGCTAGAACGACCACAACGAGAAAATAAAAAAATAATAACAACGATGATAACAGCCACACAGACACGCAAACCTGCCGAGCTGTACCCCTCACACCTCCCCCTCTCCTTCCTTCCCTCATCCCCCCTCCCTCCCTGACCCACGATAAAGTTTACCGTGACAGCTCTTAGTTTCAGACGAACGAGTGTGATGTTAGCCTCCGTAATGCCTGTTGTATACTAAGAACCACACGAGGTAGAGAATAAATCACGATACAGATACCGTCATAAACTCAGGTTATATACAACAAACATGGCTTCCCTTAAATGAACTTCTAAACACACTTACAGTACCAAACGTAAAGTGTATTATGACAAATTCCTGCTTGAGATTGATAGTCTCACCATGTACCCCCAATACCTGGAGAATTAACAGCCCTTAACTATTACCCAGGAGGTGGTTGGGTCGCCTCTATACGCCATCACAGTTTTGTGCTAGTCACCCCTCAAAGGACTCGACAACAACCATTTTCTCAAGTCAACAGTTTTCTTTACTCACCGTTTTCTCCGTCACTATCCTTAGCCATGACTAGTTAAAACCAACGTTCTTACCTGCAAGGAAAGAAAATAATATATAAGCATTTATCACAAACTCAAACAATTAATTAATAAATATCAGATACATTTTAAAATAAAATATATGAATTAAAAATACGTAAATTTAAGCGTTTGTAGTGAGTAATTTTGGTGAGCGATACAAATTTATAACGAAAAATTTACATCACCATCACTCATTAATACTGACATTATTTATTACCACTTAGAATATACTGTAATACTTAAGACAAACAAGTAAATAAAAGTTATGGTTATTAGTGTTGTTATTATTATCATGAACGTCTACAGCCCCCCCCCCTTCACCCCACAAGAGAAATTAATAAAAATAATCTTTTTTTACTTTTCTCTAAAAAATGCAATCACGTGTACCTTGATGTCATAATAATAATAAGAATATACCAAGAAAAGTCATACTACTAATACTAATAATATAAACTAAAACAACAACACAATGGCAGGAAGACAACATTGCCCTAGAAACAACTGAGGTTTTTCCAGTTCCGTCAGTAAGCAGAGCGCCTACACGAGGCTTCACGCTAAAGTATGACACGACACACTAATGACCTCCCGTTCTCAACCCAGTGCTGTACTGTACGAGGGAGAGACGACGCCCCAATGATTTATCTACACGACCTTGTACAGTAATTTTCCTTTATAATACAAATCAAATGAGAAAATATCTGTTTTAACTATTGAAAGGGCGGGTCACTTCCTGCGTTGTACGGTCAATATTATCACCACTCGCACTCATACTGACACCACTCACACTGACACCACTCGCACTCATACTGACACCACTCTCACTCATACTGACACCACTCGCACTCATACTGACACCACTCATACTGACACCACTCGCACTCATACTGACACCACTCTCACTCATACTGACACCACTCGCACTCATACTGACACCACTCATACTGACACCACTCGCACTCATACTGACACCACTCTCACTCATACTGACACCACTCGCACTCATACTGACACCACTCACACCACACCCATAAAGAAGGCCACAAAAGAGCTTCAACTGGGGCAGATGTGAGCGACTTGTAACAACAGCGGCACAGTATTGTGTAAGGGAAATGCCAGGAGGAAGGGGGGAGGAAGGGGGGTTCCAAATGACACTGTTTGTAGCTGGAAGGGGTAGTAAGTGCAGCAGATTTGGTCACAGGTGGTGGTGGTGATGGTGGTGGGGTCAGTGGTGGTGATGGTGGTGGGAGGCAGTGGTGTGGTGGTGGGGGCTGTGTGGTGGTGGATGGTGGTGGGAGGCAAGGGTGGTGGTGGTGGTGGAGGTGGTAGGTGATGGTGGTGGGCCAGTGGTGGTGATGGTGGTGGAGGCGGTGGTGGTGGTAGTCGTGGTGGTGTACAGTTCCCTCCCGCGATTGATACGTACCCTCAGGTGGCATATACCCCAGGTAGTAGGTGCCCCAAGTGGTAGGTGCCCCAGGTGGTAGGTGCCCCAGGTGGTAGGTGTCCATGCCAGGTGAACGACGAAGGTGAGAGAGAAGTATCAACCAGCGGACACCAACACAGTCGTCCACCTCACATAGTTTTGGGGGAGACATTAAGGCGGATTTAGGCTGACACGGGGAGTACCAGAGGAAGGGATGGGAAGAAGGGAAGGAAGAAAGGAGGAAGAAGGAAGGAGGGGAGGAAGGAAGGAGGGAGGAAGGAAGGAAGGAAAGAAGGAAGGAAGGAAGAAGGAGGAGAAGGAAGGAGGGGAGGAAGGAAGAAGGGAGGGGAGGAAGGAGGGGAGGAAGGAAGGAAGGAAGGAAGGAAGGAAGGAAGGAATGAAGGAAGGGAGGAAGGAGGGGAGGAAGGGAAGGAAGGAGGGGAGGAAGGAAGGAGGGAGGAAAGAAGGAGGGGAGGAAAGAAGGAGGGAGGAAAGAAGGAAAGGGGAGGAAAGAAGGAGAGGAGGAAAGAAGGAGGGGAGGAAGGAAGGAGGAGGAAGGAGGGGAGGAAGGAAGGAAGAAGAGGAAGGAATAGAGGGGAGGAAGAAAGGAGGGAGGAAGGAAGGAGGGGAGAAGGAAGGAGGAGGAAGGAAGGAGGGGAGGAAGGAAGGAGGGGAGGAAGGAAGGAGGAGGAAGGAGGGGAGGAAGGAAGGAAGGAAGAGTAAGGGAAGGAAGGAAGAGGAAGGCAGGGAGGGGAGAAAGGAAGGAGGGGAGAAAGGAAGGAGGGGAGGAAGGAAGGAAGGAAGGAAGGAAGAGGAAGGAAGGAGGGGAGGAAGAAGGAAGGGAGGGAGGGGAAGGGGGGAGAGGGGAAGGGGAGAGAGGGGGAGGGGAAGGGGGAGAGGGGGAGGGAAAGGGGGAGATGGGGGAGGGAAAGGGGGAAAAGGGGGAGGAGGATAGGAGGGGAAGGAAAGAGAGAGAGGAAGGAGAGAGAGGGGAGAAGGAAGGGGAAACACGGATTGTTTCTTTAACTTGATTTTTACGACTCTCTCTCTCTCCACAGGCAAATGACCTCTGACACATCCACAGGGAATTAAGAGCCAATGAGAGGTAAGACTGACCAGATCCTCCACCACATACCACAACAAGGTCTCTCTCTCGCCCTGTAACTTAGTGGCAGGACTGAACACCTCTCCGTATATACTGTAGGTCACTGAAACTTAACTAACACACAATCCCTATGATATAAAAACGGTGTTTGATATCCCGTGTGTGGGGGGGGGGGGACGCCAGATATAAATAACAACAGTAAGCGCCCCTCCTCGTTATTTACCTGAGTGTGTGAGGGAGGAGAGGGCGTGATGCCTGGCCTTGGGTGTGGTGAAGGCGAGGACGTCTACCACACCACAACTGCTGACGATGTCCCGACCAACTACCAGCACCACTACTACAACCCTCCATACTCACCTCTCATAACCCTCCATACTCACCCCTCATAACCCTCCACACTCACCTCTCATAACCCTCCACACTCACCTCTCATAACCCTCCACACTCACCTCTCATAACCCTCCATACTCACCTGTAATGTGCCACTCACTCCCTCTCCACACTCACCTCTACTGTCACTAACTCACTCTCTCCCCTACCTCTACTGTCACTCACTCACTCTCTCCCCTACCTCTACTCATGTGGCAATCACCTCTCACCCCTCCTATCAGCACTCAAATGTCGCTCAACTCACCCATCCCTCGCCATAACTACCTACACACACCCCATTGAGAGAGAGAGAGAGAGAGAGAGAGAGAGAGAGAGAGAGAGAGAGAGAGCAAAATCACCGCTGAACGTCATTCATATCCCAGGTGAGGAACTACAATACGGGCCGGAAGAGGGGAGAGGAAGAAGAGGGGGGGGGAGGAATTCGGAAGAGGAGGAGGTGGGAGGAGGAGGAGGAGGGAAGGAGGCATTACATGGAACAAATTTACAGAGACAGGCAGACTAACGGGAGTGGGTACAGGGTCGGACGGGGAGGAGGGAGGAGAGGAAGACGGGGAGGAGGAGGGAGGAAAGGGAGGGGAGAGAAGGGGGAGGGGAGGGGTTCATCATCTCATTACGAAGAGAAATCGAGGCATGAGGCAGTACAGGGCGGAGATCACCCTTACAAGTGACTGATATCATCTTGTTATTCAGGTCAGGAAGGCAGAGGACCCAGCCACGACCTGCATTACTCCCCGGCCACATAACACTCCTCTACCTCCACACCACCGCCTCTCACTAACACCACCGCCTCTCACCATCACCACCGCCTCACCATCACCACCGCCTCCTCACCAACACCACTCCATACCGCCTCACATCACCACCGCCTCACCATCACCACCGCTCACGAACACCACCCATACCGCCTCCTCACCATCACCACTCCACACCACCGCCTCTATCACCACCCACACCACCGCCTCTATCACCATCACACACTCCACACCGCCTCTATCACCACTCCACACCACTGCCTCTAACACCACTCCACACCGCCTCTCACTAAACTTAAGTCAATTTAGTGTTCCCTCTCTGCTTCTGGAGGGTAAACCTGAGAGGAAATCTATGTGGTATTCTTGTTGATGTAATAGTTTGAACACTCCCTCGTACACCCGCCAGAACAGAGGTCACACACAAGTAATAAACCCTCAGAGATAACTGTGTCTGGAGGCGGATCAGTGCCCCTCGTTGCCGAGTGCCAGTGAGGGAGTAAGTGGAGCAGGGGGAGCCAAGGAAGAGTGAAGTAGTGATAGTGGGGTAGGGAGAGTGGAGCAAGGAAGAGTGAAGCAGAAAAGAGTGGAGGAAGCAGGGAAATGTGGGGGTTTCCTCTCCACCACGATAACGACAATCGCCCCACATCCTGGTAGCCGAAGGTCATGTCCGCCCCTTTATCTACACTAAGTACTGTGTTGTTGTTGAGGAGGAAACAATACAACAAACTTTACTGCTACACCCAAACCTGTTACCTGTCCGGGGCCAGGTGTAAACATTCCTCACCTCACCTGACGTCAACCACCTGTAACATCACACTAATTCACTCCCCCGGTATAATAACAACAGGATATACAAGAACTATTACAATCCAATTATATCCTGACGAGTCCTATCAAACATGACTGACAATTTGGCCAGTGTTGAGTGAGTGATGAGTGGCAGACAACGGTGTAATAAAAATAATAATAATAATTAACGGTTTATTGAAAGAGCATGGCAGCCGGAAGGCGCTGTGTGTGTGTGTGTGTGTGTGTGTGTGACGTGGAGATAGTGGTTGGTAACTGCCTCAAGATGTTGAGATAACGAGTGGCGTTCATACTAATCCCGTCACCACCCCCGCCACAGACTCTCTCTCTCTCTCTCTCTCTCGAGAGAGAGAGAGAGAGAGAGATGAGCATGTGAAAGGTAATAGGTTCAGAAATACAGGTGTGGGTGAGTGGAATAAGTTTCCAAAGACCATCATTAACTCAACACGTTAAGAAGTTCATATATAGGCTGGACAGATACAGGACTGATAATGGTTGGGTGTATAAAGGAGCTGCCTCGCATGGACCAACAGACCTGCTGTTCTATACAAGAGGTGATGCTCGACCCTAACTACGACAGCCTCCCGCCACGAGTAACACCAGCCGCTTGATGCTACACCTGGATAATCTTTGCAGCCATCTGTTACTTTAGAAACAAGTGTAAATGTACAGACACTTGCAGGTACAGATAAAAGTACAACTGAAAATTACACAAATACAAGTTTATATAATTCCAGATTACACCAAAAGTTAAGCGTTACACAGGACCACAATCACTGTATAGCGTGTCGGTGTCTTGTGCAGCAAGTGTTCTGTGTGAGGCAGAATAAGTAAACAGTGGTGGCAGCAGCCTGTGTATAGGCTGGTGGTGCGAGAGTCTGGTGCTGGTAATTGTTGGGCGTGGCGGCCACCACCCGCCCTCCCACACCGTCCTAGTGTTACACCTCCTACACCACTACTACTACACACTCACACCCTCTTTACCTACTGTTATGCCCTTCCTCTGATAGTCTGGTTTCAACACACAGCACGTCTCATTATAGGCCACGACCTGTAGTGTGGCGCCACGGGGCGGTGGTGCAGATAACACTCCATTAAGTAATTCGCGGTATAGGTCTCCACCCAACACGTCTCCCGCTCCCACCCCGTCACGACACGCAAGCAGTCTGGCCCCCCCCCCCACCATCAAACAGCCTCAATCACTACACTCCTCCACCGCTACACTTCCCACCCAGCTCCTACACCCGAGTTTAGTCGGAGGCCAACCAGCCCGACTCTCTGCCTAAGTACACCACCTCGATAATCTTATAGAATCACACAGTAAAAACCTGAGAGTGACAGTGTGGTGGTGGGCGAGGGTGCCAAACAGAGGCCAGTGCCAGGGAGCTGTCACTATTTCCTGGAGGAGATGCCAGGGGATCAGGGGGCACTTCTCACCCCTCATCCTCCCTCTCCCTCCCTCCCCTCGCCCCTGACACTCTAAAAGCCCAATAATACCTATAAGGATCTTACCACCAATCTCTCCCTGACAGGTTACGAGCAGTGCAACGTGAACCCGGGCTACCGAACCTAACCTAATCTTACCCAACCTCCTCACCCCGAGAGACACACCACTAAGCGACTCCCCCCAACTCCTCCCTTGACACATGTTAGTGAGGTGGAGGCCGCCTCTTGCCTCACTCTGCGATAATGACTCACGAGGTTTTTTCCGTGTTGACATCTGTGACATTGAAGACTACCAAGAACCCCCGCCACTCTCCTCAGCCCACAGTGACGTAATGTACCTTGTATACACACACACATGAGCTGTTCATATTATTCCATCTCCTCCTCCACTTCACCCAAACATTTCTCGTGCCTCGCCTCCACCACCGCACCTGCCAACACTTTCACACATCTAAATCCACCAGAGAGACTCCTGCCAGGTCTCCCCTGTGCCCAGAGTGAACTGTGAGGGCACAAAAAACGTGTGGGAGTGTCACCGGGCCAACACAGTTCTCACCCTCCTGCCAACCTACCGTGTGTCCCAGTACCCAGGTGAAGGGGGCCACTAGTACAACAGACCTGTCAACAACTGTGACGGGGAGAGTTACACTGGCCGGGAACTACACTTCTTGACCACCAACGTAAACCTTTTGCGCACATTAACAGAATTTGCGCAAGAAATATTTTGTTAAATGTTCTTTGTACTATAATTTGGTGAAGTAAATTTTTCAACCTTTTCAAACCTGGAGAGAGCGCCAGACACAAGTACTATACATTAAGAAGCAGAGCAGCGGTGTGGCTATGGTGGGCGGTGATGGTAAGGTTAGAGGTGGTTATGATGATGGTGGGTAGGGTCGGTGGTGGGGCAGTGCGAGGCTGGGCGGGTGGGGCGATGCTGGGCGATGCGGGGTGGGGCGATGCGAGGTGGGGCGATGCGAGGTGGGGCGATGCGGGGTGGGGCGATGCTGGGCGGGGCGGACGAGTAATGCGGTTAACCAGAGACACAAGAGTGGATGGTGGACGGGTGAGGGAACACGGGGAGAATCAGCCCATGACAAGAGGCAGTGGTGGTGAAGTGAGTCACTCGGTGAGTCACTGACCTTCATACTGACTGGCTGGAGAGATGAGCTCATGCCAGCCATCATTCTCGCCACATTCTTCACGACGCCACAGCTATACAAATGACTTAAATGCTCCCCTCTCCCTCTACAGCCAATGAGAATGATTTACATATTTCCTAGAGCCAACAATAATGACAAATGATCCTTCTCTCCCAAGAGCCAATAACAATGGTTTAAATCCCCCATCAGCCAATAATATAGATTTAAAATTCGTTTCCTAGAGTCAAGGAAATTTTTCAAGAATTTTCCCCCATTTAACCAGTTTAGTCATAGCGAGGATTAGCACCACCAGGAAATATCCACAATGCAACCCCAATTTTCCTTAACTGGGAACAACACACCACACAGGGTTAAGTTAGGTTAGGGAACAGAGGCAGCTAGGAGAAGTCTCTCAATAGGACGGCAACTCCCAACTGTGTGTGATGATAAGGCTGGCAGGAAGGTTAAGGGGAAACATTAATTTAGAGCCCCTTAACCCCTTATGAGGATCCTGCCACACGGGGTTACTGATCCACCAAGTGTCAGACGTGTCGACCATGATGGTGGGGGGGTGAAGGTGACGAGATGTGGTGGACACACACACACGATAGTCACATGGGCGTGGTGATGGGGAGGTGGGCGTGGTGAGGGCAGGTGGGCGTGGTGATTGTAAAGAGAGACAATTGCTGCTGGTGAAAATAATGGGCGTGGTGAAGGGTGAGTTGTATCAGTGGTGACCGTCATCAACACACACAGCTGGTGCTACTCACGTGGAGGTGGTGAGTCACTAGCAAGTCATCTCCAACTCAGGAGGAGGAGGATGGGAAGGGTTTTTTTTTTTAGTTTAACAAATTTATTAACAAAGCTTGTAGTACAGTTTGCCTATTCTGAGTAATTCAGTCAGGTCTTTACACTGAGGGTGGTATCACTTCTCACTGCCACGTAGGTTCATACACAAAGAAATACAACATATTCATTAACAGCTATATATATATATATATATAGAGGTCAGATTCATGTGGGTAATGTCACTGTTCACTGCCATGCAGGACAGAGGTTCATACACAAAGAAATACATCATATTCATAAGCAGTATATATAGGTCAGTGGTTCACATTCACTAGACGTCATATTCTAATTGAAGACTAATCAGTGTGGGCTAGCAGCAAATTTGGGATAAACAGCAAGAATGTCCTCAAGCACCCCCGATTCAATGTAGTAATTGCAAAGTTCAAGATACAATAAGTCAGGTAGCCTGAAGTCTTTGACAGTGTCACATTCAATAATATAGTGTTCAAGTGTATGCTTTAAAGGTTTATCACAAAGTTTACATGCTGAGTGTTCCGGTATGGGTACAGCGTTACTAACCTGCCAGATGTGTCTGTATCCTAGCCTAATTCTGGCCACGATCTACATCACATTGTCTGGTTCTGTCCTTATGATAGCCACATTGGTACCTCTTGTCACAAAATTTGTCATATTTACTAATGCTACAACTTCAGGTCTCTCTGCATTTCTCACTTCTTCTAGATCAGAGTTCATGATTCTGACTTGAATGTTTTTAAGTACAGCATTGGACAGGCCAAGGTCACGGTCAACATTTTCTTTCTTACATGCCTCATTGGCCAGTCTATCAGCACGGTCATGACACCTGATTCCAACAGGATGAGGGGAGGAGGGGGTGGAGGAGGAGGTGGAGGAAGGGGGAGAGGAGGAGGAGGGAGAGGAGGAGGAGGGGGTGGAGGAGAAGGGGGTGGAGGAGGAGGGGGTGGAGGAGGACGAGGGGGAGGGGGAGGGGGAGGACACGGGTATGTTACAACACCACCTACACTCATCTCCCTAGAGCGACCGTCACCCCCCACCACACACTCTCCGTCACCCACCACACACACTCCTTCACCCACCACATGATCCTTAAGCCATCCTTCCTGCCTCACACACTCAACACTCCTGACCACAACAAAGATCAGTGTTAGTTACCGAATAAACGCCTGACCTCGTTAATAAATGAAAGAGGTGGTTGTAAGTCTAATCACCAGGGATATGATGCAACACTAACTGCCTAACTGCCCCCGACGCTGAGCTAATGACTGAACGACACCGAGGAATATATAGGGAAATAACAGACACATACTAGTTAACTTTCCCCGGCCTCAGTGAGTGATGACTTGGTCCCTCCCGCGCAGGACGAAAACACCCGCTCACTGATGCCTTGGGCGAAAGTGTGTTGTCATGACGTCAGGGAGTAAAGGGTGTGGTGGTGTGGGGTGGTGGTGTGGGGTGAGAAGTGGTGTGGTGAGAAGTGGTGTGGTGGCGTGGTGGGATGAGGGGTGCTGAGGGGTGGTGGCGTGGGGTGGTGGGGTGAGAAGTGGTGGGGTGAGAAGTGGTGTGGTGGCGTGGTGGGATGAGGGGTGGGATGAGGGGTGCTGAGGGAGGGTGGGGTGTGGGGTGGGGTAGGATGAGGGGATGGGTGCCAACAGCTGCAGCACTTCTAGAGCTTCTTGCAGGCATGTAAGGAGGAGCTGTGGTGGGCGGGGAGACGCTCAATAATCCTCACCTGCAGTCAAACACAGTGGTGACAATCTGATATGTTCCTACGACCACCACGTTACGTGCACTGTTCCAGGTGATACATAATACTTCCTTGAGATAAATGTACAGTATATATATCAGGTGCCTACAAGAGCGTTCAGGCTCTCAATTGGCTCAGTCATATTATTATTATTGTTATTATCGCCTCTGTATCTGTGTTGTTCTGGCTAAAAAACTGTTTCAATATCAAAACACTTTATTTGTGTTCCCAGGGAAGACAGACACTTGACCAGAACAAGTTGTACCGTATCAAGTAAATATATAGTTGTAGCATAAGAAACCTTACAATTAAAAACTTAACAGGTGTGTACGTACAGGCAAACAAGTAAAGATTTACAGTACATGTATAACTCAGGTGATACAATTAATTACATACTGCTGAGGGAAACAACCAAACACATACTGGGACAAACACAACAGGAAATATTGGCCAACGAATGAGTGACGACATGAGGTGGGTGAGGGAAGGTGGGCGTGGCTCCCTCCCTCACTCCACCCGGGCCCCACACACCGCCCTCCTCACACCCTCCACCTACGATAACCCTCTTACTACAGGTGTGAGAACATGTCGTTAGTGGCTACCTTAAGCAACACGAAGATGGTTATTCAGTAGGTTAAAAATTTCACCCAACTGGCTCACACAGGCTACGACAGACACTCAAACGTCTAGCAAGGTATATTTTTTGTCGTAACTAAAGATACAGGCACACTTAATCAACAACAGAAATGTGAGATCTTACCTGTGTGAGATCTTACCTGTGTGTGTGTGTGTGTGTGTGTGTGTGTTTCCGGTACAGTATAGCCCTGTTCATACGGGTGTTAACCATGGCACGGGCGCCTCACCATATAACCCAGCATGACTACCGGTAAACACACAAGGTCTGGTCTGGTCTGCCCCGCCCCGCCCCGCCCCAGAAGAATGTTCAGCTGTGCCTCCTCTGATCCTCTTTAGATTCAGGGAACAAGACGCCTCAGTTCACGGTGCGTCAACCCCTCAACCCCTCCCTCCCCTCAAGCCTAACTTTATATGGTCCTACACTAGAAGAAGAAGGACAGGAATAAAGTGACAGATAAACGGGTGAGGAGACAGGGTGACAGACGGAACCTTGTGGGGTCTGACAGTGGGAATGAACGGTAGTGTAGAGAGACGGTGGCGGCGGTGTGTAGAGAACGTTCAATAAGGTGAATGATGGAAAGACACACACACACACACATAACACACACACACACACACACACACACACACACACACACACACACACACACACACACACATTATTACACACTAGCGCACACAGAGAACAAAAACAGGATGTGTGTGTTTGTGTGTTTAATAGCTATGTGTGTGTGTGTTGTGTGTGTGTGTGTGTGTGTGTGTGTGGTGTGTGTGTGTGTGTGTGTGGGAGTGAGTGTGTGTGTGTGTGTGTGTGTGTGTGTGTGTGTGTGTGTGTGATCATGTGTGTGCATGGTGATCAGTGTGTGTGTGTGTTTCTTGCTAAGCACCACAACTTAATGCCCCACCATTTCCTTACCTCCTCTGGTCTCCACCTCCCCCATACCCTCTCCCCTCTTGTCTTATCTTCCTTCTCTCTCTCACCCTCTCATCTCACTTTACTCCTTTCTTGTCTTTTCTCCTTCCTCAGCGACCTCCCACCCTCCTCCACCAATCTCTACCCATAACCATACACCCCCAAAATACCAGTGCAGCAGGGTTGGCAGTGTCCCCGCCACCCTCCCAGTGGCTCGTGCCGCAGCCCTGCTTCCACCTAGGTGCCCCAGGGGTCCGGTTACATTCCCGACTCCTCCTGCCCCTGTCACTTACCAACAGGTCCTCCGTCCTTACACCCGACATCATATCTTTCTTACGAAAAACAAATCTGACGTCTCTTTAGTGCTGCTAATCCACCAAAAATAATATTCAATGACAAAAATTAAGAACTACTCCACTAATAATAATTATGTAAATGAGGCTCCTACTGACCCCCTTAAAAGATAATAGAGAGAAGATAAGTGTAAAGGGTGAGAGAGAGCCAATTGTACCTGGCCGAGGTGAGAGGAGTAATATGAGAAGTGTTTAGTCTGGAGTGTTATCACAGAGAGCCACCACACCCACCATCAATCACCTCCTGCTCTACACCTCTCTACCACCCATTCTCCTCTCAGTCATTCTTCCTTATCCAATTTAACTTCCCTCAACTCTGAATCACCCCCTCCTCTCCCCTCTACCTACCTCGGCTTCCAGTGACCTAACCGACCCTCAAGTCTAAACCTTGCGTACAGTAGTAGTTTAATCCGCCACCCCTGCCTCTCCCTCCCCTCTTTTATAACCCAACCTCCCTGGCTTAATTACTCACTTTACTTAACACTTAACTATGGATATGTCAGAAAGTAGTAGGATGGTGTAATCTTGTGTATGTGCGTGTAGAAGTCTTACGGACTTAACTGATAAGACACCAGCTCCAAGGTCACCCTGTTATCTCTTGTCGCCCTAATTCTCACCTCAATCCCTCCTACGCCCTCACTTGTCACTGCTCGCCCTCAAACTCCTTCACCTCCCGGAACCTCAATGACAGCCCCCTCCACCCCCAGCCCTCCTCCCTATCCTGGACCAAATATTATAGGCTCCCCACTGGGCGTCTGCTACGGAGCTGGGTTACCTCAACCTAAACATCTCCTCCTAAAATCGCCCAGACCCCTCCTGGAGAGCTTCCCTGGTGGTGAGACTATTCCCAGCGCCTCTGATAGCCAGACCTGACACAGCTCTTCCTGGAAGCGGCTGGGAGACACCAGATGTTAACCGGGTTTAAATATCCGGAGTTCTTCCTGCTACTCTAGTTGGAAATTGAAGAGCTAATAGGTGGCTGCCACTCCTCCATACGCCAGACAGCGGACCTGGAGCAGTCACATAAACAGTAAAATGTCAAGATGGCTATTGCCAAGTGGCCCACAGTAGAGGGAGTCCAGGGATGGACAATGCCCACTTTGGTTGCCCTCAACTAGACTCACTTCCTACCTCCTGCTCTACCAGATCCACTCTACCTCCTGCCTTCTTACACCCCACTTCCTCTCCATCATCTCCTACCAGACCCACTACCTCTCCTCTACCTGCCACACTCTCCCTGCCTCTGCCCAACCATCATCTGCATCCTCACCAAATCCACCACCACTTGCCCTCAATATTTGTAGGAAAAAGTTTGAATATCTTGCGGGTGAGTTGCCTCAGCTTTGTCTGATGCTCCTCACACTGACCTATTTCCTCTAACCAATCAAAGTATTCGCCTGAGGAACTATTGGGGTGTAAAGTGAGGCAGGTATGCAAGACAGGGTGTGGACAGGAAAGATGTGTAAGGACAGAGTTTTGAATGATGACAGTGTAATGCAGTAGCAGGTGTACGCAGCAGGTGTAATACAGCAGCAGGTGTAATGTACCGGTGTACAAGTCGTACAGAGTGAGAACAGAACACAAGAGGTGACTTATATGTAATACCTAACCTCCATACTAGCAGGCGCCAACAGCTCTAATCTGGGCGACGTCAGAAGCCCGCCATGCCAGGTGGATGGCAGGCGGTTAAGGCGCACCTCACGTAGAGGTCAACCATTATGTGTCGCCCTCACCCTCCATATCTCCAGAGGCAGCGCCATCGTTGATGATGGTGGTGGGGGATTGAACACGACGGACTGAGAGGGGGCAAGCAGAGGGAGAGGGGTGTTGGTGGGGAGAGGAGGGCGTAGGGCGTGCTTGTGGGGGAGGAGGCGCTTGTGGGGGGGAGGAGGGCGACTTGTGGGGGAGGAGGTGTGCTTGTGGGGAGGAGGGTGTGCTTGGTGGGGAAGGATTCACTAGGGGTGGTGGGAGGTGCTTAGTGGGGGGTGGGGGAGGTGTCTGGTGGGGGGGAGGTGTCTGTAAAGCCCCTGTCTGGGGGAAGGTGTCTGTATGGTGGTGGTGATGTGTCTGTGGGGGAAAACGTGGGAAGGGGCAGGGGGGGGGGGTGGGGGGGAATAGGCTATGAGGGGGACTCGCCCGCACCTCACAGTGGGAGGAGTTCAGGAGGATAGGTGTCTTACACAGAGGCCTGTGAGGGGAGGTGTCAGGTCTGGTGGGAGGGGAGGTGTCTGTGAGGGGGAGGCCACGCTGTGGGAGGGGGAGGTGTGTCTGGTGGGGAGGGGGAGGTGTCTGTGGGGAATGTGTCGCCCAGGGGAGGAGGTGTCTGTGGGGAGGGGGAGGTACCTCTAACTCAAGACGTGGGAGGGGGAGGTGCGGCCCATAGGTCAGGAGGGGGAGGTGTCCTAGGGGAGGTGTCCAGATACATTCAGGGGAGGGGAGGTTCATCTGGGGAGGGGAGGCACCCAGGAGGGGAGGTTAACTGGTGGGAGGGGAGGTTATATATGACGATGTGGCGGTGCTCAGGAGGGGAGGTGCTGGTGGGAGGGGGGAGGTGTGTCTGATGAGGTGTCTGTGGTGGTGGGAGGGGGGATCGACTGTGGGAGGGGACGCTGGTGGGGAGGGGGGAGGTGTCGACACGGGGAGGGGATGGGGAGGGGAGAGGGGGAGGGTAGGGCGTGCTTGGTGAGGGGGAGGGCGTGCTGGGAGGGGGAGGTCTGGGTGGAGGGGAGGGAGGAGGTGTCTGGTGAGGGGAGGTGTGCCCAGGAGGGGAGGTTCTCTGGGTGGGGAGGGGGGAGGTGTCTGGGGAGGAGGTGTCTGTGGGTGGGGAGGCGTGCTTGGTGAGGTGTCTGTGGGAGGGGAGGGCGTGTCTGGTGGGAGGGGGCATGATTGGGGGAGAGGAGGGTGGCTTGGCCCGGGGAGGAGGGCGTGGTCTGGGGAGGGGAGGTGCTGGTGGGAGGGGAGGTGTCTGTGGGAGGGGGAGGTGGTCTGTGGGAGGGGGGAGGAGGGCGAGGGGAGGTGGGGAGGAGGGGAGTGGGGAGAGGGGTGGAGGGGAGGGGTGTGCTGTGGGGGAGGAGGGTGAGGGCAGGGTGGGGAGGGTGTGCTGGGTGGGGGGAGGTGTAGCTGGTGGGGAGGTGGTGTGCTAGGTGGGGGGAAGGTGCCTAGTGGGGTGGGAGTGGTGGGGGGTGGGAGGTGTCTGTGGGGGTGGGAGGTGCTGTGGGGGGAGGTGTCTGTGGGGGGAGGTGTCTGTGGGGAGGCCTGGGTGGGGGAGGTGTCTGTGGGGGGAGTGAGGGTTGGGGGAAGGGTCTGTGGGGGAGGTGTCTGGTGGGGAGGTGGGTGGGGAGGTCTGGTGGGGGGAGGCCTGGTGGGGGAGGTGTCTGGTGGGGGAGGGGGGGAGGCCTGGGGGGGGAGGGCCTGGGGAGGGTGGGGGGGGAGGTGTCTGTGGGGGGAGGTGTCTGGTGGGGGGAGGTGTCTGGTGGGGGAGGTGTCTGGTGGTGGGGGAGGTGTCTGGTGGGGGGGGAGGGTTCAGGGGGAGGTGTCTGTGAGGGGCTGTGGGGGGAGGTTCCAGAGGGGAGAGGGGAGTCACTGTCTGGTCTGGGTAATTGGGTGCCATGTCAGGTAATGGTCGACCCTCCACCACCAGCAGGCATTACTAGGCCCTAAGAAGCCCTCCGTCGCAGCTCTACTACTCCACTCTTCCTCCCTCACTCCTTGCATAACTACTTAAGGTTTCAACAAAGACGGTCACCTCCTCCACGGTCGGGTTTACATAATGATCACTGGGACAGGTATAGACACACTCGGGCAGGTAACACCAACCTATCCTAATCAACATGACCTGGACATTATGAACTAATCTATAATGACGCAATTATCGATATAACGTTATGTAAGCACTGGACCTCCTTGTAGTGTCTGGTGAACATGGGGTAAAGTCAAGCAGGTAGGCGTGGGTCGAGGAGATGGGCGTGTACTGGGCAGGTGGGCGTGTGCCGAGGAAGGGGGGCGTGTGTCGCGGTGGAGTCCCCCAGGCCGTGGCGTGTGGGTGTGCTGAGGTCGTCACAGGAAATTCTAGGAGCTGGAGCACGCGAAGGCCGGACGCCACGCCCCTCCCTCACCGACACACGCCACCAACCACCCGGGGAAACACTACCACCGGCGTCACCAACACTCTTTAGTCACCACCACCGGTCACCAACACTCTTTAGTCACCACCACCGGTCACCAACACTCTTTAGTCCCCACCACCGGTCACCAACACTCTTTAGTCACCACCGGCGTCACCAACACTACTCAGTCACCACCAGGGTCACCAACACTCCTCAGTCACCACCACCGATCACCAACACACGACTAACATCTAAAATCTTCTTCATCTCCGTTAAGAAGCTTCCGGCAAATTAACCATCACGGAAGAATTTAACCCAGACGATAAACACAACCCCAAAATGCGGCCGGCACTCTCATTAATTAGCCGGGAAAAAATATCGTAGTGGAGCATCAGACCGGAGTATAGGCAGGTCAACAAACAAAAACAACAACAACAACAGCTGCTCCTCCACACAAGCACGAGGTCCTACTGGTGGTCTTAAACTGCTCCTTGGGGACAATTCTTGGTGCCCACGACACAGCTATACGCCCACGATACGGCTATACGCCCACGATACGGCTACAGGTCCTTACAAACCGGATATGATATCATCAACAGCTAGAACACTCATTCACTCTTACGTAATGCACTCACAGCCTTTATGAGTCCAACACACACACACACACACACACACACACACACACACACACACACACATAATAAAACAAAACAACTCCAATATGGTGAAGGTACTCCCCACCACCACTCCATGGTGATTATAATGGCTTCTAACGCCCTCATATGGGTAAAGACGCGCCTCACCACATGACTGAACTGGTGTCCCGCCCAGAGCCGCCCACCCTATACATATAGAGGACCTTCCTGACGCAGTATTACATATTGGAGCGCCACTTACGACCAAACGTTACACGGCAGCCCTACAAGTTACTCGGGTTGTAAGTCCCTGATTACAAGTGGGCCCCACCCTCCTCACGACACACGGGGCCCCAACCTCCTCACATGACACACGGGGCCCCACCCTCCTCACGACACACGGGGCCCCAACCTCCTCACATGACACAAGGGGCTCCACCCTCCTCACATGACACAAGGGGCTCCATCCTCCTAACGACACAAAGGGCTCCATCCTCCTCACGACACAAAGGGCTCCATCCTCCTCACGACACAAGGGCTCCATCCTCCTCGACACACGGGGCCCCACCCTCCTCACGACACATGGGCCCCAACCTCCTCACATGACACACGGGGCCCCACCCTCCTCACGACACATGGGGCCCCACCCTCCTCGACACATGGGCCCCAACCTTCTCACATGACACACAGGGAACCACCCTTCTCACATGACACACGGGGCCCCACCCTCCTCACATGATACAAGGGGCTCCATCCTCCTCACGACACAAGGGGCTCCATCCTCCTCACGACACAAAGGGCCCCAACCTCCTCACAAGAGACCCCACCCTCCTCACGACACAGGGTGCCCTACCCTCCTCACGACACAAGGGGCCCCAACCTCCTCACGATACAAGGGGCCTCACCCTCCTCTCGACACATGGGGCCCCACTCTCCTCACGACACAAGGGGATCCACCCTCCTCACGACACAAGGGCCCCCAACCTCCTCACGACACAAGGGGCCATCTACTCTACATGACACAACAGGAACACTTTCTAGCACTACTTATCATACGGTGACCCTTACAGGCAAGGGTCTAAGGACATGCGCGCCCTCACAAGCCGCACTACAGCACCCCGCAAGTGGGCCTCCTGGAGGTGGCGTTGACGTGTGTGGGGGACCTCGACGGCGGCAGACCTGCACCACCGACCAATCGATACCCGCGCCCCACAAAAGGCACACGCACTCCCGACGCACGCCCACCACCACCACCCTCATCCACACGCCCGCAACTGCTCTAGTTTATATCTATTAAGTGCATGAGGTCACTGTTGCTGGTGCTATCATGTTGTGTCACATCCCTCACCACCTCCCTCCTACTCGGCTCTCGACACACTAGAGAAGTTTCCAGATTCCATGAGCATTCTTGGGACTCGCTAGAATGACAGTGGAAATTAAAAACACCGAGTTTACCACGGTCCAGCGTCCTCGTGAAGGTTGAATCATATTGGGGAACGTTAACACGTCTTCCACCCAAGTGTAGAGCGTTAGTTATCCAAGGTCAACGTGCTAATGGGTACAAACAGATGGACTAACGTAAACATGTACTGCTACTACTACCAACAAGTCATGCACCGCTCTCACAACACCAGCACAGGTAGTGGGGGTCACTCTGCTAGTAAACCAAACAAGCACCACGTTCAATAACACCGCAACTCTCTCCATGGTCACATACAAGTAACCTCGCTGACCCAAGGAGCAACTTATAAACACACACACACACACACACACACTTAAGGTGAGCGGGACCCACTTATACCACCCGCTTAAGGTATATAAGAAAGGGTACTTGTATACCTGTGTCTACCTGCAGTTTACCCACCAACTCTACACGACCAGGTGACATAATAAACCTTAAAAGAAACTAACTAACAACCTCAACAACACACCTGCCTCAACACCTTCCCAGAACACCAACAAGCTCTAACACCACCGGCTCTACCTCTGCTCTACCCTCACTCAATGAACAGGTCTGCTCTACACCTTAGCCCACTCTAACTGTACGATCGTGGGGCTCTACACCTTGATTGCGTTACCTGTACTTGACTTACCTGGCTCTCGCAGCTGTTTAATGCACCCAAAAATATACCGTAAACTGACTTGTGTTTACACGTTGGGTTTATAACGAAAAATACTGAAGATGTGTTATTCATGAGTCTGGTGAAGGGTGAAGAACCTGGCGCCATAAAACTCTCTCTCAGGGGTGAGTCATACACCACCTGCCCATACTCGGCGCCACACACAAGGACAAGAAAGGGTGAAATAATTTAGCTCAGGCGAGAGTCTGCCGTGACCTACCTGCTTGTAATTAGGGAGGTAGCAAGGGGGGGGGGGATAGTTAATACAGCCAGGTAAAGGTGACTTCCACTTGCTGCCTCCTCATACCCGGGGTCAACCCTTCATGCCCCCAGGACCCGGATCCTCCATGCCCCCAGTTGTCTAATGTTCAGGTGAAATAAGTTGAGGTGCCTAATGGACGTGTGATAAGAGAGCGTGAGGAGGTAGAGAAGAGAGCGTGAGGAGGTAGAGAGAGCGTGAGGAGGAGGTAGTGAAGAGAGCGTGAGGAGGTAGTGAAGAGTGTGAGGAGGAGGTAGAGAAGAGAGCGTGAGGAGGAGCTAGAGAAGAGAGCGTGAGGAGGAGCTAGAGAAGCCTTGGCCGTTGTGGTGTAGCGTGGCGGTGTGACAGGCACCTAAGGTTGCAACATGTCAATGGTCCTAAATCACATCAGGTTGCCATAGAGCCACCACTTCCACCTGTGTCTTACCAACCACATCCATGACAAGAATCATCCATGCCACACCAACTCATCCATGTCACACCAACTCATCCACGTCACACCAGCTCACCCACGTCACACCAGCTCATCCATATGACACGAATCATCCAGACCACAAGACTTCTCTCTCAGAAACTGTGAGATATAAGATGGGAAGGTGTAGACACGTGAGCCATGACGGTCGACAGGGAGCTGATAAATCTCCCTAGTCCTTCTCTCCCTTCTTACTTCCCTCCCATTCTTCTCTCCATCCTTCTCTCTTCCCGCCCTCCTTCATTCCTTCCTTCCAGGGCCAAGTAAGAGTATAAAGCGGCAAACAATGGAACACACACACACACACACACACACACACACACACACACACAGCTCGAGGTGCGAATTTTTTTAGACAAGTCACCAACCCGCTTACTCTCCTTATCAAGTTGATTCTCTCACTGCTTTGCCAATAAATTTGTTAAACTAAAAAACTCTTACTATATTATACTACACGAGGGAGGGAGGGAGAGAGGAAGGAAGGGAGGAGGAGGAGGAGGAGGGGGTTGTTGGGGCAATCCATTATTCCAGAACTTAACCTTTGCGTTTTCTTTCGAGCAACCACGTTAACCTTTGCGAGGTGGAGTGTCTTATGAACTGAAGATGAGGCGAAGCTCTTTTGTGTGTGTGTGAGTGTCCTAGCTGTTACTTTTACTGTTCCGGCAACCAAGTAGCCAACCCATTACTGTAGTTATAGTTCCGTTAAGTTATGCAGATATCTCTCTCTCTCTCTCTCTCTCTCTCTCTCTCTCTCTCTCTCTCCTTGTTTACTTCCGGCTAGACCTCAAGTTAAACAGCATAATATAAATGTAGCAATAATAACAGTAATAATAATAATAAGATAAATATAACTAATAAAAGGTTAAGAGCAGACAGTCTCACACCACCACCCTGCTAGACAGTCTTCCTAAACATATACATCACATACAGTGTGTGTGTGTGTGTGTGTGTGTGTAGACGGGGAGAGATGGGTGGCGGGAATAACCGATCACCTGTCTCTATATATAGTCACCTGGTAAGCAACACCTGTGGCCTTGACTAATGTAATGAAGATAACTTACCTGGCATAATTTAACCTAACCTGTGATCTTGAGTCTATAATGAAGACAATAGTGTACAGATGTAGGTGTAAGTGTCCCAACACCTGTACAAGCTTTAAGACATCACAGGTAAGTGTTCATGACCGCCACAACACCTGTTACACCTGTCACCTTATACTCAGAGTGACTATGGCTGACCGCCTAAGAACTTATACCAGTAAACCAAAACATGTGCAACGTTATGCATATATAAGGTGTGTATTAAACATTAGGAAGACAAGGTTACACACCAACACGGTACAGAGGACAAGGTTACACACCAACACGGTACAGAGGACAAGGTTACACACCAACACGGTACAGAGGACAAGGTTACACACCAACACGGTACAGAGGACAAGGTTACACACCAACACGGTACAGAGGACAAGGTTACACACCAACACGGTACAGAGGACAAGGTTACACACCAACACGGTACAAAGAGAGACAAAATTTTACCACCAACACATTACAGAAGAGACAAGGTTACCTGGCACGGTACAGAGGACAGGGTTTACACCAACACACGTTACAGGAACAGGTTACACACCAACACGGTACAGAGGACAAAGGTTACACACCAACACGGTACAGAAGACAAGGTTACACACCAACACGGTACAGAGACAAGGTTACACACCAACACGGTACAGAAACACAGGTTACACACCAACACGGTACAGAGACAGGTTACACACCAACACGGTACAGAGGACGGGTTACACACCAACACGGTACAGAGGACAAGGTTACACACCAACACGGTACAGAGGACAAGGTTACACACCAACACGGTACAGAGGACAAGGTTACACACCAACACGGTACAGAGGACAAGGTACAGTACTCACCGTTGACAAGTGTATTCTCCATGTGATCGGGTTGTGTCGAGGTGTCCACCATGCCAGAGCTCTGAGCCACCGGGGACATACCTCTACCTCCACTTAGTAACGCTAACTCCTGCTAGCCTCACAAGTGTTCCTCACTCACTAACACAACACTTCCCACAATAATTAATGGTGGTTCACAGGTTGTTCAGTCTGCTCCACGGTTTAAACATAACAAAAGGTTGTTTCTATTATTTATTCATCTTCGTCTTCCAAACACTGATTAATTATTATTATCTTTAATAAATAAATGTTCTTTGAGTTGATTAATTTCAGTTTCTAAATAGTGACATCACCACGAGCAGTCCATCAATTCTATTCTACAATTAACTGTTCTTTTAAACTGTTAATTTTATTTTCAATTAGTTCTAATAATTTACACCTTTGTCATGTCATGACAACATGGTCATGACTTCTGAAATAAAGAGAAAATTGAAAAAAGACTGAAGACAACACAACGTTACTCTCCGATAATGTGATGCTGTGTTACGAACCTCCATATAACGGACTTATCTCAGCAGATAATCCGTTAAATGGGTGTTTTTCATCTGACGTACCCTCGACATGACGGACTTTCCTCTCCATATAGTCCGTTAAATAAGAGGCTTCACTATACTGTGCGTTGCGACCCCCCGGTGTGGGTGCCAGGCAGTATACCGGCACCTGGCACTGTGCACTGCCTCTGTCACAATATATAAACAATGCTGGAGGAGCCTGGGAGGGTTGAAGGCTGCACTAGTCTGTTGGATCATGTTCCCTCCTGAAGAACTCTGGTCGCAGTGATCCTCCGGGTGTAGAGTCGTCAGCAGCAAACATGTGGGCGGGACGGTGGAGAGAGAAAGGATGAGCGGGTAACACCACCATCCAGACGAAGGCAGTCCAGCAGACAGGCAGACAAGAGGCAGTCAGTGAGCCATGGAGGGAGCCAGCGAGGGTTGTCCGCCCCGCCCCGACCGTCCTTCATACTCCCTGCGGGCGGCCTCCGACTCGCGGCTTTACATTCCTTACCAACAACACAACAGTTTTTTCCTTCCCTCCCGTCAGCCTTTTGTCCTCTTTGGTTCACTATAACACACACGTTTCTGGTAACACCCATAACACCTTCAGCTCCTTGTACAAAAACGATCTCAACTCAGTCACAGCGTCACTCTTATTACATGATAAGCGAGTGTCACCACTACACTACACACCTTGACAAATATCCTAAATACCGCTAGTGTATGTTCCTCACTCGTAGGTGCTGGCAGCTACACCAGTCCAATAATTAAATTCCAGATGATAACAACTGTGTGGATACAAGACGTGACAGGAAGCTCAGGTAAAGGTGAGAACGAACACCATGTGGATAAACTAAGAGCACAACAGAGGGTGATGAGGCCGCGCAGTGTAGCAGTAACTGAGACAATGTTTTGTTTGTTTTTCATTATTGGGCACCGCCCTACATCCTTGTGCAAGTGAAGCGCAGAACCGTTTACAGCGCCCAACAGGGAAGCATGCTAAATTCATGCTTGCCTTATGTCTCATGAGTTAAGGGCGTAGAAGCCTGAAGAGTCAGTGGTTTATGTCTAAGCAAGTTATTGGAAGTTCCAACAACTTGTCCCTGAATACGAATTCGCAACTTTCGACTTACAGCAGGTACCTACTGTGCTGCTAGGTGAACAGGGACCAAGGGGCCTAGGAAGAGTGTCCAAACAACTTCCGCTGGCCCGGGAATCGAACCGTGACATCTTGCTTGCGAGGCAAGAACGGTACCGCTCTACCACCAGCTCCCCGAGAGAGAGACAATGTTAGGTGACGCATGGTGGCCCCTCAACGAAGGTCACACCATATAATAAACAACACCTGGAAGTATTTTAGTGAAGGACAAAACTATTTATACACCGTGAAAAAATCTTTCTGTTTAAAGTCAACAATAATAATATTTCTTCGTAGATTGTTGACGAGTGAGGATGACCAGTGTGTTGTGTCTGGTTCACTTAACACAACGCAACACTCCGTCACACCCCATTAAGCTACACAGTAGGAGGCAATTGACCTGGTGGCTCCTCAGCTCACCACCTGGTCTGGTCAACACCACAGGAGGCCTCAACGAGCATCTCCCCCCCCCTCCTCGTTAATCAGGTTATCTACCGGGAAGTTTACACACACACACACACACACACACACACACACACACACACACACACACACACACACACACACACACACACACACACACATAGTTCAGTAAGGGCAGGAAGATGTTGAGCCAGCCACCGCCGCCGCCTCCTCCTCCTCCTGGGTTACGGTCTTAACCTGCGGACGTCCTTGGCAGGTATGAGGAGGGCGAATAGCGCCGGAAACACCGGAGGGCTTGAACCCGCAGGCCGCACCCAGCCAAACCCTCCCAGTCACCCACCTCCCCGCCAACACCACACCACACCTTCCCCGGGCTAACACTTTTCACTTAAACGTTCATATAATTAGAAACAAAGGGATCGGGACTAAGAACGTGTTACACCACAAGTGAGGCTGTGTTAGTGGAGGACACACACATTGACGTAAAACCGGTAAAATATTATATATTAAACCTAAAAATATATCAACACCCGCCCTTATAAAGATTCATGTTACTCCCCGCTGCTGTTGTTACGTTACGTTACGTTGGGGATCTGACTGAAGCATCAACTTTCACAAACTGTATAAAATTATACCAGTAAATTTATCAAGGAACTTAACCATAAATCCGTCTATGGGTAGACTGTGTGTGCGTGACTCGTGCAGGAGCAGATGTGTCCTATTGACCAGTCATCCCCTACACACAGGGCGCCCTCTCTCATCATCCACGTCTCGCCTACCAAACATTACCCAACTCGTCATAAGAACAAGACGATAAAATATCTAAGTAATGAAGGTAAATTATATCCCATTACTCCGTCGTCTGTCACACCACAAAAATAAAGACACCGAATGATGATAATAACATAAATTACCTCTAATAATTTAACACTTCCATCATAATATTCAAATGAAGTTTCTTTATAATGCACTAATTTAATGCTTAATTACTCAACCACCCTCTATCATACTACCTGAACCCAGAGTTTCTTAATGACCCACGTAAATTGTGTCTAATTAGTAGAAGAATCCTTAAGTTACCTGGGGAATTACCAGAGAGCCGCAGTGTCATCAAGGCATTGAGGAACTGATAATTTGTAGTCGATGAAATACTGCCTTAATAACACACCGAGAGATGAGTTAGGTAGGGTAGGGTACAGGTGGGGTGCTGGGGTTACAGGTGGGGCAGGGGTGGAGTGGGGCCCAGGGGTCTGGGTGAGACGGGGTGCAGGTGGGGAGCCCAGAATCCTGGAGTGGGGCAGGGCCTGAGTAGAACTGGGGTACAGGTAGGGCAGGGTACAGGTGGGAGACTGGGGTACAGGTGGGGTGGGTTAATTTCATCTTTTGAGAGAGAGAGAGAGAGAGAGAGAGAGAGAGAGGGACCTCAACAACGGCTGCAGCAGGAAAGGAGAAAGAGAGAGAGAAAAGAACAGCAAACAACACTGCACCCTACCACCACACTGCATGACCACCTCAATAACTTCCGGATGACTGAGAGACTTTCGCAGGGTCCGCACCTACAGATGACTCGATACTTATTGTTGTCACATCTGCGCCGCTCACTCAGCTCACCAGCTGCTCCTCAGGTCTGCTACCCACACCGCTCTCAGGTCCTGGCACCACCGCTCCTGGAGTCACTAACACCGCTCCTCAAGGTCCACCTAACACCGCTCCTCAGGTCACTAACACCGCTCCTCAGGTCACTAACACCACCGCTTCCTCGAAGTCCCTGCTACCGCTCCTCAGGTCATGCTAACACCGCTCCTCCGTTCACTGTTCGCTCCTCAGGTCTCTTCCTTTCCTCAGGTCACTAACTTCCACCGCTCTATCAGGTCCCCTATACCGCTCCTCAGGTCACCTTCCACCGCTCCCTCAGGTCATAACACTTTCCTCAGGTCACTAACACCGCTCCTCAGGTCACTAACACCGCTCCTCAGGTCACTAACACCGCTCCTCAGGTCACTAACACCGCTCCTCAGGTCACTAACACCGCTCCTCAGGTCACTAACACCGCTGGTCAGGTCACTAACACCGCTCCTCAGGTCACTAACACCACTCCTCAGGTCACTAACACCGCTCCTCAGGTCACTAACACCGCTCCTCAGGTCACTAACACCGCTCCTCAGGTCACTAACACCACTCCTCAGGTCACTAACACCACTACTGATGCTGTTACTGCCGCTGTGATACTAGTGAACCAGTCATCCATTTACATCCATCTAAAATCACCCAACACACTCAGGCAAGACTCACAATACTCTCTACTATAAGTTTGAATTAAATTTACTAATAAAATTTCTAATCCCGTTCCTGTACAACGAGACAACAACAACAACAAATAAATAAATCTCCTCTCTAATAACAACAACAACAATAAGCTTCCTGTTACTTGTCCATCACACTAAAGGAATCTTCTGCCAAAAAATACAAAGTAATATATTAGGTTTGTTTCCCCTCCCCTCACTACTTCTCTCCAGGAACACAAACATGGCCGCCTCCAACACAAATCTTCGTCATCATCTCCAACACTTGACCTGACACTCCATCTTGGTCCAAACTTTTCCTCCCCTAAAACTTTCTCATCCGCACATCATAAAATTCGAGTGAGGAGAAGAGTTTTCTCCACCAAGTCCTTCTCCACCACCACCACCACGCTTCCCCTGAATGATAAGATGCCTTCTTTCATGCTGGTGGGTGGGTGGAGGGAGGTGGCACTACCGTCTCTCCCACTGCCACCGTCTCTCTCCACCACCATTATCACCATCTCCCTCACCAACACGGACGCCTGGGAGGGACTTTCTCTCCATGGCCGCCAGCTTCTCCCCAGATTTTTCCTCCATTAGTTGAAGCAGCGACCGAGACAGACAGACAGACAGACAGGCAGACAGACAGACAGTCAGGTTGCCCAGTCACACCACCACCAAGTGTAATTAATATATTTCTTCTATAAAACGTTGCATTAGTCAGTGAATCCCCCCCCCTCCAGTTGACCTTTAATCTCTATAAAGAAAATATAAATCAACATAATAAATAAATCCCATTAATCGCCCTAAATTACAATAATAAATCCCATTTATAGCCATAAATAAACTATATAAATCCCTATACATATAAAGACCAACTAAGCATCAGACACAAACGGGGGGCTGCGTCACGTTACAGTCCGTGATACAAAACATACAGCATTACAGTTCCTCAACATACATACAAGCGGTCAAGCCTGGTGCGGGTCACGGTAGGTAATGACGCAGGCTGTTTAAACCTGTGGGCTATTTAAACACCAGCGTGCACACCTTGCCTGTGTGTGTGTGTTCATTGGATCTTGAGATTCAATATTTTAGAGCAGTATAAATTGGAGTGTGTGAGGAGGAAGGAGTGGAGGAAGAGGATGTGGAAGGGGTGGTTGTGAGGATGTGGGAGTGAAGCATATGAGGAGGAGGGTTGCAGCTGGGTAGATAATGTAGGTCCTCCCTCACACCAGCGTCCAGGGACACACACACACACACACACACACACACACACACACACACACACACACACACACACACACACACACACACCATCGTGGTCAAAGAGTTAACATTAATACGTGGAGGCAGGGGCACACTCTGGCGGCCCTCTCGTGTTCTCATAAAAAACTGTTACAAGAACTAATTAGCGGCGAGTGTGTGGGGCAGAGGAGGGGGACATGAGCAGTAATTGACATGGGAAGAAGAGAAGTGTGTGTCTCTGCCTGCCACCATTGACATCTTCCTGCCAACACTACCATCACCTCTACGCTACAGCTGCCACCTCCCTACATTGACTATCTCTACAGTATCAACACCAGCGTCCTCCTACCACCACCAACAACCTTCCTCCCTGACACCACTGTTGACTCCATACACCATTACCACCACCACCACTGTTGGCTCCATACACCATTACCACCACCACCACTGTTGACTCCATACCATTCTGCCACCATTACCACCACTGTTGGCTCCATACCATACCACCACCACCACTGTTGACTCCATACACCATTACTGCCATCATTACCACCACCACCACTGTTGGCTCCATACACCATTACCACCACCACCACTGTTGACTCCACACCATTACTGCACCATTACCCACCACCACTGTTGGCTCCCACCATCATTACCACCACCACTGTTGGCTCCATACACCATGCCACCATTACCACCACCACCACTGTTGGCTCCATACACCATTACCACCACCACCACTGTTGACTCCATACACCATTACTGCCACCATTCCCACCACCACCACTGTTGGCTCCACCCTCATCCACCACCACTGTGACTCCATACCATTACCATCATTACCACCCACCACTGTTGGCTCATACACCATCCCCACTGTTGACTCCATACACCATTACCACCATTACACCACCACTGTTGGCTCCATACATCATTACCCCACCACCACTGTTGGCTCCATACACCATTACTGCCACCATTACCACCACCACCACTGTTGGCTCCATACCATTACCACCACCACCACTGTTGACTCCACCACCATACTGCCATCATTACCACCACCACATTGATACACCATTACCACCACACACTGTTGACTCATACACCATTACTGCCACCATTACCACCACCTGTTGGCTCCATACACCATACCACCACCACCACTGTTGACTCCATACACCATTACTGCCATCATTACACACCAACTGTTGGCTCCATACAATTACCACCACCACCACTGTTGACTCCATACACCATTACTGCCACCATTACCACCACCACCACTGTTGGCTCCATCATACCACCACCACCACTGTTGGCTCCATACCATTACTGCCACCATTACCACCACCACCACTGTTGGCTCCATACACCATTACCACCACCACTGTTGGCTCCATACACCATTACCACCATCCACCACCACCACTGTTGGCTCCATACACCACCACCACTGTTGACTCCATACACCATTACTGCCACCATTACCACCACCACCACTGTTGGCTCCATACACCATTACCACCACACCTGTTGGCTCATACCATCTATACCATTACCACCACCACCACTGTGGCTTTCATCTCCACACACCACTGTTGGCTCCATACACCATTACCACCACCACCTGTTGACTCCATACACCATTACCATTAACCACCACTGTTGACTCCATACACCATTACCCACTATTCAACCCTTTTCCATCTACCACCACCACTGTTGACTCCATACACCATTACTGCCACCATTACCACCACCACCACTGTTGGCTCCATACACCATTACTGCCATCATTACCACCACCACACCAGGTAAGTCATCTCCACGGTCTAGCGGCCCGCACCTGTCTGGCTCTCCATCACGACCTCTACACCACCATAACCATCTCACCACTACCACCTTAACCATCTCACCACTACTACCACACTACCGCCACGCTCACCGCATCACTACCACCACCGCCACACCCAGAGGAGGTATTTACGTCCTGTCAATTACGTTTGTAAGTTCCATTCCACCCACTATACGATCTATTAATAATAATAATAATAATAATGTGACTCCCTGACAGTTTTTCCAGTATGAGAAGTAAAAACAAACAAAATATTACATAGAGACGTTCAGTACACACAAACACACACGTCAGCCATTACTCTTATTAGTGGTGGCACGCGGTAACACAATAAGAGGTGTGGTGGTTGACTGGTAGGTGTGTGATGGTTGACTGGTAGGTGTGTGGTGGTTGACTGGTAGTAGTGGTGGACGTGTGGTGGTTGACTGGTAGTAGTGGCAGGTGTGTGGTGGTTGACTGGTAGTAGTGGTGGACGTGTGGTGGTTAAAAAGTGACTAAAACAAGTGGTTGGTAGATGGGAGAATTGTGGTAGCTAGTCAATGGGTGGTGGTAGAAGAGGTGAGTGCTTACAGGTATATACAGCGGTAGTTAAGGGTGTGTAGTAGAGCATAGACCGCAGAGAAAGTACTCCTACCTTCACCTCGCCTGTACGGTATACCTTCCCGCCGGTCTAAACTAATGACCTTTAGTGGGATTCAGTGCTCATTGTGTGTGTCCGGGGGGGTCGTGTCAACCTTCACTCCCACACAACTAGCTCACTCACTCACTCCCACACAGCAACTAACACGGCTCAGCAACATCCACTACTGTTTGTTAAATGTCAAGCATCACGGTGAACCACCATCCTCCCTCCCACGCCATGATCCAGGACACACACACACACACACACACACACACATACACACACACTCCACCCTTTACAATCAACTCTTCCCTGAACCACCATATTTGCAACTACTAATTACGCTCGATGATTCTAAGTCTTTTAACATAATAACTAACATTGTACCATCACAGTACCCAGGTAACATCAGCCTCAGGTAGGGATGATGACGCTACCTGCTAGTGAATGCTGTTCCCTGATCCCCCCCGCCCCCCCCCCAGCAGCCACTCCTAACTGCTTAACTGTCACGAGATTTGTGGTTCTCTCTCCCTCCAGCTCCTGAGATCTTGGGTGATGACGAGACCTCAGTGACTAGCTATTTACGTCCATTATCCCTCACCCAGGCTGCTGCCCTCCGCCATCCCGTGCTGGGGTGGGGTCGGGGTGAGGAGGTACACGTAAAGACTTGCCACCATTCTAAAATATTTGTACTTGTCCGAACATTTCTGAAATTCTAATACATAATGAAACTGATTTAACACACACACACACACACACGTCGCTACAACAGTCAGGCCAACACTGTCTTCACTAATTACTCTCACCCACGTTACGAAATTCCAAAGATAATAGATTAAAAAAAAATGTGTTTAACAATAGCCACTTACTCAAACAGTCACGACACTTCATGATCTTTGCCTCTCTCTCCTCCTCCTTGCTGCACAAACCCTACCTCTATCATCCACCTTGCTTCACGAACCTTGCCTCTCTCCTCATCCTCTCGACACTACCGTTCTCACCAACCCTCTCGTCTGTAATTCCTCCCGGTGGATTAAGTTCCCAGTCAGGTTATATTTAATAGTTCACAGACAATATTGCCGCCAAGAATTACATAAATCTTAACACATTCATAACCAAAGTGAGAATTAAAATTATCTCGTATATTTATCTAATTAATTCTGCCTACGAAGTCTTCATCATTCATTGCCACGTACAACATCTAGTGATTAATTCTTCCCACGGACGCAACTGACGGTCCACTGAGTAAGAGGCGACAACGTACTCAGGTAGTCTTGCTTACATTGTGATCAGCTGTGATGTGGTTTGGTCACACACACACACACGATAACATATTCACCAAAACATTCCTTGAATCACCTCAAGATTAATCCCCTCCCCAGATTATTTCATCTCATGAGTAAACAAACACCCTTATGGTAACCTAACCTAACCCCCAAGGTAGCATTAGGGGTATTCAATAAACAGTTAAAATAAACTTGGGGGAGCTGATCTTCAGGTGATACTATTCCTCAATAAATTAACTCTCAAGACACAAACATCACAACATAACAACTACTAAAACCTTTACTTTATGACAAAATCTCGAAAGCAACTGATATATAATACAAAAAAATAATAATATATTAAACCCGGAAGATATTTAATGATACGGACTATTTTTTTTTTCTGGTCATAAAAATGTCTCGATATTTAACAAGTTCACGGTCAAGAAACTCGTTCACACTTCCTGGAGATACTCGACGCTTGTTACTGACCGACGCTGTTCCTCGTCACCGAAAACTGTAGCTGTCGGTACCTGAGAAAAAGTCATACACATGAAATTTATTCCCGTCTCTCTGTACGAGTGTAAAAATAGTCTCCACTGGTTAGGTTAGGTTTCTGTTCGTGGCCACCACCTCACAACACCACCTCTTCCTCCTCCTCTTTATAACAGACAACACCACCACACATCACCACCCTCACACCTAACCCACCCCCTCACATCAGGCTTACCACGAGAGAGCACGAGAGCAAAGCCTCCGTGTGTGTTCAGCTCCCAACTTTCCCTTCACCGCTCCTCATGATTACGATTCCACCTGACCAGTGACGCGTGGAGCTCAGGTGCTTTCACACATCACAGAACCGATAACTTTTACACATTTGAGAGAGAGAGAGAGAGAGAGAGAGAATTGCGAAAGAAAAAAGTTAAAATAATACAAAAATCAGTAAAAAAAAAAAAATAAAAATAAAAAATAACCAGTTTCCTCTTGAGGCCAAATTTCAGCAGAGGATAACATTTCCTGTTTCCTTTAGATACTGTGAGTGATAACCAGCCTGGGTGCTTGTGTTTCTTAAAGTGATAAGATTACGTTGTCGTGGTGCGTTTGGACGAGGCTTTCATTAATGTTCAAAGGAGAGACAGACATAGTTACACCGACAATGATGATTATATTTTGTAAAGGTTTGTTTTACTGTGAGTGAGAGAGAGACCACGACGTCATTACCATACACACACACATTCGCTTCGTTATCGTGCACGTGTGGAGTAGGGGTAGGAAGGGGGAAGGGGTAGGAAGGGGGAAGGGGTAGGAAGGGGGAAGGGGTAGCTAGGGGTAGGGAGGGAATTCCAGGGGGCGCGGCTGGCTGGGTGAGAGGCCCTGCACCCACCTCTACCTCACCTTACTACTTCCGCTTCCTGCACCCCCCCCCCCTCACTGGCAACACCCCCCTACCTACCTACACACATAATACATACACCCCACTAACATCCTTACCTACACACACACACAACCCCGCTGCCAACACGTCACTGATTATATCAACAACACTGTCTCCCATTAAGAACCAATAATAATAATAATAATAATAATAATAATAATAATAATAATAATAATAATAATAATAAACAATAACTACACCATTGACAATAAACTATACAGGGTACAGTGCCTCTTGTGTTCTTGATCTTGACTCTGAGGCCACACCCCAAAACTCACTTCACCATACCACACTGTCACTGGGAGGAGGGATATGTGGCTAGAAGGGATGTGGCGAAGAGATATGCACGGTAAGGGGAGGGGAGGGGGGGGGGCACACACTACCACTGATAATATTGAGGGACAAACTTTTAGCGTAGACAATAAAAATATACAATACACTGACCAAGGTTATGTGAAGCTCTCGGAATGCTAACCAGAGGCGAGGGAAGGTTGATTAGCATAAACAAGACCAAACATGGGTAAGTTCCTAACAGCCATTGCTCGGTTTAGATGAAGACGAGAGCAGACCTAACAAACGACTTAAGAATAATGATAACAAGCATCGTTAAGAGGTGAGTAAATCTTAACAAGGTATCATTATTAACCTGAGAAACTGTCACCTCATTAACACAGGTAATAAAATAGGTGCACAGGTGTTTCTCTGCTCCAGATACTCGACCAGCCGAGCACCGCCACAAAAACTGGAAGGGCGAGATGCTGACATATGGCGGTCACCACACACGGCAGTTACTGACACTACTGCCCCGGGCGTACGAGGGTCACCACACACGGCAGTTACTGACACTACTGCCCCGGGCGTACGAGGGTCACCACACACGGCAGTTACTGACACTACTGCCCCGGGCGTACGAGGGTCACCACACACGGCAGTTACCGGACATACGCCCGGGCGTGAGGGTCACCACACGGCACACCACTGGGCAGTGGTCACCACACACCAGTTACTGACACTACTGCCCCGGGCGTACGAGGGTCACCACACACGGCAGTTACTGACACTACTGCCCCGGGCGTACGAGGGTCACCACACACGGCAGTTACTGACACTACTGCCCCGGGCGTACGAGGGTCACCACACACGGCAGTTACTGACACTACTGCCCCGGGCGTACGAGGGTCACCACACACGGCAGTTACTTTCCAACACTGACAGGAAAAATTATAGGTTTATACTATATACCGTAACCTCCATCGGTACCTCACTGATGCCTCGGTACCTCACTGATGATGCCCCGGTACCCCACTGATAATGCCCCGGTACCTCACCGATCGGCACCACTGACGATGCGCCTCGGTACCACCGACGATGCGCTTGGTACCTCAATGACGATGCGCCTCCTTTCACCGACGATGCGCCTCGGCACTTTCACCGACGATGCGCCTCTGCACCACTGACGATGCGCCTTACTGACGATGCGCTTACATCGACGATGCGCCTCGGCACTCACCGGAGCCCGCACCACTGACGATGCGCCGGTATCTCACTGACGGCGTCCGGTACACTGATGATGCGCCTCGGTACTCATGAGGATGTGCCTCGTACCTACTGATGATGCGCCTCGCACCTCACTGATGATGCGCCTCACTACCGATGATGCGCCCGCACTTACCGATGATGCGCCTCGGTACCTCACTGATGATGCCTCGGTACCTCACTGATGATGCGCCTCGGTACCTCACTGATGATGCGCCTCGGTACCTCACTGATGATGCCTCGGTACCTCACTGATGATGCCTCGGTACCTCACTGATGATGCGCCTCGGCACTTGCATTATTTTCTGAATGAACGAGTAAATGAGTATATAGTGTAAGCTGTTGAAAGATATATATATATGGTGGTGAGTTAATAGCAGGTTGAGAGGTGTGTGAGCGAGCAGGTAGGCCGGGAAGCTGTCGGGGTGCTTGACCGAGGCCGCTACCAGGGCGGAAGTGATCTCCGCCAGGAGGTAACTTGGTCACCATCGTCAGCAGCCAGGAGGAGGAGGAAGAAGCCGCGAGATTTAAACACTAATGTCTCACCTACGACCACATCAACACACCACTATTGAATACATGTTGCGAACGACATCTTGGGAAACATCTACTCAACGCTACCTCTTAGTTACAGCATTCCAAAAGTCATAAAAACCCGCTACGTCATCGAGAGGAAGTGAAGTACTCTCCCGTTTACCCGAACCCTCGTTGTTTTTCCTCGTAAGCTTCCTCGTAAGCTTCCTCGTCAGCCATCAAGTCTGCCCCCCCCCCCATCCAACACGGAATTCCTGGAAGGGGAACAGCATGTCTAAGGTAGCACCTGGCTCCTCCCCTCCCCTCAACCCAGTTCCACCTCCGCCATCGACCAACATTCCAGGGACCATGTGACTACACGAGGGAGGGAGGACCTGCCTTGCCACATCTCCCGCACTCTGGTTCTACGCGCCCCGACATATATCGACCGCATCTAAGACTAATAGTGAAGGTCATTCCTGTTAATTGATACTTTAATACACAGGTAAACATGAAGTACGTTACTCCGTCAACCTATTATGACGTGTGTGGTGTGTGAGGCTTATGTTTTATGCCAGGAGCGACACACATTTGAGGTCAGTCACATTTTTCTGGACAGTGTGTGTTATTTATGGTGAGGGAGGTGAACCATTGCGGGCACTACAGGTAAGGGCCACTACACCGTGTTAACAAGAGTGAGGATGACCCTTACTCTGGTACTGGTGTCACCGCCCTCCCACCACCTTCATAGCTGTCACTAGCGCCTCCCTCTCGGACGTCTTGGTATCAGTAAACACTCCTCTACTGCTGTACCATCACAGTATATGAGTAACAATGGCGGTGTGACGAGGGTGTTGTCTGATCAAGTCGAGGGTAGGCAGGACCCGCGCCGCCCACACCTTACTTACTCTTTTTACCAGGCAACACAACTAACCAGTTTTCACAGTAGTTATACTGAACGCAAACAACACAACAGTTTCCACCAACAAATAAACACTTAAGAGATTGTTTAGTACTTTCAGTTTTCTAAAACAATCTCTTAATTTAGATCATGAATAATGTTCCTTTGTACAATAAACATTAAATATTTAAATGCCTTGGTTCGCTCGGCGCAGCTGTTTCGACGCCACTGACCAGAGGGCAACACGGGTGTTAGTAGGACGTGGCGTGTGGTGGTAAGTTCCAGGTGTTGAGGACAGCCCAGGGTTCCTCAGCTGGGGACAGACGATCCCAGCTGGGGAGGGAACACGCGCTCATAGTCAGCTGGCCCCCACCACCCACCTCCGCTAGTCTCAAGGTCCCTCTACCTCTTGGTTTCAACACTAACACATCGCATTTCGGAGGTGCGCCACACGGTATCTAAAGCTCTATAATAAAGATATCAGAGATAAAAGCAAGGAACGGAACACACATGTAAAGGCGGCAGCGTACGTCGCTCGCAACAGCTGGGAAGCAACTAATGCCTGGTGGCCGGGCGGCTTGTTTAGACGAATGGCAAGGGTCTGGCGATTGAGAAGCGATGCCACTCTGCTGTATTTTACCCACTTCACTCATTACCTGTTGGTCTACCGACACATTTAATGTCCGCAAGGTGCTCGTTATATCTTAAATGTATTCAAAACACTGCAGCATATAACATATCTGTGGTCTATTTTGTGAGAATATCGGTAGTTGGCACCTGGAGTGACGGTGGCGACAGACAGTTACCAGACACCGCCACACGGCCTCCCGTCACCCTCCAGCCAACTGGTGAGTCATCTTCTTTTATACCATTTTCTGCCTCATTTACTAAAGTCTTCCACGTGATAACCTGCTGCACCGTCTACAGTAAAGAGATACAACAACTGAGAAGCTACACGCACACTCGGCAGGTGAGAGCCGCTCGTTCTCTGGGAAATGACGTCACCAAGACGGTTGTTACCCAAAATAATGTATCAGTCACATCCACTTAGAGGCCAACGCTTTTCCCAGTAACCTCCATAAAGCCTCACCACCACCTAACTATAACCACCGACCACAAGACACAAAAGTAGAAAACACAATAATTCTTCAAGCCCAAGAGTTTCATGCGTGGGCTGACAAGACCTGCCAGTGGTGGTCAACGGGGCAGCGATCACTAGGGCGGAGCATGACCACCACCCTGTACTGAGGCACACGTGTCCAGGCCATGTCCAATGTTACTCTTATAAAATTACTATACATACACACACACACACACAAGAAGCTAACAACCAATTAAACCTAACTATGGTGATTGATAATTGCCTTCTAACAGCCAAACGAGAGGCTGGTGTGTATTTTATAAATACCAAGTGATGTTGATCTGAACACAACATGAGTTCTAATATTGGGAACCCGTGACTGTGTTGCATGTGCGTCGGTGAGGTAATAGTGCTGTTGTTGCCATTACACCTGAGGCAGCAGGCCACGCTCTTTCACCACCTATTTGGCTTGCACTGCCCCTCCCTCCCCCTCGTCCCCCCCTGCACTCTACCCCAAATGCCTCTGTGTTCTATGTTTCTATCTCCCCCCTAAGCTCTACCACCCCCTCCCCTGGGCTCTACCTTAGATATCTCTGGCAACACTTGAATATACTGAAAATCCCAACCAGGACAAGACAGACAAGTATTGGGCTGACTGACGCAACCCCTCCCCCCAAAACTGACACCTATATAGTTCAGTAACCTCAATATTCACCTTAATTAATAATCAACTAAGAACTTTTACGACGCAACATGTACACTGTACTCTCAACAACACCTGACGTCATACCCAGCTCAGTAACCCCCCACACTGTAACGCCTCGGAATACAGATGCACAGCGAACTCAAGCATTACATGACACACACACACGCTATTATGTATTCAATAAAGACCTTTAGAAACTCCTCAATAGTGACCTTAATTAAGTGCGCTGGAACAGATACCTCGAGCAGTGCAATGTGTGGTGAGCTGGGTAGTGTGGTGAGGCTGGGTAGTGTAGTGAGACTGGGCAGTGGTGAGGCTGGGTAGTGTGGTGAGACTGGGCAGTGGTGAGGCGGGTAGTGTGGTGAGGCTGGGTAGTGTGGTGAGGCTGGGTAGTGCTGTGTTGTGAGGCCATGACTGAAGGGTAGGATAGAGCTGAACAACTGAGGGTGAGTGGGGAGCCTAGATAGTATCCCCGAGAGTGGGCGGATGTAACTATGATTATTCTCCCCACCCATCCACCCACCCATCACCCCTTCACGCACGGCCGCCCACCCACTCACACCTCCACTATGGTAAGCGCCAAATACGTAATTACATGAAATAGACCAGACCAGACCAGACCAGACCAGACCAGACCAGACCAGACCAGACCATCATGTATCTCGCCCATGGTTTTGAGGGGAAAAGTTGGCAACATTCAGCCCTCGTTGGCAAGAGGTAAATGGGACCTGTGGAAATAACTAATTCTGGGGATTTGTGTGTTGGGTGGGGTAGGGTGGGGGCATGAGGGTTGAGGGCGATGTAAGGCAAAAGGGTTGATAAGGAAGGGTGGGATTAAAGAGGTGGTGTGTGAGGCTGAGAGGGATGGGGGCGTCGGCGGCAGACTCAGTAGAAGATGAGACACATTCTGATACCAGCAATACCATGAGGACAAGACCAAAATACCACCACACATTAAGAAAAAAAATACTCAAATTAATTCCTGACTGCTGGTATAAATTTGAATTAATGAGGAAACTCGTGTGACAAAGGCAGGAGTGAGGCAGACTGTGATCACCAGGAGACCGGCCAGGTGGATGTGTGTGTGGCCTTCACTGATTAAATGGTTGGTCCTCTACCTGCCTGTACAGAGTGTGCGTGTCATCATGAACTGGGAGAGTACTGTATGTATGTATGTATGTATGTATGTATGTATGTATACTTTCGTCTAGCCATATATACAACCATTTCACTTCCTTCAACCCATTCCTCTAAGTCAACAACAGCCAAAACTTTACGTACCAAAATACCAAAAATTCTTACAAAAGTCACAGGAGATGACGGAGGGGGAAATATTGGTACAGCAGATGGGGGCGGGGGGGGGGCTAACATGGACGCCAGGTAGAGATGAGAGTTCTACCTTAAGACGGGAAGCTCACTGGTTAATCCCACAGTCATCGTTCTTTACACGACCCTCATATAGTGTCGTGCCAGGCGAGTCTCTCTCACTGCCAACACCTACTGCTCCTCCCTCACCTCTTCTAATGATGTCAACACCTGTGCAAATCTACCACATACTGTCACAGCTTTAGTCAGAAGTAGTACAAAACACCTGTAGTACACCTGTGCATACTTCTACCTGCCTACACACCTGTCTGAGTCTATAACCACACAACCACCCCCAACATCACCCTCACCTCACCTCACCAATTCCCCATCCACCACAACATCACCCCACCTCACCAATTCCATCTACCAACATCAACAATCTCACCTCACCAATCTCCATCTACCACAACATCATCTCAATCTCACCACCCCATCTACCACAACACCTCACCTCACCACCCCATCTACCACAACATCACCCTCACCTCACCACCCCATCTACCACAACATCACCCTCACCTCACCACCCCATCTACCACAACATCACCCTCACCTCACCACCCCATCTACCACAACATCACCCTCACCTCACCACAACATCACCCCCAACACGCGTGACTCACCACCACAGACAGGACAGGAGTTGAGGGATGGCAGAGCGTCACCCAACACTTCTTAGTAAAAAGTTCAGTAATTACCGCGACACAGCCAGACGAGTTACCGCTCCTCTCCCTCACCTCACGTGGGATGGTAATGACGCCACCGACTAATTAAAATCTCATTATATTTGAGTTAAACTACGAATAATTTCACCCCATCAAAAATTTTCGCTTCTTTTGCCCGAATTTCTGCCATCGGGTTAGATTAGGTAGAACGCTCAGTCTGCTAAACCTGACCCACCACACTATAGATGCTGACACGAAATGGATCATAACAGAGTGGCAGTAGGGAGGCGAGTGTGGGACGGAACCTTGTGTCTGCTGGGCGGAGAAGGGAAATACCAGCAGGCAATGTTGACAAATCGTTTTGGTGCTGTTAATGGCTCGTTTTGGTGCTGTTAATGGCTCGTGTTGGTGCTGTTAATGGTCAAGCAGTGCCAGCACGGCTCGTGTTGGTGCTACACGGCTCCGCGTTGGTGCTGTTAATGGCTCGTGCTGGTGCTAATGGCTCGTGTTGGTGCTGTTAATGGCTCATGTTGGTGCTGTTAATGGCTCGTGTTGGTGCTGTTAATGCCCGTGTTGGTGCTGTTAATGGCTCGTTGGTGCTGTTAATGGCTCGTGTTGGTGCTGTTAATGGCTCGTGTTGGTGCTGTTAATGGCTCGTGTTGGTGCTGTTAATGGCTCGTGTTGGTGCTGTTAATGGCTCGTGTTGGTGCTGTTAATGGCTCATGTTGGTGCTGTTAATGGCTCATGTTGCTGCTGTACCAATAATACTTTAAACCATCTTCCTCAAATAATAAAACCATCGTCCTCAAAGGGTTAAACCACCTACCAAACTTACCTGTCAGTTATAGAGCAGAACCTTCCAAGTGTCGACACAATGCTCTTAACAAGTTTACTCACCTGAGACCTGCATAACCTCGCCTCACCTTACCTGTAAATGTAAACAATAACATTAATATTACTTGAGTCATATTTCAGGCGAGTAATATTATACAAACACAATATCGTGACATGCGTTGGTGTGGCTGCCGGATGGTGATGGGGTGGCTGGTGATGGTGTGGCTGGTGATGGGGTGGCTGGTGATGGGGTGGCTGGTGATGGGGTGGCTGGTGGTGAGAAGTGAAGGTGTAGTGGAATGGGTGTCCAGTGAGAGTGAGGAAGAGGAGCATGCAGCCTGGGTTTGCAGGGAGGAGAGCACCACCACAGTAGGAACGACCTTGTTGAGTGAGTGAGTGAGTGACGGAGGAAGGAAGTGAGGGAGTGTGGACGACCATCACTCCCACAAGTTTCCCCAACACCTCTCTCCCGCTCTTCACCAATCCCCAACATTTACACAGACTCGAGCTTGGCAGCCACTAGTAACCTCGCCCTTGGCTCTGTGTGTGTGTGCCAAGTTTCACCAGAGTTGGTCTAATACTTCCTGACTGACATGACGAAATATCCACACAACACATACATACATACATACATACACACATAAGGTAAATACGTACATATATAAGTACTGTATACATAAAAACATATCAACGTACAAACATACATATATACATAACACATATACATCCATACATAACACACACACATACAATATACATACTCGCACACATAACGCATACACGTACGTACATACATATATACATACATAACATACACACATACGTACATACATAACACACATAGAGAGAAGGTAAATCAATCAGGAATGGCTGTACCTGTGTTACCTTCATCACTATTCACGCCAGACTCTCCCCGCCACTTACTGTATGTCCACTACGAGCCTACCACAGCCTGACCCTGAGCCACCACACACACACTCACTCACTCACACACACACACACACACACACACACACACACACACACACACACACACACACACACACACACACACACACACACACCCTCCCTCACTCACTCACTCACCACACACACTCACTCGCACACCTCCGTCCGCCAGCCTTCACAAGCGTCAATATCTAACACAACGTCTCACAACTTTCCCCTTTGCCAGTGTTCTTAATGATGGCGATTTGTTAACTGATAATAATCTAGTAGAACAATAATGATAATCTAGATAATAAATAATCAGGTACAATAATAATGATAATTTAGATAATAGTCAGGTAGAATAATAATGATAATCTAGTACAAAAATAATCTAGACAACGAGAAGATGAATATTGGAGTGTGTTTATATCACTCTCTATGGGGACCAAGTGACACACATGACAACGGTGACGCACATGACAACTGTGACGCACATGACAACTGACGCACATGACAACTGTGACGCACATGACAAGGGTGACGTACATGGCAACAATGACAGACACAGACAGACAGCCAAATAACCCCCCAGGCAGTCCTCACGTGACATGTTCACTACATAGTCTTTCATATGACCACACACACACACACACACACACACACACACACACACACACACACACACACACACACACACACACACACACACACACACACACACACACACACACACACACACACACACACACACACACACACACACACACCATTATTTAGCTCCCTAGTATACACAAGCAACCCCCCTCCCACAGTAGCCTCGAGAGACCACACATTAATATTTGCTCTTTAATGTGTGGGGAGGTTATGAACCAATCGTCTCTCTCTCTCTTATACTTCACTACCCACTAATCCGACCATTAATTAAGACACAATGCACAATCAGGACTCGTATGCAAATTAAGGTGAAACAGCGGCACCTCCTCGCCAGCGCCCCACAGGTCACGCGCGCTACACATTCCCCGCAAGCTTAACTCACCTTGTGTTTATAATTGAACAATTCCTAATACAAATGACAACCATCTTTAGTTTTTATTACTCTGTAGGTATTTGGTTTATTGACTTTGTATTATGCTTGATGTTCACTTATTGTCTATTATACTTGCAATTACCTTATTTTTATTATGGTTGCAGTTAACACACACACACACACACACACACACACACACACACACACAGTAAAAAATACCAACACATAAGTCCATGTAAACAAACACACATACTGATGGTCGACTCACAGGTGCACATGTTTGGACAGGTGTGGTGTGTGGCAGGTACACACACACGGTCACACATATGGGGCAACAGTTATCCATGGACACACACAGCCAGGTTTAACACACACACCAGTACGTGTAGTCGTGTATGCACCAGCAAATAGCGCGCATAAGTGTACACATACACAAACATACATACATGCACATACACACATGGATGCGTCACCCGAGTGTAATTTAACACGTAAAGACTAATGTTCGAGAAATTACTGTTCTTAAATAGAGGGAATTCTCTCTCTCAGGTGCACCTTACCTGCCTCCCACCACCACCGGTTTAAGCCTGACGCCCACCCCTCCTGCACTCCTGCCCCTCTATATACCTTTTAACTTTTATAATCTCTCTAACAAACTTTTTATACACACCAACGTATTTTATGGCGGAGCACAGATTTACTGTGTGTGTGTGTGTGTGTGTGTGTGTGTGTGTGTGTGTGTGTGCAGACAAACACACACACACACACACAAAAAACAAGAATTATCCCACATTATCTTCTATTTCCACCACGGCCGAGTGAGGTAGCTTACTAAACCATACAGCCACACCTCCACCACACTATACAGCCACATCTCCACCACACTGTACAGCCACACCTCCACCGCACTATACAGCCACACCTCCACCACACTATACCAGCCACACACCTCCACCACACTATACAGCCACACCCCACCACACTATACAGCCACACCTCCACCACACATATACACACACTATACAGCCACACCTCCACCACACTATACAGCCACACACCTCCACCCACACCTCCAAACCACACCTCCACCACACTATACAGCCACACCCTCCACCACACTATACAGCCACACCTCCACCACACTATACAGCCACACACCTCCACCACACTATACAGCCACACCTCCACCACACACACTATGCTAAAAGCCACACCCTCCACCACACATACAGCCACACCTCCACCACACTATACAGCCACACCTCCATACACACCTATACTCCACATCTCCACCACACTATGCAGCAGCCACACCTCCACCACACCTATACAGCCACACCCACCTGCAGCCACCACACCATCACCACAGCCACACCTCCACCACACCTATACAGCCACACCTCCACCACACATATACAGCCACACCTCCACCGCACTATACAACCACACCACCACCACACTGTACAGCCACACCTCCACCACACTATACAACCACACCACCACCGCACTAGCCACACCTCCACCATACTATAGAGCCACACCTCCACCACACTATACAACCACACCTCCACCCACACTATAGAGCCACACCCCACTGCACTATACAGCCACACCTCCACTGCACTATACAGCCACACCTCCACCACACTATAGAGCCACACCACCACCACACACTATACAACCACACCTCCACCACACTATACAGCCACACTATACAGCCACACCTCCACCACACTATAGAGCCACACTCCCACCACTATTATAGAGCCACACCACCACCACACTATACAGCCACACCTCCACTGCACTATATAGCCACACCACCATATATATAGCCACACCTCCACCACACTATACAACCACACCCTCCACCACACTATAGAGCCACACACCACCACCACACTATAGAGCCACACCACCACCACACTATACAGCCACACCACCACCACACACTATACACACACCTCCACACACCAGCCACACTCCACCGCACCATACAGCCACAGCCACACCTCCACCACACTATACAGCCACACCTCCACCACACTATACAGCCACACCTCCACCCCACCATATAGCCACACCCTCCACCACACTATACAACCACACCTCCACCACACTATAGAGCCACACCACCACCACACTATACAGCCACACACCTCCACCACACTGCTCACAACACACACCTCCCACCCACTGTCAGCCACCTCCAGGCCACACCTCCACCCTTTCTTACCCACACCTCCCACCACACTATGAGCCACACACTCCAGCCACACCACACTGCCTACATGTACCACACCACACCCACCACACTATAGAGCCACACCTCCACCACACTATACAACCACACCTCCACCACACTATAGAGCCACACCACCACCACACTATACAACCACACCTCCACCACACTATAGAGCCACACCACCACCACCCATTGTTTAAGGCCTAACAACTGTGATTATTTTTCCCAGCCAGCCTTTGTCCACTCTTCACACCAGACCGACCTCAAGTAATCTCCTCACCGCCGTCAACACTCGCCAACACCTCGACAAGTCAAGTTCAAATTTCTCCGTCAGTGAACAGAACAGTTTATTAATTGACTCAGTCTTCGGGAGGTGTGAACCAACTTGTTTTTTTTTTCTACAAAGTTTGAAACATGAGGGACAGTTCGGCCAATGTCTCTCCAAGAAGTTCACACACACACACACAACACACACACACACACACACACACACACACACACACACACACACACACACACACACACACACACACACACACACACACACACACACACACACACACACACACACACACACACACACACACACACACACACACACACACACACACCTATTGACCATAATTAGTTACCCCAGTACATAGACAGTGCCATAGGTACATTTCCTGACCTGTACCCCAGCCAACGTTCATCCCTGGCTCACCTTTCCTTGTACAGTAATCAGTTTCGCCAACACGGGTCACAAAAATACAAAGAAAAATTAAATTGTAATCCCTGTCACTCAGATAATCCACCATCCACTTTTTATTTTATTTTTCTTAATTAGTGACCATGACCTTTGACCCCATTACTGTACTTATAAAGTGACAGTAAAAGGAATAAACTCAGATAACATTATTTGAGAGAGAGAGAGAGAGAGAGAGAGAGAGAGAGAGAGAGAGAGAGAGAGATTATTACTCACATAACTGGTATATAACATAATGTACCCAACACGAATAAGTCACATAGTATTATAATCCTTTGGCATTAGTGAAATTATTATTAGTCTCTCTCTCTCTCTCTCTCTCTATCTCTCTCTCTCTCTCTATCTCATTCACTTCTTAAATCATTAACAAAACACTCTTAACACACGTTCTGGTCCCATAGTCCCTTTAACCAACCTAATTTAACCTAACCATAACCTAACTTAACCCTAACCTAGCTTAATCTTAACCTAACACTAACCTAACCCTAACCTAACTTAAACTTAACCTAACACTAACCTAACCTAACTTAATCTTAACCTAACACTAACCTAACCTAACTTAAACTTAACCTAACACTAACACTAACCTAACCTAACTTAAACTTAACCTAACACTAACCTAACCTAACCTAACCTAACTTAAACTTAACCTAACACTAACCTAACCTAACCTAACTTAAACTTAACCTAACACTAACCTAACCACTATGTATTTCAACCAATAAAAATTAAATTCACTAAAAAACTCGTTTATCTACACAATGACACCGACTACCAGCGCCAAAATAAAAACTATTCCAAATTTGTCCATTTTTTGTAACAGTGACAAGAGCGAAAGTTTAAACTCGCGAAATTATGACCTGGCCTTTTTGACAACACATTCCCAGCAGATGGCGTCGGGGGGGGGGGTCAAGGTCACAAAGGGAGGGAGAGGTCAAGGTCACATAATGGGTGGGAGGGAGAGGTCAAGGTCACATATAATGGGTGGGAAGTAAGAGGTCACATAACGGGAGGGAAGAGGTCATAGTAATAATCACTTTTCCATTACCAGACTTGGACACACTGAGCCATAAAGGTGACGGAACGGGACCATAACTCGCGTCCCTCCTTGTGTCAGGCAATAAACACACTGTATATTTTTTGTTTGCCTTTTCTCTTCCCCGGGTGACGCGTGACAAAAGGTCAGTGTCCGGCCCTGTGTGTGTGTGTGTGTGTGTGTGTGTGTGTGTGTGTGTGTGTGTGTGTGTGTGTGTTTTGGCAGCCGGGAATAATTGATAGTGCAGTGGAGTGCCTCACCACCCACCACCACACCACCACCACCACCACCAGTCTGCAGTGTCCACATTCCACCACCGTCCTTACCACCACCACCACTAACACTACCACCACCACCACCACTAACACTACCACCACCACCACTAATACTATCACTAATACTATCACTATTACCATCATCACTACTACCACTACTATTACCACCGCTAACACCACTACTACCACCCACCACAACTACCACCACCAGGACACAAGTCTACAATACATTCCTTATCATACGAGTATATTCCCTCCTTTCAGTAATGTAACCACTATAAACCACACACTCTTTAACCGCACAAACAAAATCCATCATTACAAGTAACTAAACATTCCAAATAACTAATAAAAAACATATTAAAACCCAGTGAATAAATACGACAGGGTAAAGGACCAAGGAAAAATACTATAGTTACTCCTGCAAAATATGAAAGAAAACCCTCAGGCTCTCCGTCCGGGCCCATTTTCTGTGACGGGAGGCGCGGGTCGATGAAGCCTACGGAGACGATTATCACTTTTTGACTTAATCCTCCGGGGTGGCTGGGTACGCCGCGTCCCAACTGGGGGGGTTAATTACAGGAGTCCGAAGTGTAACAAGACGTGATTGTAGTTAATGGCTTTTTGTTTACTCTAAAGCCGAGGAGTTGTTCAGATGACGGGCAGTTGAAATGACCTTTATAAAATTGAGAGAGAGAGAGAGAGAGAGAGAGAGAGCAATCCTACGGAAAACATGAAGGGTTAGAGTTGACGATAAGGGTACACTGGACCGAGATGGACCAGGGGGACAAATATGAACCAATGGAAGAACAGAGATGAATCAAGGAACAACCAAGGAACACAGGAAAGAACCAACGAGAACAGAAACGAACCAAGGAACACAGGAATGAACCAGAGAGAACAGGAATGAGCCAAGGAACTCGGGAATGAAACCAGAGAGGAGAGAAACGAACCAAGGAACACGGGAATGAACCAGTGAGAACAGGAATGAGCCAAGTTAGGGTAGGGGTGTGGTTCGCTGGGAGGGAGGCCGGCGCTCACACAGACAATAACAGCGTGAGGGTGAACGAACACAAACACTTACACATATAAAGAGAGAGAGAAACAACGAAGTATTTATTCACGGTCAGGGGGCGGGAAAAGACTACAGGAATTAGCACATATAAGATAAAAAGTCCAGCTAAATACCGAAAAACTGGCTGACTGGCTGGAAATATTTCGGTGTTCAGACAATGTAAATCAATATCGCTGTTGTTGTTATCATTATTATTATCATTATTATTTTCATGATTATTATTGTTTTGTAATTTTATTAATATTATTGCTGTATCATTATTGTTATTTTATTAGTATTATTATCATCATCATCAGTAGTAGTAAACAAAATTAATAATTAATTCACAAAATGACCTCTACCCTCAACCTAACCTACCCCCACCACCCCCCCCCTGCCCCCCAACACAAACCGGATCTAACTCATTACCAATTGATAATTATGAGCCATTAAGGGGGGGAGGGGGGTATGGCATGTGTGTAGTTACCTTACAACTGCCTGCCGTCTAATTACCCCAGGGGCCGGGAGAATGATGAACACTGTTAATGATGCTGACAATGGAGGCGACATAGGAGGAGGAAGAAGAGAGGGAGGAAGAGAAAGAAGAAGGGGAAGAAGAGGAGTAGGAGAAGGTAAAGGAGTACGAAAGAGAAACGAGAAGGAAACAAATCACGAGAGAGAGAGAGAGAGAGAGAGAGAGAGAGAGAGAGAGAGAGAGAGAGAGAAGTGGGGTATACACACAGCCTTTAGTCTTCAACAGCGTCACCTCACCTTAACACGTCCGTCATTACACCAGCAAGACCTAATCAACAATACTGCCTTCCCTCGTGACACACTTCCCTTAAACAGCTCCAGTAATACCGCCTACACCGCCTACACCAGTCACCTGATGTTAATTACTTCCTCACCTTACTACTCCAGGTGTCATGTATAGATATAGTGACTTATAGTGTGTTTGGAAATTAACATCAGATAGAGATAAAGTTCAGTATTCTATTCATATATAAATTAAGTCCAGGAAGTATTATAGTTGGTCCAGATGGATGAACGATTATACTCTAGCAATGTTTAGCGTCGTCAGCAACTGCTTAAATACGTAAGAGATGACTGGCTGGCTGACTGGCTGGCTGGCTGGCTGGCTGGCTGGCTGGCTGGCTGGCTGGCTGACTGACTGACTGACTGACTGACTGACACACACACACACACACACACACACTATCCCTTGAGCGTTACAGCCGGACCCAAATGAGACAATTACCTTAGATATACAGTAAGACATAACACTAAGGCAACACCCACCCCGTAAACTGAGGCTGAGAGAGAAGAGAAGAGAAGAGAAGAGAAGAGAAGAGAAGAGAAGAGAAGAGAAGAGACAACCACACGGTCTGTACCAACCCGGCCATCACCCGTCCACCACAAAAATCAATGGCCAACATTATAAGGGTCAGGTCTCCAGGTGTAACGTGGCCATTTGTCGTGTTTTATGCCGGTATAGAGTTACCTGGGCCACGTCACGGCTCACAGCACCTTATTATTTACATGGGTAATAACACGTATTATAGTGTCTTGTGTAGGTGTATGGTTAGTGTGGGGGGAAGGGGGGAAGGTTAGGGAGGGGGAGGTTAGGGGAGGGGAGGTTGGGGAGGGGGAGTTAGGGAGGGAGGGTTGGAGAGAGGAAGGAGGAGTGGGGGAAAGGGGGGGTTGGAGAGATGGAGAGATGGAGAGATGGAGAGAGAGAGAGAGAGGGAGCGGGAGCAAGAGGGAGGGAGGGAAGGTTGGAGCTAAAGGGAAAGGGTTGCAGGGAGGGAAGGGGAGCAGCATCTATACTATAACTCCCTTAATACACAAGACGACTAACGGACCTTGAAATAATTCCTTCTTAGTCCATAATTATACATCAAAGTGTAACAGACGAATTATAATTACACACCAGTGTTTAAAAGTCGTTGAGAATTACTATAGGTGTGTCGTCAGCCGTTCGTGTATCCCTGAAGAGGAGATTGGCTGTTTATTTTTAATCTTCCAATCAATTTCGTTCCCGTACAACATGACAAATAATATTATACACGAATACACAGCTCTCTCTCTCTCTCTCTCTCTCTCTCTCTCTCTCTCTCTCTCTCTCTCTCTCTCTCTCTCTCTCTCTCTCTCTCTCTCTCTCTCTCTCTAGGGTCCTGGGGATGGTTGTCACTCGACCTTCATGAGACAGGAAGTGACACAGAGAGAAGATAAGAAACAGAGGAAGATAAAAGATAAGTAAGAGACGAAGACAATAGATAAGGAGAGAGAGAGACAAGCCGGTTTTTTCACATATTGTAAAAATTTTATACCAACAGAAACATCACTACATTCAGGTATAAATTACAGGTAAAATAAATCCATTGAGAATATCATACAGTCAGTGCCTTGACCCAACCCAACCTAACCCTCTCAACCACAAGGTACACTCAGAGGTAATTAATGTCTTTGTATATCATAGCCACACACACACACGTACGTCTCGGCACCAGTGTTTAATGTACACTGAACTACACTGCTGCCTCTGATCAACACGTAAACAATTAACGCAAATAGAGCCGGGTTACACTCTCAGCCTCTCATAATTCTCAGTTCTGTGATATTGTTTTAAGGAGGCAGCAATGAGGTGACAATATGTGTTTATTGTTTTTTACTCTGAGCCACAAAAGTAACTCTCAGTCACTCTTTACCCCCAAAGGTAACTCCCAGTCACTCCAACCCTCCCCAAGTGCTCACGATGCTCAACACCCCCCCCTCCTCTACAGTAACTCCTTTTACAGTACCTCACAGTCACTCAACACCCCCCACAGTGCCTCACAGTCCTCCAACAGCACCCCCCAAGGTAACTCCCAGTCCTCAACACCCCCCAAGGTAACTCCCAGTCCTCAACCCCAGGTAACTCCCAGTCCCTCCAACACCCCCCCGAGGAGTAACTCCCAGTCCACTGGCACCCCCAGTGCTCCCAGTCACTCCAGCCCCCCAGGTAACTCCCAGTCACTCAACACCCCCCTCCTCTACAGTAACTCAACACCCCCACAGTGCCTCCGGTCACTCAACACGCCTCCCAGTCACTCAGCACCCCAGTACTCCCACAGTCCTCCAACACCTCCAGTGCCTCACATTCTTGCCCCCCCCAGTACCTCCACAGTCACTCCAACACCCCCACAGTACCTACAGTCCTCGGCACCCCAGTACCTCACAGTCTCCAGCTTTGTGCCTGCAGTCCACTCTAACCCCACTACCTCACAGTCACTCAACACCCATTTCTCACAGTCCTCAACACCCCCACAGTACCTCCCACAGTCCTCAACACCCCCACAGTACCTCCACAGTCACTCAACACCTCACAGTACCTCACAGTCCTTAACACCCCCAGTACCTCACAGTCACTCAACACCCCCACAGTAACTCACAGTCACTCAACACCCCCACAGTAACTAACAGTCACTCAACCCCCCCATAACTTTAACTCGACATAATAACTCATTGTTTGCCAGATAACCCGTGATAACAGACACAAACACTGACACGTACAGTAAGGGGCTGGAGAGGCGATGAACTATGTATAGGTGACACTCCTCATATATGTTGGGAGGAGTAGGAGGGAGTGTGTGAGGAGGGTGGGGAATGGGAGGGAGTGAGGGCCTCCATACTCCTACTCCCCATACACGCGGAAACTGATGGAACTCACTAACCATTCCAGAGCTTCAGGGAACCACTCTACATCTACTCCACTCTCCTCCCTCTGTACTCCACTCTACTCCATCCTATAGGTGGCAACACTGAGAGAGTGAGGAGTGGGGTGGTAGTGGAAGCGGCCCATTCCTCCCGAGAGTCATGCTATGGTGTAAGGCTACCATGACGTCACCACCATCCTGAGGCTACCATGACCTTCACCACGGATAACTTCCATTAAACCAACAATAGAATGATGAGAAATAAACACCAAAATTACCATATTAAAACAATCTTGACTACACACCTTCCCGTAAACATTCTCCAGGTGAACAAATTAACATACTAAGACTTTCTCCAGATTCTTCAGCCTAATTTCATCTCTTGAGGCATCTAATTAGAGTTTGGTTTAATCTCAATGTGTTATTTTTCTGGGGGGTTAAACCTTAATCTTGTTGCGAGGAATGGTCATGGTTGAACCAGAGAGAGAGAGAGATCTGGGGGTGCCATACGGGCATCCTTTGCTCCAGGACGACAGTAACACAGCCAGGAAAGGACTGAGGCAATATCTGGGCAACAACAACCACCCATCCACCACTACCACAACCCCTATATAGCTCTGGTCTACCACAACCACTCCTTCACCACTACCACAACTCCTATATAGCTCTGGTCTACCACAACCACTCCTTCACCACTACCACAACTCCTATATGACTCTGGTCTACCACAACCACTCCTTCACCACTACCACAACTCCTATATGACTCTGGTCTACCACAACCACTCCTTCACCACTACCACAACTCCTATATGACTCTGGTCTACCACAACCACTCCTTCACCACTACCACAACTCCCTATGACTCTGTCTACCACAATATGACTCTGGTCTACCACAACCACTCCTTCACCACTACCACAACTCCTATATGACTCTGGTCTACCACAACCACTCCTTCACCACTACCACAACCCCTATATGACTCTGGTCTACCACAACCACTCCTTCACCACTACCACAACTCCTATATGACTCTGGTCTACCACAACCACTCCTTCACCACTACCACAAC